>NC_057935.1:40829247-41145934 GCF_018555375.3 Anguilla rostrata
GGTACCATTGAAAACCCCTGAAAACCCATTTAAAATGGATGGAAAACAAGGTAATATCATGAATACTATAATTTAAATGGAAAATCATATGTATGAGGTCATTTAAAAAGAAAAATGTTCTCCCTAAGAAAAACATGCATGTATTAGACATTTTGTATGGTCATGGGTACACATGCTACTAGACAATTTTTTTGCTTCATTCAAAATCAATAAACTCATGTCCCAACCTTTCTTCAAGCTGCTGAACACAACCGTAAACTTGCCTCAACCCTCAGACTTACCGTTTTCCTAACCCTAACCCTAGCTGAACCCTAATTTGAGCCCTTAACTCTAATTTGAAGCCATTGGTACCATTGAAAACACCTGAAAACCCATTTAAAATGGATGGAAAACAAGGTAAATATCATGAATACTATAATTTAAATGCAAAATCATATGTATGAGGTCATTTAAAAAAAAATGTTCTCCCTAAGAAAAACATGCATGTATTAGACATTTTGTATGGTCATGGGTACACATGCTACTAGACATTTTTTTTGCTTCATTCAAAATCAATAAAACTCATGTCCCAACCTTTCTTCAAGCTGCTGAACACAACCGTAAACTTGCCTCAACCCTCAGACTTACCGTTTTCCTAACCCTAACCCTAGCTGAACCCTAATTTGAGCCCTTAACTCTAATTTGAAGCCATTGGTACCATTGAAAACACCTGAAAACCCATTTAAAATGGATGGAAAACAAGGTAAATATCATGAATACTATAATTTAAATGCAAAATCATATGTATGAGGTCATTTAAAAAGAAAAATGTTCTCCCTAAGAAAAACATGCATGTATTAGACATTTTGTATGGTCATGGGTACACATGCTACTAGACATTTTTTTTGCTTCATTCAAAATCAATAAAACTCATGTCCCAACCTTTCTTCAAGCTGCTGAACACAACCGTAAACTTGCCTCAACCCTCAGACTTACCGTTTTCCTAACCCTAACCCTAGCTGAACCCTAATTTGAGCCCTGGGGTACCATTGAAACACCTGAAAACCCATTTAAAATGGATGGAAAACAAGGTAAATATCATGAATACTATAATTTAAATGCAAATCATATGTATGAGGTCATTTAAAAAAGAAAAATGTTCTCCCTAAGAAAAACATGCATGTATTAGACATTTTGTATGGTCATGGGTACACATGCTACTAGACATTTTTTTTGCTTCATTCAAAATCAATAAAACTCATGTCCCAACCTTTCTTCAAGCTGCTGAACACAACCGTAAACTTGCCTCAACCCTCAGACTTACCGTTTTCCTAACCCTAACCCTAGCTGAACCCTAATTTGAGCCCTTAACTCTAATTTGAAGCCATTGGTACCATTGAAAACACCTGAAAACCCATTTAAAATGGATGGAAAACAAGGTAAATATCATGAATACTATAATTTAAATGCAAAATCATATGTATGAGGTCATTTAAAAAAGAAAAATGTTCTCCCTAAGAAAAACATGCATGTATTAGACATTTTGTATGGTCATGGGTACACAGGCCACTAGACATTTTTTTTGCTTCATTCAAAATCAATAAAACTCATGTCCCAACCTTTCTTCAAGCTGCTGAACACAACCGTTAACTTGCCTCAACCCTCAGACTTACCGTTTTCCTAACCCTAACCCTAGCTGAACCCTAATTTGAGCCCTTAACTCTAATTTGAAGCCATTGGTACCATTGAAAACACCTGAAAACCCATTTAAAATGGATGGAAAACAAGGTAAATATCATGAATACTATAATTTAAATGCAAAATCATATGTATGAGGTCATTTAAAAAAGAAAAATGTTCTCCCTAAGAAAAACATGCATGTATTAGACATTTTGTATGGTCATGGGTACACATGCTACTAGACATTTTTTTTGCTTCATTCAAAATCAATAAAACTCATGTCCCAACCTTTCTTCAAGCTGCTGAACACAACCGTAAACTTGCCTCAACCCTCAGACTTACCGTTTTCCTAACCCTAACCCTAGCTGAACCCTAATTTGAGCCCTTAACTCTAATTTGAAGCCATTGGTACCATTGAAAACACCTGAAAACCCATTTAAAATGGATGGAAAACAAGGTAAATATCATGAATACTATAATTTAAATGCAAAATCATATGTATGAGGTCATTTAAAAAAGAAAAATGTTCTCCCTAAGAAAAACATGCATGTATTAGACATTTTGTATGGTCATGGGTACACATGCTACTAGACATTTTTTTTTTCATTCAAAATCAATTAAACTCATGTCCCAACCTTTCTTCAAGCTGCTGAACACAACCGTAAACTTGCCTCAACCCTCAGACTTACCGTTTTCCTAACCCTAACCCTAGCTGAACCCTAATTTGAGCCCTTAACTCTATTTGAAGCCATTGGTACCATTGAAAACACCTGAAAACCCATTTAAAATGGATGGAAAACAAGGTAATATCATGAATACTATAATTTAAATGCAAAATCATATGTATGAGGTCATTTAAAAAAGAAAAATGTTTCTCCCTAAGAAAAACATGCATGTATTAGACATTTTGTATGGTCATGGGTACACATGCTACTAGACATTTTTTTTGCTTCATTCAAAATCAATAAAACTCATGTCCCAACCTTTCTTCAAGCTGCTGAACACAACCGTAAACTTGCCTCAACCCTCAGACTTACCGTTTTCCTAACCCTAACCCTAGCTGAACCCTAATTTGAGCCCTTAACTCTAATTTGAAGCCATTGGTACCATTGAAAACACCTAAAAAACCCATTTAAAATGGATGGAAAACAAGGTAAATATCATGAATACTATAATTTAAATGCAAAATCATATGTATGAGGTCATTTAAAAAGAAAAATGTTCTCCCTAAGAAAAACATGCATGTATTAGACATTTTGTATGGTCATGGGTACACATGCTACTAGACATTTTTTTTGCTTCATTCAAAATCAATAAAACTCATGTCCCAACCTTTCTTCAAGCTGCTGAACACAACCGTAAACTTGCCTCAACCCTCAGACTTACCGTTTTCCTAACCCTAACCCTAGCTGAACCCTAATTTGAGCCCTTAACTCTAATTTGAAGCCATTGGTACCATTGAAAACACCTGAAAACCCATTTAAAATGGATGAAAACAAGGTAAATATCATGAATACTATAATTTAAATGCAAAATCATATGTATGAGGGCATTTAAAAAACAAAAATGTTCTCCCTAAGAAAACATGCATGTATTAGACATTTTGTATGGTCATGGGTACACATGCTACTAGACATTTTTTTTGCTTCATTCAAAATCAATAAAACTCATGTCCCAACCTTTCTTCAAGCTGCTGAACACAACCGTAAACTTGCCTCAACCCTCAGACTTACCGTTTTCCTAACCCTAACCCTAGCTGAACCCTAATTTGAGCCTTAACTCTAATTTGAAGCCATTGGTACCATTGAAAACACCTGAAAACCCATTTAAAATGGATGGAAAACAAGGTAAATATCATGAATACTATAATTTAAATGCAAAATCATATGTATGAGGTCATTTAAAAAAGAAAAATGTTCTCCCTAAGAAAAACATGCATGTATTAGACATTTTGTATGGTCATGGGTACACATGCTACTAGACATTTTTTTGCTTCATTCAAAATCAATAAAACATGTCCCAACCTTTCTTCAAGCTGCTGAACACAACCGTAAACTTGCCTCAACCCTCAGACTTACCGTTTTCCTAACCCTAACCCTAGCTGAACCCTAATTTGAGCCCTTAACTCTAATTTGAAGCCATTGGTACCATTGAAAACACCTGAAAACCCATTTAAAATGGATGGAAAACAAGGTAAATATCATGAATACTATAATTTAAATGCAAAATCATATGTATGAGGTCATTAAAAAAGAAAAATGTTCTCCCTAAGAAAAACATGCATGTATTAGACATTTTGTATGGTCATGGGTACACATGCTACTAGACATTTTTTTTGTTTCATTCAAAATCAATAAAACTCATGTCCCAACCTTTCTTCAAGCTGCTGAACACAACCGTAAACTTGCCTCAACCCTCAGACTTACCGTTTTCCTAACCCTAACCCTAGCTGAACCCTAATTTGAGCCCTTAACTCTAATTTGAGCCATTGGACCATTGAAACACTGAAACCCATTAAATGGATGGAAACAGGTAATATCTGAACTATATTAATGCAAATCATATGTATGAGTCATTTAAAAAGAAAGTTCTCCCTAAGAAAACAGCTGTTAGACATTTGTATGGTCTGGGTACACAGCACTAGACATTTTTTTTGCTCATTCAAATCAATAACATGTCCCAACCTTCTTCAAGCTGCGACACAACCGTAACTTGCTCACCCTCAGATTACGTTTCCTAACCCAACCCAGTGAACCTAATTTGAGCCCAACTCTATTGAAGCCATGGTACCATGAAAACACCTGAAACCCATTTAAAATGGATGGAAACAAGGTAAATATCATGAATACTATATTTAAATGCAAAATCATATGTATGAGGTCATTTAAAAAAGAAAATGTCTCCCTAAAAAACATGCATGTATTAACATTTTGTATGGTCATGGGTACACATGCTACTAGAATTTTTTGCTTCATTCAAAATCAATAAAACTCATGTCCCAACCTTCTCAAGCTGCTGAACAACCGTAACTTGCCTCAACCTCAGACTTACCGTTTTCCTAACCCTAACCTAGCTGAACCTATTTGAGCCCTAACCTAATTTGAAGCATTGGTACCATTGAAACACCTGAAACCATTTAAATGGATGGAAAACAAGGTAAATATCATGAATACTATAATTAAATGCAAATCATATGTATGAGGTCATTTAAAAAAGAAAAATGTTCTCCCTAAGAAAAATGAATGTATTAGACATTTTGTATGGTCATGGGTACACATGCTACTAGACATTTTTTTTTCTTCAAAATCAATAAAATCATGTCCAACTTTCTTCAAGCTGCTGAACACAACCGTAACTGCCTCAACCCTCAGACTTACCGTTTCTAACCCTAACCCTAGCTGAACCCTAATTGAGCCTAACTCTAATTTGAAGCCATTGGTACCATTGAAAACACCTGAAACCCATTTAAAATGGATGGAAACAAGGTAAATATCATGAATACTATAATTTAAAGCAAATCATATGTATGAGGTCATTTAAAAAGAAAAATGTTCTCCCTAAGAAAAACATGCATGTATTAGACATTTTGTATGGTCATGGGTACACATGCTACTAGACATTTTTTTGTTCATTCAAAATCAATAAACTCATGTCCCAACCTTTCTTCAAGCTGCTGAACACAACCGTAACTTGCCTCACCCTCAGACTTACCGTTTTCCTAACCCTAACCCTAGCTGAACCCTAATTTGAGCCCTTAACTCTAATTTGGACAAAACTAAACCTTTAATGGAGGTAAACAGGAAAACATGATATATTAAATGAAAAATTATCATTATAAAAATTTCTATAAAAAAATGTATTGACATTTATGATTTAAACACTAACTTTTGTCATATAGCCATAACTATATCCAGTTCACTAACAAACCAAACTCCTTGCTCAACCCTAACGTAACCTATTCACCCTTATACCTATTTATCCACTAATTAAGATGTACCTTAAAACAACCCTTTAAATGGAGAAATTAAAAGGAAAATTAATGAAACATTTTATGCAATTAATAAAGTCATTAAAGAAAAATGTTCTAAACATGTGATACATATGTTCATTACTGTTTTTTCATCAAATCATAAACTCATTCCCCCTTTTTCAGCTGCTGAACCACCAATTGCTCAACCTCGACTTACGTTTCAAACCCTAAACCTAGCAAACCCTAATTTGACCTATCATTAAACATTGTACATTAAAATATGAAAAACATTTAAAATGTGAAAAAAAATGCAATATATAATTTATCAAAAATAAGTATATTTTAAAAAAATTCTATAAAACCATTAACATTATGTGCAAGTTAAATGCACCAGATTTTTTTTCTATACAACAATAAAATCGAACACTTCTTAAGCCTAAACTAAATGCTCACCTCAATACCTTACAACCTTAAAACCATCAAACCTAATTAACTAAATTCAATATAAATTAAAATCATATAAAAAGCATTTAAAAATGAAAAATTGTAAAACAAATATCATTAATTAAAATTTTTTATAGTCTAAAACAACTTTTGCCAATTAAAACAATAAATATGTTCCTAACCTCATTCACTTTTCACTTGTTGCCTAATCAAAACTTTCAACTTCTACCAACATAAAACTGAACCATTTAAGCGTAACAATTTAAATCCAACCATTCTTTTCTAACCCAATTAGCCTGAAATAAGAACTTAATAATAATTGGTCATAAAACCTAACCATTTAAATGGATGAAAACAAGAAATGTTATCCTAATTAATGCAACCATTTAGGGTTTTAATCTAAAAATTTTCCCTAACCAAAACTATTTTTATCGAATGAAGTAAAATAACTTTAATGGTGAAACAATTTTTTTATAAAATTTTTTTAAAAACTATGCTTTTTTAAACTGAACCCTAACACTTTCTTGCATAACCTATTGACATTTACCTAACGACTTAAATCTAATCTAAAACCATCAACATTCCTATAAATTTAAACCAACAATAAATAAGATTAAATGAAACTAAACATATGAATGAAAATAAGTAATTTTGCAAGAATTAATGCAAAGCATATTTGGTCTTAAGAAAATGTCGTTCAGTACACATGTTTTAGCATTTTTTTTAAACAAATGAAAACTGTCACCTTTTTAAGCTAAACAACCTAAAACTACATTTGACTTTCCTAACCCTAACCCTACTGAAACCTAATTAGCCCTAACCTTAACTTGAGATGGTTACCTAAAACACCTGAAAATCCCATTTAAAATGGATGGAAAACAAGGTAAATATCATGAATACTATAATTTAAATGCAAAATCATATGTATGAGGTCATTTAAAAAAGAAAAATGTTCTCCCTAAGAAAAACATGCATGTATTAGACATTTTGTATGGTCATGGGTACACATGCTACTAGACATTTTTTTTGGTTCATTCAAAATCAATAAAACTCATGTCCCAACCTTCTTCAAGCTGCTGAACCAACCGTAAACTTGCCTCAACCCTCAGACTTACCGTTTTCCTAACCCTAACCCTAGCTGAACCCTAATTTGAGCCCTTAACTCTAATTTGAAGCCATTGGTACCATTGAAACACCTGAAAACCCATTTAAAATGGATGGAAAACAAGGTAAATATCATGAATACTATAATTTAAATGCAAATCATATGTATGAGGTCATTTAAAAAAGAAAAATGTTCTCCCTAAGAAAAACATGCATGTATTAGACATTTTGTATGGTCATGGGTACACATGCTACTAGACATTTTTTTGCTTCATATCAAACTCTTCAACCTACTACTGCTAACAAACAACTCCTAACCCTCAACTACTTCCTAACCTAACCTGCTGAACCCTAAACCTAATATGAACATTACATAAATAAACATAAGGATAAAAAGTAAAACATATTAAATTATGCAACAATGTATGATTAAAAAGAAAATCAAAAACTCATTAACTTTTTAGGCAGACACACTAACTTTTTTCTCAACATAAATACCTAATTGAAATAAAATAGTTTCTACTAACAACTAACCCATAATTGAACAGGTACTGAAACGAACCATAATTGAAAAGAAATAATGATCTATAGCAAACATATTATAGCTTTAAAATGTCCGACTATTTGCTTATGAAAAAATTTTTAATTGACATATTAAAAAATATTAAAAAAAGTTTAAAAACTTGTTTCCATTTTTTTATGTCGGTACAATCTACAACATTTTTTTGTTCATTCAAAATAAATAAACTCATGTCCCAACCTTTCTTAAAGCTGCTGAACACAACCGTAACTTGCCTCAACCCTCAGCTTACCGTTTTCCTAACCCAACCCTACTAAACCCCTAATTTGAGCCCTAACTCTAATTTGAAGCCATGTACCATTGAAACACCTAAAAACCCATTTAAATGGATGGAAAACAAGGTAATACATGAATACTAAATTTAAATGCAATATGTATGAGGTCATTTAAAAAAGAAAAATGTTCCCCCTAAGAAAAACATGCATGTATTACACATTTTGTATGGTCATGGGTACACATGCTACTAGACATTTTTTTTGGTTCATTCAAAATCAATGAAACTCATGTCCCAACCTTTCTTCAAGCTGCTGAACACAACCGTAAACTTGCCTCAACCCTCAGACTTACCGTTTTCCTAACCCTAACCCTAGCTGAACCCTAATTTGAGCCCTTAACTCTAATTTGAAGCCATTGGTACCATTGAAAACACCTGAAAACCCATTTAAAATGGATGGAAAACAAGGTAAATATCATGAATACTATAATTTAAATGCAAAATCATATGTATGAGGTCATTTAAAAAAGAAAAATGTTCCCCCTAAGAAAAACATGCATGTATTACACATTTTGTATGGTCATGGGTACACATGCTACTAGACATTTTTTTTTGCTTCATTCAAAATCAATAAAACTCATGTCCCAACCTTTCTTCAAGCTGCTGAACACAACCGTAACCTTGCTTCAACCCTCAGACTTACCGTTTTCCTAACCCTAACCCTAGCTGAACCCTAATTTGAGCCCTTAACTCTAATTTGAAGCCATTGGTACCATTGAAAACACCTGAAAACCCATTTAAAATCGATGGAAAACAAGGTAAATATCATGAATACTATAATTTAAATGCAAAATCATATGTATGAGGTCATTTAAAAAAGAAAAATGTTCCCCCTAAGAAAAACATGCATGTATTACACATTTTGTATGGTCATGGGTACACATGCTACTAGACATTTTTTTTTGCTTCATTCAAAATCAATAAAACTCATGTCCCAACCTTTCTTCAAGCTGCTGAACACAACCGTAAACTTGCCTCAACCCTCAGACTTAGCGTTTTCCTAACCCTAACCCTAGCTGAACCCTAATTTGAGCCCTTAACTCTAATTTGAAGCCATTGGTACCATTGAAAACACCTGAAAACCCATTTAAATGGATGGAAACAAGGTAAATATCATGAATACTATAATTTAAATGCAAAATCATATGTATGAGGTCATTTAAAAAAGAAAAATGTTCCCCCTAAGAAAAACATGCATGTATTACACATTTTGTATGGTCATGGGTACACATGCTACTAGACATTTTTTTTGCTTCATTCAAAATCAATAAAACTCATGTCCCAACCTTTCTTCAAGCTGCTGAACACAACCGTAAACTTGCCTCAACCCTCAGACTTACCGTTTTCCTAACCCTAACCCTAGCTGAACCCTAATTTGAGCCCTTAACTCTAATTTGAAGCCATTGGTACCATTGAAAACACCTGAAAACCCATTTAAAATGGATGGAAAACAAGGTAAATATCATGAATACTATAATTTAAATGCAAAATCATATGTATGAGGTCATTTATAAAAGAAAAACGTTCCCCCTAAGAAAAACATGCATGTATTACACATTTTGTATGGTCATGGGTACACATGCTACTAGACATTTTTTTTGGTTCATTCAAAATCAATAAAACTCATGACCCAACCTTTCTTCAAGCTGCTGAACACAACCGTAAACTTGCCTCAACCCTCAGACTTACCGTTTTCCTAACCCTAACCCTAGCTGAACCCTAATTTGAAGCCATTGGTACCATTGAAAACACCTGAAAACCCATTTAAAATGGATGGAAAACAAGGTAAATATCATGAATACTATAATTTAAATGCAAAATCATATGTATGAGGTCATTTAAAAAAGAAAAATGTTCTCCCTAAGAAAAACATGCATGTATTAGACATTTTGTATGGTCATGGGGACACATGCTACTAGACATTTTTTTTGGTTCATTCAAAATCAATGAAACTCATGTCCCAACCTTTCTTCAAGCTGCTGAACACAACCGTAAACTTGCCTCAACCCTCAGACTTACCGTTTTCCTAACCCTAACCCTAGCTGAACCCTAATTTGAGCCCTTAACTCTAATTTGAAGCCATTGGTACCATTGAAAACACCTGAAAACCCATTTAAAATGGATGGAAAACAAGGTAAATATCATGAATACTATAATTTAAATGCAAAATCATATGTATGAGGTCATTTAAAAAAGAAAAATGTTCCCCCTAAGAAAAACATGCATGTATTACACATTTTGTATGGTCAGGGGTACACATGCTACTAGACATTTTTTTTGCTTCATTCAAAATCAATAAAACTCATGTCCCAACCTTTCTTCAAGCTGCTGAACAAAACCGTAACCTTGCCTCAACCCTCAGACTTAGCGTTTTCCTAACCCTAACCCTAGCTGAACCCTAATTTGAGCCCTTAACTCTAATTTGAAGCCATTGGTACCATTGAAAACACCTGAAAACCCATTTAAAATCGATGGAAAACAAGGTAAATATCATGAATACTATAATTTAAATGCAAAATCATATGTATGAGGTCATTTAAAAAAGAAAAATGTTCCCCCTAAGAAAAACATGCATGTATTACACATTTTGTATGGTCAGGGGTACACATGCTACTAGACATTTTTTTTTGCTTCATTCAAAATCAATAAAACTCATGTCCCAACCTTTCTTCAAGCTGCTGAACAAAACCGTAACCTTGCCTCAACCCTCAGACTTAGCGTTTTCCTAACCCTAACCCTAGCTGAACCCTAATTTGAGCCCTTAACTCTAATTTGAAGCCATTGGTACCATTGAAAACACCTGAAAACCCATTTCAAATGGATGGAAAACAAGGTAAATATCATGAATACTATAATTTAAATGCAAAATCATATGTATGAGGTCATTTAAAAAAGAAAAATGTTCTCCCTAAGAAAAACATGCATGTATTAGACATTTTGTATGGTCATGGGTACACATGCTACTAGAGAAATTTTTTGGTTTATTCAAAATCATTAACAAACCCATGTCCTTACCTTTCTTCAAGCTGCTAAACACAACCGTAAACTTGCCTCAACCCTCAGACTCCATTTTCCTAACCCTTACCCTAACCCTAACCCTAGCTGTACCATAGTTTGAGCCCTAAACCCCAATTGAAGCCAGTCCCGGCTCTACGGTTGGGCCAGGTTGGGCCTGGCCCAACCAATCACAAGCTTGGCCCATCCTGGCGATTTGCATATTAACTACAGTGTCTCTCTCTATAATTTTTTTAAACATTCCCCATATAATTCAGTAATACAAATGTACAAAACAGTCGACCTAGTAATGCCATCAATAACGTTAGCAGCGGGGCTAATGATGCTGTTCAACCTTGCAGCAGTGGCGCTGCTAATGTCGCTGACGACTTAAACCGATACACGGCAAGTCGAAAACTTTTATAGTCATAACCCCGTCGACTAATTCGTGGTAGGGAGAGATGCTTTCAAGCCGCTTGGTATCAGTCCAGACCCTGGCTTGAATACTCCATCAAGAAAGCTGCATGCTTTTGTTTTCCGTCGTGTTTTTAGTAGTCCTCCAGCTAATGACAAGGATAATGTGTTCGTCTCTACTTGATTCACAAACTGGAAAATGGCACTCGAACGCGACAGGGGTCCACAAAAGCATGCATCAAGTCAGGGTCATTTGCAAGCTACTTCTGAATAGGTGGAATTTCGCAGAAGGCAGGAGAAGGGTGAAATTGTTGCGTCCTTATTAGGTCCCCACCAAATCAAGAAGAATCGTTGCCAGGTGGGAAATATGAAACTATCGTAGCCTAACCGATTCAAAACTCAAATTTCAAAATGCTGGCATTTCCACCCCGTTTGATGAAAATTCCTGAAACCAGGTGTACTTGTATCATTCCTCATGAGGAACAAATAATGCCTCAAGAACCCATAAAGTCCGCCATGATGGATTTTTCTGCAGATTGAAAATTTGGCAAAACCTGTAAAAAGTTTCTTCTAATAAACCGTAAGTCCGATTGGTCCGAAATTGCCCATGTACGTGTATGGTGCATGTCTCCCTATAGGGTGTTAATCGCTAAGAGATCCATTCCAAGATGGCGGAGAAACTGGTATTTAAAAAAAAACTAAATTTGGCCACAAATTTCAAACGCTTTCAACTTTTTACAACAATAATCTAGGGAAATGGACTGGGCATGAAGAGGGCACTACCATGTTGTACCAGGTCGACGCAGTTGCAGATATAAAAAAAAACAAGGAAATTACAGGCATTTCACATTTTGGCGGGAAGCTAATGCTAATATAACGCTTTAAAACTCATCTTCTCATGAACGCTTTACCTGATTCCGTCACCATCGCACATGTGTACTCTTGGGTATGCTCTCCATCAAGGGTGATAAGGAAAAGTCGTTTCGTTAAAAATTGTGTGATTTTGGTGTGACAAAGTTAGCACTTTATTCTAATGCACAATCATGTTTCGAAGTAATGTTTCTCATGAACCGGAAGTTGGATCGTCTCATGCACAGGTATGTAGGTTGTCCAAAATCCTGAAATCTATGCCACTTGGACTCTTTTCTCCTTCCCTTAGTATTCACCTAGCTTGGACATCTTCGTAGGGCCCCGCATTGCTGCTTGCAGCTATATTTATTTTTTGTTTTACTTTGAAATGCAAACCTGTGGATGCCCCTAACCCAGGCACTCTAAAGAATGTCATCAGAAACTTCTCTCTAAGTATCTAAAATATCCTTCATCCCACCCAAAACGTGTCTGGGCCAACTTAAAACATATCAAAGGCTGAAATAGTATTACTGAAATAATATTTTAAAAACTCCATAAAGTGAACCGTCCCTTTGTATTCCTCTGGCTTTGAGTTCCAATGTGATACTGCAACATCTGGAAGGAGAGTATGCAGATAAATGCTTATGAACTACCTTATGTGATTTATTTACACCAGGCTGGGTACAACTGCAGACAACGTAATTGGGTGTGTTTTACCTCCTGGGCACAGCAGGTCTTAACTTTGGTTCAGCATTGACACTTATGGTTTAATTGTTCCTAGAAGGAAAGCGTGATCAGCATCAGAGATTTATACATTTTATTCATTTTATTGAATAGAATTCTACTGAAATGATCTGAGAGAGGAAAAACCTTATCAAAACACCTGCACTCTCAAGTTACCCAATACTAGAGATTAGCTAAGAGCTTAGATAAATAAAAAATGAAAAATGACCTGGAGCTCCACAATCACATACTGTATACACTGCGGTATATCACATACCATTCATACACCAGGGAAACATTCACACTGAAGTCAAAATTTGACAGGCAGAATTTCTCAGGAGTGAATTAGCTGTTGCTCTGAAATAAAAAAGACCAGGCATTTGTTATATTATTTAGTGTTCTCCCACATACGTCAGACAAGATTTTAATTGAAAATTGAAATTAATATTTACATATTTGCTCATTTGGTAATTATTTTTGTAAATACCCTACTAAATTGAAAACCTGTTGTCATTTCATGACAGGCATGCTCATCTGCCGTGTTCTTTGTAAATTCCCCACAAAGATCTGCAGTGGTTCAAAAGCAGATGTTTGCTTGGTCTGTTGCTCTAAGCCAAGATTATTATTTCAGATTTTACTGTTCAGAAATGTTTTTTCTTATTTTGAAAGGTTAATTTTGTTCCAGATGAATTCATGGACAGATTTTGTTCATTTTATGTAGGTTTTCTGCCTTACTTATTTTACTATTAAAGAATAACTTATTTAATAATATAATAATATTTGCCATAAAGTAGCCATATCGCTGTCAGACATAGCAAGCTGTATATGTCACATTTTATACAGCAATGCTGCTGTAAGTATCATATATTGTATTAAATAAAAATAGACTGTGAACAGGTGCCATAAGCTTTTTGCCCGATGTAACAATTTAGTGTTTGACGTGTGTGACGTGTCATAATTTTCATGGCTGAACGTATATCATTGGCTATAAGCTGTATTAAATCTGAGGTATTATTAAATGATGATGACTGGTGTCAGGTTATGGCTAACCAGGCTTTTCATTGTAGGGTTCAGGAGCCCTGTTACTGAAGGTGTTAAAATATGGTAGTTATGCAAAAAAGGAAAAATAAAACCAAGAAAAGCCAAAAGAAAAAGTTATGCATGCCTTGTACTCTGCGGCAAAGGCTTACTTTGTATTCCATGTCTCCCCCTTTAAAATCAGTGATTCATTCTGATGTTATACAGCTGGGAGCTTTTTGGTATTTAATTTCAGATTAGAACAAATAACCGTGTTTTCTCATTGCACACTAGCCCCACCCCCAAAGAAAAGTACCTCTGTACAATATTGTGTTCCCTTTATGTAAATCTGACATTTTGGCCTGTCTGTTCCTTGGAGAAAGATGCTTTGTTTACTGCAGATACCTGCTCCTGTTGGTGCTGAGGTGGCAGAGCAGGGGAATGTGCTTTAACAATGACAGTCACAGCATTAATACGCTGTCAGACAAAAAAAAAAAAAGGTGCTCTGGAAAAAAAGTCCTGCAATTCCAAGAAAGCTGTATATCTGGTTTTGAGTTGGATAAAATCAGAAATTCAGCCAAGTAACATAGAATCCACACATGGCACTGAATAAAAATTCTATAAAAGTTATTGAGCAGTGAGGAGGGGGGAGTTGAACCTAAAGGGTTTTAACAAAATGATACTGATGCCTTTACTAAGACAAACAGAACATGTGAAATGGCACAGTTCTAGTAATGAAACGGTTTCAGCACTGGATACATGCCATTACCTGTTCACGAGTTTCATGCTTGTCTGTTTATCACCAGAACACAGTTGATGACAAAAACACTGAATATTAGCAAATAATCATTTTGCTCCCTGATCTGAAAATGCTAATTGTGCCTTTCAAATTGAAATTGTAGCACCCCCACCCATGCCACAGGAGCGTGGGGCTAAAGGATCCGTTTACTTTTTGGCCAACGTTTTCCGTTTCAGGAACAGAAATATTTTAAAAAACAAGAAATGAATGGTTATTCAATATTCTATTTAAAAAAAGAAATTGAAAAACGAGAATCAACTGGTTATTCGTGTGGCTGACTGCTTTTAAACATCAAATTAGAGAAACTGAATTGGCCATTAAACGATACTGCAGTCCACCAATCCCTGATTACAAACTTCCTCCGAGTCCGACGTCTTGCTCCGACCTCGTCTGTAACATTCACTGCGTTTACATGCAGAGTTTAAATCGATCTATATCAATAGCTCGATTTGGCCAAAGATGAGATTTAATTGGATTATTGTCGTTGTCCCAATATACATGACTCGGAAAGAATCAAATTATTGACCGGAAGTGTGTCTGACGAAGACTTCTTATAAATCCTGCTTCCTCCTATTTTGTCGCGAATTTTTTGAATAGTTCGCCATTCCGCGTTTTTCTTCCATCCATGTATTTTAGGATATTTAACTCCTTTAGTTGTGCATTTCTGAGCTCGACAATGCATTTCTCACAGAAAAGATCATTTGTCGCCTTTTTTTTGTTCATTATAGTGGTAATAGAGGTGACAATAATTAAGTGGTACTGTGCTGTTAGCCTTTATTGATCGCCGTACAAGGTTAATGTGAAGTAGCTTGCACAATCGGACAGCGCTAACCCATAAAAATGTACTTTGAATGATACTTGCTCAATCGAACGGTAAATGTGAAAAAACATTCGATTATAGTCAGCAGCACCAAAATTTTCTGTCACACCCTCAATAAAAATGTCCCCATAGAAGATTGAATTAAATCTTTTAAAGTTATATATTTTCTGAAATGTTATCTATTCCGCTTGGCCACAGTAGTTGCTATGTAAATTATGGAACATGCGCAGAACGCCTAGGCCAATTTTAGCCTGATTGAAGCGTATACATGCCGTAGTAATTCGACCCCCAACCGCATTATCTAGGTATGTTAGTCCGACTTTGAAAAATTCGAATTAGTACGATTTCAGTCGGACTACGGTGTTTACATGATTTTTAAAAGTCCAGTTTTAGTCGGACTAAAGCAATAATTCAACTTTTTCAAGCATCATGTAAACCCACTGATTGTAGCTGACAGCAGGGTTGTGTCTGCACTTTTGCCTGGCTAGTAATCCCAGCAAGCTAGTATGCTGTATCAAAACTATGCAATCTCTTATACAGTACAAGAACACTATGTCCCTGGCAGGATGAACCCAGTGTTCAACCACTGTAGACCCATCGTCATGATTGTATATGGACATGCGAAGGTTTGAATCTGAAGCCACGGTGACCAGCATGCTTGTGGAGCCTCTCAGAAGAGCCTTTTCCATTCTATTTCAGTTGTTCTCAACCTTTTCATAGTTTCTTGACATCACTAATCTCTCAGACACTTTATAAAGTTGTGTATCCGAAGGTTTTTCATATAAGATATCAGATTTACTGAATCACAATGAAACAACAGGCCTGTGGAATAATTGGGTCTCTGAAATGTTATTAGAATAACAGAATTGTTTGCTCTGGCATGTATATAATTAATTTTCTTATCTCTGGGTCAAGGGGCTGAAGCCTCATTGAACTGTACCTCGTGTTAGAGGAGAAGTCCACTGTAATTTTCCATGTGTCCCATGTATCCGAAGTTCTTGTTAATTATGTGGAAATTGCTTTCTGGTTCTTTTGCTTGGAATAGACAGACCTTTTGCACTGTAGAACCAGAGGTGTTGAAGCTAGCGTTGTCATTTTATGTGGAGAAATGGTATATTTTTAGCCCCCGGAAGACAGAACCAACTTGCATGTACGTTTTATAACTGTTTGAATATAAGATTAACTCTGACCCCCTTTACTTTGCCAGTTATTCCCTACAATAAGATTCTCTGATGTACGATTTGGCTTATTGATTTTCAGTACATCATTGCACCAAATTCAGTACTGCTGTTTTTTTTAATTGCCGTAATCAACCTCACTTTTAGCTATTTCTGAACAAGAGTTCATATGGCATGGCTCTGTGTTTACAATGTGTCATCGTGAATGCATCGCATGCATCAACACTGTAAGTACATTTGCTGGGCAGAATTTGTATTGGCAAAGCTGGGTGAGAGAGAGGTAACACTTCTGGGACTGGAAATTCTACACACATGCTTCTGCACATATCACAGGTGAATTTAATGACAGGATTATATCGCCTTTGCTACTTTTATGCGCAAAATGATGAGTGCCTTGAACTTTTTCTGCTGCGCGGAACTTTAATGTGCACGGGCAGTGAAAAAGACTGACTTTTCTCACACAATTTCTCGGTCATAGAAAACGCAATATAATACCTGGAACAAATTATTATTTGTCAACCTTTAGGCTTGTTCAGCTACAATGATTGGTGCACGTGTGGTCGAGTTTGGAGATGCGAGTTAGCACACAAATGTCCGCAGAGTGCAACATCACCCCTAAAAAAGCAATAAGAAAATGATTAGTTCCCTTAGCTGGGGGCCATAGGTCTTTGGCTTATTTCTGTTGTTGTGTGGAGTGGCCGCAGCAGACCTAACCCCGTTTGCACATGCCATAGAGGTGTTTTTTTATCCTGTGCAGAGCGTATGGCAGGTTTTCCTGGGAGTTGCTCAGTTGCTCTGGCTGCAGTCTGATCCTAAAGGCACCAACTGCATTCAAAGTAAAAGTCATCTCACTCCAGTCTCCCACACCTACACGTTTTCAGCAGTGCCGAGCAGTGCTGCCCTGTTACCATATTCCATCAAAAGACTCTGCCTAAATTAGTCTCAGGAAAGATTGAATCTGTTGTTTTTTTTTTGTCAAAAATCATTGGTATAGGCGCAGATTTCTGTATGCCGGAATGCAAATATTGTGTAGGTTATGAAAACAATGTGTTGCAAAAACTACAGCCGCAGAAACCATAATAACGAGCCAGTGTCCAAGGCAACATACAGAACATTTAAATTGCCTTTACTTATTTTATAGTATAAACAATTTATTACATTCAAAAAGTGCACGCGGCATGAGATGAAATATTGCTTTTTAATCTAGTGTGCACTTGCTGTCAAATTGCCTCTGGAAGGAATTGTGTTATAAGATAGCAACCTGATATTGATATTACTCCTGTTTAAAGATAGTCTGCAAAAGAAACTTCATAAGTTATACAAATACACCTACTGCGTAGATTTGTGAAAGGACAACCCAAGTCAGTTTGATTTAGTGTGTTTAAAACTGTAGTTCCTCCAACGTGTAGATTAAATTTGGTTATTTATATATTTGTGAAATATTTATGATATTCATTGAAAGACAAAATGATGTGACCTACTAAATCTACACTGTGTAGCTGCCAGGCAAGCTCATGTACGTGCCTTGGTGGACTGAAATTTTTTTTCCCACTGAGTGGAAATGGTGGTTTATGTGGCAAATGGGTTTCCAGGGAGCCCTCTCTAATTTCCCTTCCCAGAGGGGGGCTGCTACACATAATCACCCACATCGACACCCCCGACCTCCCGTTCGGCACAAGCAATCGCCTCGCGATCCTGGGCTTCTCTGCAACCCGCAAGTCACCGTAAACAACCTTAATTTTTTCCTCCAGGGATCCCCATTAAAAAAGACTAAAAGTCGATAGGAACCTTGCGGGATGCGAGGTTTACAGGACAGCGGACTGTGTCCCCGAGGAGCTTTAGTGTATCCGCACTGAATCACATCAACGAGCGGTCTTCTGATATCTCACAGACTGTTTCCTGGGGGAGAGATGGCTGCAGTGAGTCCAGTGAGAGGGGAGGGTGGCATGCACCTTTAAGAGGCTCTGGAAAGCCCTGTGTCAGTCTTAATGGGGAATAAGGGTGTTTCCCAAGCTCTACATTAGATTGGGAGTTGGGCCCTATTTCTCACGGAACATGGATAAAGAATGAAACTGCGCTGCTCACGGTAATAACTGAAGTCTGAAGGAGTAAGAAAACAACAGCAAGCACTAAAACAGCAGACCAAATTTTTCCCATCTGGCTGGTTTTTCAAATCACTTGTTTTTTGTTTTTGTTTTTTTTTTTCCCCTCTCCCCCTCACTAAAGCATCATTCCCAATCAACATGTTCTGCTACAAATTCCAAAAGCTATTCAGGTCCTTTAGATTGTTTGGCTGCCAAAACACAGAATGACTTTAACCCAGCGATGACAAAATGCACTTGTAGCATTTTCTGCTTTAGTGAGCATGCTGTGTTATTTCCCCAAGCCTTGGCTCCCACATTCTGCGGTCAGAGCTGTGCAGGGAACACTGAGAGGGGTGCCTGCTTTAACCGCTTCATTGCCTTCTGCAATGCTTCATTTAGTCGCCAGCAACTCTGCATTATATACTGTTCACATGTAGCCTTCAAGGATACGGAGGGGCAGTTCTTTATTCCACTGTTTTTTCGTAAATCTTTTCATTTATTTATTCAGAACAATAAGCCTTAGAATATGCCTCACGTTAGAATATGCCTTTGTATTCGCTGTTCCCTTGATGGAGCTAGCCCATGAAGGAAAGGGTCATTAAGGGCACCAAAGCACACTGTAAAAAAAGGGGGTGAAAACGGGTAAATCGATGCTTTATTTCAACATCTCTAACGTCATCTGGATACAAATCAGATGGCAGCCGCTAATTTAAATGCCTGCCGAAGCCCTGCGATGCTGCCATTAATTCCTGATAAGAAAGGGCTGCTGTACTGCCTTCCTTAATCTCTGACAGATACTTTAGCCCGGTCGATATTCTTTCACTTTTTTTTTTTGTTCCGATGAGAAGATTGATCGCGGAGACTTGCTCGCCGTTCCTCTCCACCTCTCTCTCTTCATTGTTCCAATTAGTCCCCTGCAAGTGACCCATGGGTGGGGGGGGGGGGGCTGCTTCGAGACTTGGAGACCCCCCCCAAACCAGGAATACTATGGAGGGCTGGATTTTTGGCAGTGACCTTTGGCACCAACTTATCCCGGTCAAGGGGCAGGAAAGCCGTCAAACAAGTGGATTAGACAAGCAGCAGCAAAGACAGGGAGAAGGGGGCGGGGGGGTTAGGAGGGGGGTGGGGGGGAGTTGTTGGGAAGCCGCTGCTCCCGCCAGCCAGGAGGAAATAATCACAGTGTTGCTCCTCATGAATTATTAAGTATCCCCGTGCTCTTTTTTAGCTCTACTCAAAATGCTGCATTTTCATCCGAGGGTCTGAAGCGGACGGCAAGGGTGTGTTTTTGACAGCTGTAATACTGCTGATAAGCGGGGCTCCGCGCAGATCAAGTGCTGAGACTAGGACCGGGGGAGCGACAGCAGACAGAGCGCTCGCAGCCGCGGGGACAGAACTACTGCTCACAGCAGCGGCGCTAACAGTAGCAGCGGTGGCAGCGACAGCAGCGGCAGCAAGCGCCACTCCTGCCTCTCTCTTTTTTTTTCTTTGTGGAGTTGAGATCTGTTGAGGAGACAAGCGCGGAGAGAGAGGGAGAGAGTGTGTGAGAGAGTGAGTGAGAGAGAGAGAGAGAGAGAGAGAGGGAGTGAGAGAGAGAGAGAGAGGAGCTGAAGCAGGGCTGATAGCTGTAATCAAAAGCACCCCAAAGCAGACCTGGCTGCCCACATGCCGATCGAATTTGTTTGCAAAATCAAATTTGCAGAGGAGGACGAGCAGCAGAAAGGTAGGCAGGATGCGGATAAGGAGAGTTTGATAGAGGAGAGCTGCGCCCCCCCGGCCAAGGACCTGGCCAGCTTCGCCAACTCCTGCTCCCTGCACGGGATCAACCACATCTTCGTGTCTGGCCGCCTGGGCATCCGGCAGACCCTGTGGGCGCTGGTCTTCCTGGTTTCCCTGGTCTTCTTCCTGTACCAGGCGGCCAAGTGCGCCATCTCGTACCTGGAGCACCCCCACATCACGGTGCTGAATGAGGAGGCCAGCCGGGAGATGGTGTTCCCCGCCGTGACCATCTGCAACATCAACCGCTTCCGCTTCTCCGCGCTCAGCGACGCCGACATCTACCACCTGGCCAACCTGACGGGGCTGCCGCCCAAGAACAAGGACGGCCACAAGCCCACCGACCTGGAGTACCCCGCCCCCGACATGCTGGACATCTTCAACAGGACGGGGCATCAGCTGGACGAGATGCTGAAGAGCTGCAACTTCAGCGGTCACAACTGCTCCGCCAAGGACTTCTCTGTGGTGAGTCGCAAAGTTTTAGAAGAGCTTGTTGATTATCTTCTTGGCGCGCGCTACAGTCCGGCACCCTTCTGTCTCCAGACGCTGTCTGCACCCGAGGCGAGATGCGTTATCGATAACCAGCAACGAAATAAAATGCCAGAGTGTGTGTCAGAAAAGTGAGGGCTGAGAGGAAGAGAAGGTGAAAGAATGGTTTCAGCAAGGACTGAAATGTATTTTTACTTAAACACAATACTACTTTTCATTACACTTCTCACTCACTTTTTCCTTTCTAATATCTTGGTAAGTGCTGATACGGAGATTCGGAGAGCGCTACGTAAAATGAAACAGAACTCTTGTTTGCTCAGTGTTCTCCAGTAGTCAGTGCGTGTTTGTTTTGCCTTGCTTCTATAAATAGGACTGCCGCTTTTACTGCGAAGCCTCGGTCACACGCGGCGTGGAAGTGTCAAGGTCTCTCACGTTCGCCGCGAGTCTGACCGCGCAGAGCGGCTGCTCCCGCTTTTCCGCCGGGGGGGAAAAGGGGAGCCGGCGCGTGCTTACTTTTCACAGGCAAGCGGTGGTTTCATACCACCTCCGACGCTGGCAGCTGAGAGAGAGATTCCTGTAAAAAAAAGAAGCTTTCTCTCCGCAGCTTTGCAAACCTGCAGCTCTCCTCTCATTACCAGAGCCTTTCAGGAGGGGTGTAAAGAGGAATAATGTTCCACGCTAACGTATTTCAATGTCGCTGCCTTTAAGATTAAATATTTGAAGACTGACGGACACGATTCTTGCATTAGCCCAATTGACTAAAAGGAATAAACAATTCTCAAAAGCTTTTCTTGTCCTGCGCACGCTGTTTAGCATTTATTAAAGGTGCTGTCCAAATGGGAAATGAATTTTAAACTCTGGACAAAATGGAGTTTGCAATTTCTTTAGCGATGATTAAGTGCCGTTGTCAAATCAAAATATTACATGTTGTGCACTGACACTGTTGCCCTCCTGAACACTGGGCTCACTCATTTTCATCACAGGCTATTATATGGAATTAGATTTGTTGCGCTATGTCACAGGCCAAAAGCAAAGTTGGATAATCCTTCTTTGTTTCTGAATGTGCCTTAATGATGTCTGACAGTTTTCCCTCCTCTCTCCAGTGCTTTTTTTTTTTTTTCAAATGTTGAAATGCAGCCAGTCACACACACAGCCAGCGGTGATGTCTTAAAATTGTAAGGTAGTTTGCCCACTTTCTATTTTTTTATCAAACATATATATTTTATATTCATTCTCAAAGAATCACAACAAAGAGAGGAAAATAAAATGAATGAAAAATTTTTATATGCAAATGCAGATATAGGTATAAATCCGTGCAGTAGAAATGTTAAATATGTATACTGTATATAGAATTTTCTTTCTGCATGAACTGAGCTCCATTTGATAAAACATGTCTGACACACACGGGCAGCCCATCTCTGAGGAACTTGCTCCCAGCAGTGCGTTCTTCCGTGTTTGCCAGCCTCATGTCTGCGCTTTCGGGGGTTTGGGGGAACGGGGGTGGGGGGGGGGGGTGGAGGGTGTGGGCTGTCCTCATCCCAGATTACGGGGCCCCGAAAGTTTCTCTCCGGTCACTTGTCCCTCTCCCCCACCCCCGGTTTGCGATCTGCATCTGTGCCGCTGTCAGTTAGATTTGTCACAGACGTCTTGCTCCCCGTACGCGTGACCAGCGGGCGACGTGCGGAGCTGGACCGGGGGAGCCGGGCTCAGGGACGCGGACAGCTCAGGGATCTAAGTCCGGGAGCAGATGTTTCATTCCTAACACCAAATCCCCCCGTGGCCCCGTGCACTGCATTTCTTTCTGTCTTTCTGAAAGAAAATAGCACGGCATTCAAGAAAATGTACTCGCTAAGAAAATGGTGCAGCTAGATAAATAGAGAGAAAGAAAGAAAACATTCTTATTCCCAGAAGGGAAATAAAACAAAATAAAAAAATGTGCAATACAGCCATGATAGACGGGCAATATCAACTGATTTTGAAATAACAGACCAGCAGTATTAATAAATAAAGCAGTGGACAGTCACAAAAACATTAAAACTTGGAACAAGCAACAACAAGTAGTGCTCCCTGGAATTATGACAATTGATGTACTCCCAGAATTGATAGAAACCCTGTAGGTCTACATATCATTCAAAGGTCATTGCCCTACATGTATAATATTATGATGATTTGGTTTAAAGAAATGCCATGTTGTTGTCTTGTGTTTTTACCCTTCTTTGGTGTTTAGAAAAGGTAATGAATTGATATTACAGGCTTCAGATGATGCTTGTGTGGTGACTGGATGTTCATGATGACTCATAGGCAGACATCAGTGTGCTGAGGCTTGGTGTATGATTTTTTTTCTTTTTATAAGGATGATAAAGATTCAGCTCCACTGTGTGTATTTTGTTTGTTTCGATCCATATATTCCACAGTGATATAGAAAGCCCAGTGGATTTGCGTTTTGTTTTCTTTGCAGTAAAAAGTATATTCAGAATTTATTTTAAATTCTAAATTAATACAAGCACATTGTTTTACAAATGAGATTGTCCTGCTTTTTACTCCTGTAACCTACATTTACAGTGATTTTTTCGCATTGAATAAATTGAAATGACAGCCAAATGTAAAATGCTGTTGGACCAGTGACTTGCAATACAAAGCACAAAAGAAACACATGACTAAACATTTCCAATTGCTGGAAAAGTGTATGGCAAAAGGATCCTTAAAAACTATTAATTTTGAAGGGGACCTGTTATTGACGTAATCATCAACTGAATTTATTTCTGCTTTAAATGGTTGTCAAATAAATGAGTTGGCTATGTCGGCAGGAGAACCACCAACCTCAAATGCTACACTTATGTTACGCATTGTGCTATCCTCTAGCAGGCCATGTATCTGTTAATCGACAGTTTTATATAGTTTTTAAAGTTGGAACTGCATGCATTTTGGCTATTTTTAATTTATCTATCTCTGCCACTTGCTCTGTGACTGAGCATTCATAGTGCAAAAATCTGTTGTGGGAACACTGCTTCTCATATGTATTTTTTAAGTGGAACAAAACGAGAAAATGTCCTTTGAATGCTTATTGATTTATTTGGTTCTTCTTATTGATTAAAAAACGGTATTGTTCTTTGACAGTTGCAATCATTGTGGTTGGGTATAATTAAAAACGTGTGGCTGTTCTTGACACAAATCATTTATATTCTGAAAAGGCAAAACTTCATGATAGACTACAGAGAATTGGAGAGATATCCACTTATCAAATGATTTTTCCTCTACAACTAATTGTCAGGATGTGAAATTCAAGTGTTAAATTGGGAGCCTATTCAACGTGTTACACAGGGAGGCATTTTATGCCAAGGGTCTCCAATTTGTTTTCACATTGCTCTACTGTTTATGGATGCCTTGAAGGATCTTTCAGTGCATATATGCATGGGTCTAACAAACAACTGAGAGTAAATCTATAAAACCTAGTTTGACAGCGTACGCGTTAAAGGTGCTGATCTTCCATATGTCATGCCACCCCTTGAGGTCCTGGTTACGAGGCAGGCGCACCTGAAAAGAGAATTGAATGGTTAATGACATGAGACTAACGTGAAAAGTTGACCTGTGGACACCCCTGTCAATTTAACACACCTAGATCAGGCGGTAAAAACGATCATAATTCTTTGTCAATTTGGAATGCACAGATTCAGTGGATCTCTCACATAGAAAACAGTGAAATAGAAGTTCACCAGAGGTGTGTAATGGTTCCTCAATCAGTGAGCTTTTCTTCTGTAGTGGCTGAAATGGAAATGGGAATGTAATGCTGTGCAGTTGAATCAACTGCAAGGCAGGTTCTAGGCACAGACGACAAGGTTGGCTCCCCAGGGCACCATCCATCTGGGGGGGGGGGGGGGGGCACCAAACGAAGGGGAAAATAAATAAAATTGACACGTTGTGTCCTCGACACTCGGTGGCAGATAAGATCAGATGCTGTAGGTCACAAACGCCAACAGCGATCATCTCAGTCTGGGAATTTCGGTGGCTGCATTTCTGATGTTAGAACAGAAGTACCTAGAACCTCGTAGTTATGGACTGACCAGTCTATCGAACAGCGTACAAACCTGGAAGTAGCATAAACACTTATTCCTTTTCAAGCATCTTATTTTACAATACATATATTGTTTTTTGCTATTATTACTTATGCAAAGAACAGCATTAAATGGAAGCGCGGCACACCTTCATTGATAAAATACTGTTTTTCTACAACTGTGTGTTTAGCCCATTTAAAATCTGTGAGTTGGTTTCAAGTTCCCAAGGAAGCAACATATGAAATAAAAAAAATTGTACATTTACATGTTTGATAAAAGGGCACATTGTAATGCATCTCCTGACACATTGAGAGATACATGTATTATTTATAGTATTATCATAGCTACAGCAAGGACCACAATGTAAATAAGTCTTGTGACTTTTTTGTGTTATCCTTGATGCTCTTTTAATTGTGCATGTACATTGGTGTTTGCAACCATGTAATTGTCCTTTTAAAGTGAATCATCAAATAAATAAACTAAACTAAATTTTTTATTTAATTGACAGAGTTAGAAGCAGTGTAGGTCAAGCTGGAACATCAGAATCTGCCAGCATGTCCTTGGACCGGTGCACTCCTTTCACTGGTCCCTCAGTGGTGGGGAACCATCCCTCAATTGTTTTGGACTCACAGTTTCCGCCATATATTTTTCTAATGCTTTTCTTAGCCAGTAGCTTTCATCGGTTTTTCTGTCATTGACACATCGGGTCCATTGCTTATGACATTAACTTGGTAATGTTTTTATTTCTGAGCGTAAGACGGATAGCATATTTGGCAAGCTGCTGTCAAATGCAGACAGGTTGTTATTATTATGCTGCTTCCTGGAAGCCAATATTGGTGGGAAAAAAACTAAATGCTCAAATGACATCACACTTGCATCTTGTTTGATTGTTGGTTATCAACTTCAAAGAATGTATAGCTACAAAATGAGAGCCTGTTTAATAATAATGCTGGAATAATGTAAATAACTAATCCAATCAGTTCAAAGTAAAATAAGTGTATTTTGACAGTGAAGTTTATGAACATTTCTGAATTATCACCATTCCCAGAGGGTCTGTATCTCACATGAGGTTCTACTGCATTGCAGAAATGATCCTGAATAGACACTGAAGCACCTAATCCTTCAGTTTATTCACTAACCATGCCAACCATGTTAGAAAGTAACAGGTGGCCTGTGATGTTGAACATGTTGCAGGCAATCACCTGGGGTAAGCCGTGTATCTCAGGGGTGACACAAGGGAACATCAGCTAATGCCTAGCCTTCCACCACCCAGCAACAGCCCCCCTTCCCCAGCACCTCACCCCATCCCCCCCCCCCCCCATCACCGCAGGGTGTGCAGCGTCTGGCTGCTTTCTCCTCTTTCCTCTCTCCTCCTGTCTTCCTGACAGAGACGGAGAATTGGGGACCGTGAAAGTGACCGCCTTCCTGGAGCTCGGTCCAAAACAGCCTGTCAATTAGCTGTACAGTCCTGCCAGCTCAACCCGAACGTGCCACAAATTCACACTTCCTGCTCGTACTCCACGCCCTTAACGGCACGGACCATGTGTTGCCTTATTCCCTTTAAGCACGAGCGCTGTGCTGGAGTAACACAGAAGGATGGCCTCCTCACCTCCTCATTCCGAACAGCCCTGCTGTGACGGACAGCTGAACAATGAGTTGTCAGTCCCATGTCCGCACCTGAACTAAGATGGTGAAGAATGTAGGCTGAGAGCTAAACCTCTCTTTCTGTCTTGTCCCAGGCTATGTTGCGAGGCTGTGGCCATCGAAGTCAAAGTCAGATTGATGTCTTGTTACACTGAAAAAAACTGCTGATAACTCAAGGAGATCTAACTTGAGAGTGGTTTTGTTTGTACTTCTGAGTGGTTTAAAAAGCTTCTCACCAGAGCATTTCTGTTGAATGGTGACCCTGAATGAAGTAACCTGCATCTCTACAAATAGATTTTTACTTAATGAAATCCTGAAATCATTTTTTCTGATGTGGCTGTGTGCTACGAGTGTGTTTCCCGATGATGTCATGTTACCAAAACGAGACTGTGTTTCATGATCAGGCTGTGTTTCCTAATGAGACTGTGTTAGCTGATGAGGTTGTGTTCCTGAAGATATCGTGGCTCCTAATGATACTGTGTTTCCTGATAAGACTGCATTCCTGAAGATATCATGGCTCCTAATGAGACTGTGTTTCCTGATGAGATTGTGTTCCTGAAGGTATCATGGTTTCTAATGAAACTGTGTTTCCTAATGAGATTGTGTTCCTGATGAGGCCATGACTCCTGGTGAAGATGCTTCCTGATGAGGTTAAACTTCCTAATAAGGCTGTTTCTTTTGAGGTTGTGTTACCAGATGAGGTTGTGTTTCTAGTTAAATACACAAAACTGTCATTGATAATGAAGCCCATTTAACACTGCACTCAATGGCACTCGATTTCTCTGTCCTCGTGCCCTCAAGACTAGAGGTAGGCTTTTCAAAAACAGCCCCAAACACACCATAATAAGTAAACTTGACTATGATCAGCTAAAAGTTTAGGCAATTATGGTTTGCCATTAGAAAACTTTTCTATTGGAAACAATTGCCGTATTTCCTTTGCATGGTTTTAGAGATGAGTGCAAGATGAGCACATGTTCAGATTGATCAAGAAAAGCAGAAATACGGTTCTTCCTAACTGGTATCTGTTAATCATTTTCGACCGGATGGCACATGTTTATACTTTAAAGTGATCTCGAATATAGAAGCCATTGTGTGCAATTTGCATTGAAATGTCAGTGTGAGACGGGGCCTGTGTGCAGAGAGAGGATATAATGAGGATCATAAATGTCACAGTGCAGATACCGCCGTGGCTCAGGGCCCCTTCTGCATGAGGGGCTGCCGTGTCTGCTTGGCCGGGTGCTGGCTGGCATTCTGAGCTCGGCCTAATGTCGCTCACTTGGCTTCACCTCATGCTGCTCTTTTTAAAGTTTATTTCCTTGTCTGCCCGAGTCGGGAGCATTTTCCTGTGCCGCGCTGCGCCGCGCGGAATGAATGTACGGAGTTAGCGTTGCGGGTTCAGACCGGTCAGAATGCAAGGAAGCGGCGCAGGTTGAGTGTGAAAATGCGGTTTTTACTGAGGCCCTTTTCTTGACATTCACATAAATGCCAAGGTCCCAGAATAAACATAAATATAAATGTAAATGCAGTTAATATTACCTGCAAATTAGGACTAAGGTGATATCTAGTCACATCAGGGTACAGACTATTACTGCACGAACCAGGGGCAGCTGGAAAGCTGAACTGACATTGAAAAGGGTTTGCTTTCTTTAGTGCAGTTTGTGAATCATTAAAGGGGAGTGTCATTAATGTGGTTTAAATAGGCACTTATAGTTTTCAAATTAATAAATAATAATGTTTTTGGCTACATGACACCAAAAAAGAAATTATACATGTGCAGGAAGTTTTTTTTAAATTTTTTACCAGAGTTCTGTTTTCTAATACTTATTATGCTGTGCAAAGGGAACTGTAAAGGTATGGATAAGGAAATGAAAAACAGCTACAAGTGAATTATCCAAGTTACATCACCTGGATATACATCACCTGTATATCATTTTTGGTTATAAAGCACATTCATTTCTTACATACATTCAAAACACCGCATGCTGTACTCATCACCCTATATCGCTTTACCTCAGCATAGATTAGGAGAATAGAGAAGGCATGAATCTGGAGCAGGGACAATGTGACTTGTCCTGGTAGAACACAGCAGCTCAGAGATGTGCCTGTAGGTGGTCTGCTCTGGCCCCTTTAATGGCCTGATAGTTTCCATGAACCCTGTGGGCTGCTGCCATGTCGATCGCTTCATGACCTTTCAGAAAGAGCCAGATAACTGCACCAACTGCCTCCGTGTTAGCACAACCACCTCCACTACTCTGTTTCAACCCGCCGACCTCTGTGTATGATTTTGTTTTTCACATAAATCTCTTTCAGATATCTAATGCCTTGCCCTGATATTAAAGAGCAACTTTTAGGTTGGCTTATCCAGTGAATTAATATATAGGAAAATTATGTAGCAATGAGATTTTGAAATAAAAAATACGCATCTGTGCTTATTTTTATAATGCAATTGTCCACACACACCTCAAATCTGAACAATATGGGGAACTTGAATGTTACGTAACGTGGGGATAGGGGAACAGAGTCAGAGCTACAGTGAATGGCAGAGTAAGCAACATTAGTAGCAAGATTAATTCCAATGTCGACATTGTCGAGACCAACAAGGTGGAAAATCCTCTTTACAACACTCAGGATGGGCCGCAGTCTTATAATTTAGAACCTGCTAGATGTTCAAGGGACATGGAACAGTCAAGGATGAATAGAAACAAGGAAGCACAGCAAGAGATTGAGTTATGGTCTTAGGAGAAACTGGTGAATTGGGCAGATGTCTTGGTGAGAAACTAGTGAGAGCTACTTTACCTTGACAAAGTTTTTTCTGCTTCACAAGTTAATATATGGTATATCACGCAGTAACTAAAACAAACAGCTAAATAATCTAAAGTAATATTGTTAGTAGCCTGCTGGCTAGGTAATTTTAGCACCGCAAGCTAAACAGTTAACTAGTTATATTACATACACCACTACCAAAAGTATGTGGACACCTGAACACCACACCCATGTGTATCTCATTCCAAAACCATGGGCGTTAATATGCAATTGGACCACCCTTTGCTGCTGTAACAGCCTCCACTCTTCCAGTAGATTTTGGAACATGGCTGTGGCGATTCACTTCCATTCAGCCACAAGAACATTAGTGAGGTAGGGCACTGAAGATGGACATAAGGCCTGGCTCTCAGTCGGCATTCCAATTCATCCCAAAGGTGTTTGATGGGGTAGAGGTCAAGGCTCTGAGCAGGCCAGTCAAGTTCTTCCCCACCAATCTCAGCAGACCATTTCTTTATGGACCTTGCTTTGTGCGCACAATTGGAAAAACGTTGGAAGCGCACAATTCAATTGTCTCATGGGATTATAACTAACGTTAGATAGGAACTGCAGTTGCTGAAACTAAAGGACTCATGACTGACTGACTAACAACTGACCTGATTAATTACCAACCTACCACTTTGGCATGGTCAGGCTATGAGGAATATTTACCTTTTGTTGCTGATATTGGCAGATGTTGACTTTTTTAGGGGGGCGTGGAATGCCTATTTTTTCCTATATTTCTACCTATGGAAAAAAAAGTATTTTTCAAACCATCCTCTCCATGAGTCCAAAACTGTAAATCCGTTAAGAAATTTAACCTGCATGTTGCTTTTTAAATGGTCTGCTTGAAGATGCACACTGCTAGTATATCTTTAGAAAAGATTAGTCTTTTCCACCATCTCTGGAATATACTGCTGAGGTCTTTCACCCAAAGACATTCGCTTACAGGCACATTTATTATTATGTTTTGCTAACCTTTGTTTATAAAGGGTAGGTTGACTGAGCACGCATGCTCTTTTACAGCAACGTCCAGTTTTTACTTCTAAAGGCTGTATAGTTATTAAATAGACAAGGCCAACCTAATGTAAGCTCAACCCAACTCTGGGCAAATTCACATTTTCTATCCGTGGGTGTGGGTCAGATTGAGCTAATAATAGTCAGTACAACTCTGCATGGACCAGCTAATTCACAGTTAAGCGTTTGCGTGTCAGAGGTGAGGACGGGCATACCTCACTTGCATGCAAGTCCTGCTTAGCTGGGCGAGTGTAAAAAGAACTTATGTTCTGCAAGTCGGGATCTGACCCTGGTATTAGCTACATCAGAGTGCCCACAATGCTATTACCCCAAGCTGGCAACCCGACCGGGCGGTTTTCTAAAATTTATTTATTTATTTATTTATTTATTTATTTATTTATTTATTTATTTATTTATTCATTCATTCATTCATTCATTCATTTATTGTTTGCAACTTTTGTTTTGCTGATCATCTCAGTTAGCATTCTGGGACAGTTCGCTTTCCTTCTTCTTCAAACATATAATGCTAGCAACAAAACTGCAGACACTCCTATCTTAATCTACACCTTTTTAGGTGTAAAACAGGGTTTGGGCTGTTAAAAAAATATATACTGCAAATTTTATATCTTTATTAGGATGTGCAACAGTTCAAGTTGAACTTTTAGTTAAAGGGTTAACATTGCAACCTGCACTGAGTATTAAACAGTAACTCAATCTCAAGGTTTGGGCAATGTGGACAGCCCACTCAGCCTTCAGCTTCACAGAGTGTCATCTAAATCACCACACAGCACATTTCTCACTAACCCATTACACCACCCCAGTCCAGCATTTCAGTTTCCTTCATCAGCTGTGTCTGTACGTCTACATTAATGAGAATCAACAAAAATAGACATAATGACCTTGCATCACATTACAATATGAAATGGATTCTTTATGCATTCATTTGAACTCAGAGTACCCATTTTACTCACTTGTCTCTTATTCATATTTTTCAGTTACATCGCATGAGGGATGAATGAAAGAATAATGAATCCCGAGGAAGCTTTTGTTGTTGTGGTTTGTGATTGTTTGGCAGCAGTTGGGGTAATGAAGAAATTAACCACAGTGATGTGAGAACCAGCCGTTTTCTTATTTGGAGCTCTTAATGGTTGCGGCTTAGATTGGCTTGGCCGTGTCTTGCACACGTCTTTGATTAGCATAGCCATGTGTTGCTGTTGGTATTGGGCCTTACTGGAAGCAGCAGACAGGTATTATTTTTGAACACTTACCTGGAGAGCAGGCATATTGATCCTTTCACCCTAAATAGCCTGGGAAAGGGGGGAAAAGGGTAGGAGGGGGGGGTGCTGTTTGATGGCTTTCTCAAAGTCAATAGAGTGAAGAACTCACATGTGCAAACAGAGTGAGTAGTATATCCAGTGGCCCAAGCAAGATTAAAGGATTTCTCCAGCAAATGAACAGACTCTCTGGGAGGTTCCTGAAAGAGGGCTCCTTCTGCTTCTGTCTGGCTGCTGCTCAGCGATCAGAGCATGTCAGTCTGTAAGCAGTCTGAAGGAGGATGCTGACTTCCTCTGCCTGTACGGTTATCGACAGTAGGTTTCTCATGGAAAGCTCTCTGGGTCTTGAGAGAAGAGCTGTACTGTAGGTGATATTCCCTCTGCTGAAGGTATATGTATGAATAAAATATTTGGGGAGTCCACTTGCAAAACATTGGCAGAAGAGTAATAAAACTAAATATAATTACTTTGTTTTAAATAATGTTTTCACCTGTTAGGTGGAATTGCATTTATCGAACAAGGCATTATACATGCAAAATTCATCTGCATGTGTTCACATGAAACCCCAATTAGTAGTACCAAGGTAGCACAAGTGTGTTATAGACTATTGAATATGTATTGTCTATGTAAGTTGTTTGTTTCCACATTTTCAAGTTCATACTTTTATATCCAGATGTTAGTTTTATAAAGTTTCCGCATATCAATGTAAGATGAACCTCGCTTCATATACAAAACAAATACTATGTGCTAAACGTTAAAATGCAAGAAAAGAGCTCCTTGGGGTCCTTTAGTAAATATTATACACAGAATTAATCATACCTGAACAAGTCTGTCTAGAAATGCCACGGCTGCAGAGGTTCATTTTCACAGATCTGTCATACTCTCGTAAAATTGGAGTCAATCATCATTTTCTTCTTAATTTTGAATGACAATTAAATGTGTAATTTCTTCATAAGCCGTTTGCCAACTTCAACAATCCTAAGAATTAATGACAAAAATACTTTTTGCATGGAGAAATGTAATGCTTGCATGTACGTTAAGACAAAGGTCTTGTCTTAACATATTGGGTTGTCTTTTAAACTAGATAGCCTGTGCACTCGGTGTCCATGCACTGAAATGTGCTGATTTATCAGGTTCTGTTTACCAACCCTTCGCCTCATGCTGACCCCACCTCCTATTAATGTCCATCGTTCTCACCTGACAGCAGTTAAGATTAATTTTGTTTGTCCAAATGTATGCTAATGAGAAAGTTGTGTGGATTTGATTGTCGATAACTTGAAATACAGTCGTGCTGCCTAAATGCCAGTGCGGCTCAATAACCTATTAAAGCTGAATCACAGATAAGTTGGCCGCATCAGCAAAGCAATCTGAAATTTGTGCTGGCATTGATCCACCAGGAAGAGCATCTGATGGCTCCGTTTAAAGCCCGAGGAGGGACCGCTCCTGGCTATTAAAGGAATGTGTCCCTCTGGAGGGGCCCGCCTCGACATATAAACTCAGTCCAATATTTATGGGGCACGCAACCGCCCCAGTAAACGTGAACCCGCCAAAGCATCTCCATGAAACAATGTGATGAGCAAACAGTGCTGATCGTGCATTCTCAACTCTCTGGGTCTGGATCCTTTAGCATTTGTCCTTAGCTTTGAATTACGACATGCATGGATGCACACGATCACTTTTTTCTTTGTCAAAACCCATTTTGCTGAGTTTGTTTTGGTGATTAACAAAGCTCGCGGACGAAAGCATGTGTTTGTGAAAAACAAATGCCTTCATTTAATTGTGAGTCAACGTTAAGGACAAATATTGATTGAACCCAAGCCAAGGCATTACGATGAAGTGTTGACTCAGGATTATTAGATGGTAATTGATTTTGTGTGCCTTATTTAGTATATGCAAATGAATATAAAAAGACGCAAATCCTTGATGGCACAACAACAGTAATACGTGAGTAAAATAATAGCATCAATCGGTAATTTGTGGAACATGTACTCTTGTCCAATAGTAACATTTAGCAAATTACCAATTTATATTTCTAGATTATTACAAGAGAAATTGGTGCTAAGCACCTTGCTCAGTAGTACAGAAAATGACCCATCCCAGACCCATCCCTGAACAGACAACCCCCCTAGTTCCAAATCCAGTTTCCACTTGAGCACTGTTTCTTCGCTGCACAAGACTGTTAAACAAGATCTGGTGCCACTGCCATTTTCAGAACTCAGTGAACATTCATTGCTAATGTGGCTCATTGCTTGATCAACTCGTGCTCATTATGTCTTAGGAATGTAAATACCACATGTAAAAGCCCTGTGTTTACACTGTTCTAATCTCCACACAAATTAAAAAAGGCCCACTGAACAAAGAGCGGTCTTGTTTCAATGCCCTTGAAAACAGGGAAAATAAAAGTGATAAATCTTTGCATTTGCAAACTCATCAGTTTCATTGCAAACACTCTGATAAGCACATCATTGGAAATATATATGGATATTAATGAGGTATGGCATCTTGATCATGTTTATGTCTGCCCTTGACATTCTCATTGCATATAAGGGAAGGATAATAATGTTGCTCTGAGCGGATCCTGGAAATCCAGGGAAGAAATAAATGTCACAGCACAGCAATCACAAATCATCTTTCCTCTGACCTTCACAGTCTTTCTGAGGCTTACAAAGCTGATGATAATATTCAATTAATAAGTATCAAGATGCTATGTACATAGAAAAACATGCCTGTGAGGAATTTACTCATGCGTGTATTGTAGTGTAACGGTAGATGTCATTTTCTTATGTGATTATCTTTCATGGTTCTTTGGATTGCCTACATTCCATCAACATTTGCCCTTTGCTTTGCCTGAAAAATAAATGCAAGTCCTACTTTTTCTTTGCAAGGTTTGGTGCATTCATTTTGGTGGTGGCTAAACTATCTTGAAAGAAAAAATAAGCTCTTGCATTTATTTGTAAGTCAAAGTAAAGGACAAATATTGAACCCAGGCCTGTGTTTCTTTTTTGTTTTTGAATTATATGTTCCTGGAATCTTTCAAATGAATGACACTTTTACGAAACCTAAATATAACCTGAGGCATATGAATGCTGATGACAGCATCTCTGGAGTTTTCCTTAATATTCTGTGAGAGATGGGATAGGGATAGGGAACTTCCTGTCCTGTAAAATCAAAGACAAACCCCCTTCACTAAAGACAAGATTAGCTACATAACCATAACAAATTAGCTAACGTTTCACAAATAAACCATGCCTAACTACCTCAGATGTACTGTACTGGCGTACATCACTGCTGGCAGTGCCCAAGACTTTAGGAAACAGTACTGAGTGTCCTAAGCACGAAGGAGGCTAGACAGGAAAGCAGGTCCACTTTCTGTCCAACCTTTTGGTAGAGCAGCTGGGTCTGGAGTTAAATTGGACCCATCCTGGGTCGCGGCCCTCCTTGAACCCCTGGAGTGTCATAAGTGCAGTGTTATCAGCCTCATTTAGCACCAACCTGGTTCAATTGGCATTGAACCCAAGCAGTTTTTTTTTTCAATCTGTGAAGAATCCCAGGCTGATGGAATCAATGTCATTTCAGAGCGGGAAAATTAGAAGCCACCCACGTCACTTGGCATGCTCTTCTTTTTTTTTGTGCATGTGTGATTTGCAAGCAAAAAATTCAGATTCCTCCGCAAATCGAATGTTTCTGGAGGACAGCTTGGTGCAAACTTATTTCATGTGCCACACTGTCTTATCACTCATTGATTGTAAAATGATTATCTATGGAGTGTCTTCATGGCATGAGATACTTTTCATAAAGTTGCTTTGACAACATATGCAGTATCTGTCAATGCTGCATAAGTACAGGGGTAAACTGTAGTTTCAACAGAGTATAATTCTAACTTTCCCAGTCAACCTCCTACAAAATTATGGTCATTAGAAAGCTCCTTATTGACCTCCAGACCCAGGACTGGTCACCCTACAGTACCTCAAAAATGACAAAATACAAGACCAGATTAGTAGCAGTACTGTCAGTATAGTTGTGGATTGGCAGGGCTGTTTAACGATAATGCACATGTCGTCACCATATTTAACCATTGCGTTTGGTGAAGTACAATACATGGCAATTCAAGAACATACCATTATTATCTTTTAATAATAGGTACTGTATTTACGGTTAAAAGTTAATAGTGATTGACATCAACTATTTCCCTTTTTTTATTTAGATGTATCATTTAAATTCTTCCTGTGCAATAAACAGTGTCATCTGGTGGCAAAATTGGGAAGAGGGCCTGGTTGCTGAAAATATTATCTTTTTAATCCTGTGTACAGATAGTTGGCTGGACAGAAAAACACTATCTTGAGCCAAGATTTTTTCCCCACATGAAATATAATGCATGAGAAATTTGCAGAAAATATAGGAAAACCTGTCTGCCTATATTCAGTAAGATGTACAGTTTAATGGCATGCACAATTCAATAAAACCAGACTTCAGTTTTTGATATTCAGTCAAACAAACTTTAAAGGTGATTATTACTGAAAACAGGTATCCAAAAAATGTGGAAGTGTGTGGCTTGAAAAGTGTGGTGACCGGGCTGGTGGTGGGACCTTACCTTTTTATACTTTTAGGTCATACAGATCTTGTTTCCGTGCGTTGTGGCCGTAACTGAAGGATCTAGGATCCCATGGCCACAACACTGCTTTACCTTCAGGGCTCTGGACGTTTCAAACAATCTCAATAGACTTCAGATCACAAAAGTAGTCAGTGTCAAGTTGGGGGAGGGGGGTACCTACTTTTGTCTCATATTCATATTTTCATCTCAAATGCCTTAAGTATGTGGCAAAAATAACACACTTATGAGAAAAAAATATAAAGCAACATATGTCATTAACAAGTAATATTTCATCATAGGTTATGTCCTTTTCAACATAGCCACCCTTATTCTGAGGCCAGACCCACTGCTGATGTGTGCGGCCAAAAAAAGCTCAAGCTTGGTCTCAGCTGACCATAACACAAGAACACTGCATTTACAGTATTATGCATGTACTCTAAAGGCTTTGTAGTGTTCTCCACAGAGTATGAATTGTGTAGTACAGTATGATGTGCATGTAATCAAACAGCATGGGAGCAGAGGTGGCAAAATGTTCTCCAGAGTCATATCTCACATATAATGAAACTCAGAAGGTCACCTTTAACTGTTCTATTTCTAATGGGGGGGATTAGGCTAGGCCTAGACAGACAGAATGTGTATACAAATGTTGAATAAGTAAAGTCATTTGTAACACATAGATGGATGTTGAACGAGTAAAACTTGCCCGAACCCAAACAACTGAATAAGGACCATAGGATTAGCATCCCATTAAAACAGAGGGGCTGGAGATGGTGGACTGAAGGTGTGAAAGGAGGGAACAAGCGGGGACCCCGTCCACCCACTCAGAATCCGAATGAGGTGGGGAATAATGATGTTTCGGAGAGAGGCGAATCAAAGCCGCGCTGCACATTCCAGCGGAAGAACGGCCACGCATTTTAATACGAGGTACGCACCGATAATTGTATGCGTTTCTGGAGTCGCACAGCCTCTGTTTTTATGTGTGTTTGGAAATGCCCTTTTACTGTTGCGGCAGGTTAAAGATTGCAAGCTGTTTGAGCAAAGCTCTGGAGACTCTGGAGTGTGGGGCAAAAATGAAATCCTAGAGCCCTCTACTACAAAGGGAAGATTAATATCAAACTTGACAGATGGGGAGAGAGAGTATAATCTAGTGGATACTTACCCAAACAAGTTGCAGACAGTCTGCCACAGAAATAAATTGCCAAAAGCTAAAAAAAACGTCTCCCGCCATTCACCAACTTACTTTATCTGTGGACAAACATGAAATTAGCCCCTTAATTTTCTTCCCCACAGATAAGCATGCACATTCAGAGAAGCTGCTCACTGGAAGTCACAGGGATAAATCTGTAAGCACGGTCCATGTGGCTTCTGAGGTGAAAGAGAAGTATGTAGGAATAAGGGTCCTGTTAGCAATTAAATTTGTAATAATCATTAGACAGCGGATGTTAGCGGATGCTATGCGTATCAAGGAACGTGAAGTAAATGTGAAGTGCTGGAGCAGAATCTGCTGCTTGTCTGTGATTCCTGTTTTTCATATTTGTGACGCAGGGCAATGGCAGATTCTGAGCTCTCCATGCATAGCTGTCTGATCAAAATAATAAAAATGTCTCGGGAGTTTGTACAGTGACAATGGCCTGGCCTTGCCAAACTATGTGTGTGAAGAAAAGAATATAAGCACTACACCAGCAGTGACTGAGACCAGGCCAGAAATGCTTTTGTTTTAGTTTTCAGACATAATTAGTAAGATACCTCTCCATCTCACATGCTTAGAAACTATACAAGCTACTTTATAGTTACACACACGAGCTATGTGCATGGAATGGAGTAAGTTTGGTCAGGAAACGCTTGCTGCACCAATAAATGATCGACCTCAGCAATCACACACTCACGCATTTTCCATAATCAACCAATCTCGTACACGCAACACTTTTTCTCATACCCATCCAGTCACATGCGCACAAAACCAAAGGAGTGCCTTTTTTAAACCAGCAGTCAGACCTCTGCAGCACTTCTAATTGCCTGCGTTGTTTTTCGTGATTCGTTTGCTACTGCACAGAATTCCACTCACACTTCACCACCCCAGCTACTACCTGCTGTTTGGATCTGCTTCTCTGTACTGTGGCTTTCTGGTATTCCTCCTGTTTAATAGAGGAGATGTATCATGCTACCTCTTAGATTGGGTAGTGTACTGCAGTACCTGAAGCAGATCCATTCAGCACCAAACAAAAAAAAAAAAACTACTTGCATATTCATTAAAATATTTAATCTAAATAGATGACTTGTCTTGACTTAAATACTTTGTTTTAAATAGCAAACCTGTGATTGCCACATATATGAGTTATTATAATGCAAGCAAATAATTTAGTGAATGTTTTTGACTGTCTGAGCCAATCAAAAACATTCTCTAAAACTGAAATAATATATTTTTGAAAACTCCAGAAAGTGAACCACTGGGCCTTATGTAATTTCATAGGCCTATCTCTCATTTCCTGGTTGTTTTCGCTGGTTTCCAAATTAGTGGTGTCAACCAGTTTCTGGTTATCAAATAACTCTACCACCTAATTATCACATAATTTTATAAAATCAATATGAGGTACAGAATACTTCAGTGCATAGAATTCTGACCCTACCATCTTGAATGTTGCAGCAGCAGATATCACGATTCATTAGACCAGACAACGTTTTTCCAATCTTCAGTCATCCAGCTTTGGTGATCGCATGCCCACTGTATCTTCCAGTTCCTGGAGTGGAACCCGATTCTGTCGCCCAACCACTATAAGGTTCAATGTATTGTGCATTCAGAGATGCCCATCTACACACACTGTTGTAAACAGCTGTTGTTTGAGCATTTGTGGCCTTTTGCTTCATTTCAATGAGTCTTCAAATTCTCAACTGGCCTCTCTCATTGACAAAGTGTTTTCAGCTACAAAACTGCCGCTCCCTGGATGTTTTTAGGTTTATTGCACCATTCTCTGTAAACTCTAGAGACTGTAGTGAAATGAATGAATAAACCATTGCATTTATATAGCATTTTTCCAGATGTACTTTACAGTGATGAGGGGGAACTCGCCTCAAACACTACCAATGTGTAGCACCCACCTGGGTACTTTATCTTCTTAGCCATGTTCTTGGGGTCACTATCTTGCTGTAGAATGAATTTTCTCCCTATAAAACTTTGCCCAGAGGGTCTTGCATGATATGTTAAAATTTGTTCGTGTTTATCAGCATTCATGATGCCTTCAGTCAAAACCAGATCAACAACTCCAGATGTTGTTATACAACCCTAAACTTGCCCTGATCCTCCACCATGCCTCCGTCTCCACAAAACTCAAATCTAGTGTCCAGTTCCAGTGTGCTAGTGCCAATATTATTCTCTTTTGTTTATTTCCTTTTTTTAGTAGTGGGTTTTTGACAGCTGCACATCCTTTCAGACCCATAGCATTAAGTTGTCTTCTCACAGAAGAAGGATTGACAGGAACAACTGTGGATTTCTTCAGATCTGAAGAAAGAGTGGAGCTTGATTTTTTATATCTCAAAGATAAAATCTTTGAGATATAAGTAATCTTTTGAACTCCAGTTTTGGAAAATGTATTTTACTTTGATTTTCACCTTCCATATGCAGCTAAATTATATAATCTCACCAGAAATTTCTCCTTTAGTCCTTTTAGATGTACATGACAAAGATATCTGCAAGACAGCTAAGAAGTGTTTGGGTAGATGTTTGTTTGAATGTTAGAGTCACTTTTGAGGACAAAGGGCCGTATTTACTAAGCATGCTGCAAATTACTCTCAGTACCGCAAAATTCTGCAATGCCACATTTTCAATTTAAGCGGGGTATTTACTAAGCCTGGTTATGTAGATGAGCAGAGCCGCAGCGAGTTCATTTAAATGCATTACCGCTTTTTAAGATGCCTCTTGTGCCAGACAGGAAAGCAACATTGTTGTACTTCTCCATCTCTGGTGAAGTCGGGTTTTGGACAGGTGTCAGGATCCATGGATTCAATGGAAAGGCACTGTCGCCTTTAAATGTTGACGTGCATGTCTCATCAGTAAATAACCTCAGAACAGTTTTAATATTTCAAGTTGTTTAATTCCATTTCAAACAGCTAGCCATCTCCAGAGTCACCGTCTCTGAACTTCTCAAACAGGCTACTGTTCCTAAAGGTAAATGAGTAATGTGTTTTAAAAAGATTTTAAAAGATTTTCTCCTTTCTCAAATGTAGAGGAGAGTCGCCATAAATGTAATGCTTTATAAATGTAACATGGTCCAGAACTTAATGTACAGTACAGACTAACATAGCCATTTTATGTTTGCTCATGGGCAGTTCAGTCCTCTACTGCCTCCCAAAGGAATGGAGCAATGTGATAACCTTTGCAGGAAGTACTTCCAAAGAAATTAATTCATGAAGTAAGTTTCTGGTATGAGGCTTTATTTTTATTTTTAATAAATCAAATCATACATCATTTCAAAAAGTTAACTGTCCTTGAAAAGTTTTCAGAGTATGGTTTTCGGAGTGTATTCTAGCGGGAATTTGATGGTGATGACGATGATGATGATTTGGTGATGTCCCTGTCTGTATAAATATTAGAGTTGCACCGCCTCTGAGTTGCTATAACAAACAACATGCTTTTTGCTCTTTTATGACTTGTTTACAGAATGCCATCTAAAGAGAAATTGAGAGGTTTGTATGCAGGGAGTTTATGGTGAGGCCTTCAGATTTGGAAGCAGCTACCGTATGATGTTCCCATGTGATAAGGAGTGCACTCAGTGTAAAGATCCTTGTAACACTGCCTAATTACTTTTAACATCTATATGGACTCATATAGATGATAACAGTAACAAAGCTGGTGAGGGAAAAGGTGGCTTCGTTGGCCAAAAAGGCGTCAAATGAAGACTAAGTACAACCTTGTGGCTTGATCCATTTGTTTTAATGCATCGTCGATATGTCATAAGTCCAAATTCTGTGGGCAGCACCACCCATACCACTACAGGACCAGTTATATAAGATTAAAAATAAGTGTCAAGATGTAGTGTCAGTTTGCCATTTTTTTATTTATTTTGAATTAATTAGAATGTTATCTTCTGGACCTCAGCTGACCGTACCCGCAGAAAACCTGGCGTTTTGCCAAGGGAGAAAGCAAGCCAGCCTCAGAACAAGCCTTTCTATGTTTTTCTAAAAAAATAGTTTTGGCCCATTTGCAAATGCTTAAAAAGTATAAAAACAGCACATCAGCAAAAAATTTAATAATTTCAGTTTGCCGGACCTTTAATTGGATTTATGCCACCAATGTTAGGCATCAATTAATTGTCCCCCCCACCAAACAATATTGCATCATTGGTGGGGGACAATATGTTTACTATTTAGTAGTATTTGTTCGGAATCAACAATAATTGAAAAAAAAAAAAACATCATGGACAAAGAGTATGGATTTGAGCAAAATATAGTTATTTGGATTGAAATCGTTGAATATCCTTTCAGGAGCTCATTGCTTATGACTTAAATGTCAAGAGCTTTAAAAATGTAAGATTTGCTTTTTATTTTTATGGTCAGATGGTCCATTTCTTTGTTAAACTAGCTGTGAATACATTCAATGTCATACACACACGTTACCATGGGAAAAACAACAAGGGGCTGAAACGTTACTCAGGTTTTAGTAAGTGGCATTACAGCTGGCCTTATCAAGTGGCCGAAAAATGTCAAATATAAAAATCACCTATTCTGGCTTTAACAATTGGTTAAATTCGCCATCTAAGACTAAAATACGTGCACTGATTTTCTATGTCATCAAAACGCTCAAGCAGCATCCCCTCCTTATCTGAGTCAACACTCCGATTGCTCTCACTATCTGAAATATATTCTGTCTTGCTCTTCCTCTTCGTGTTATCCAAAACTTTTTGCGATGGACAGAATCTAATTTTATTTTTCCTTTTCCCTCCAATCAATGTAATTTCATGTGATTTCGTTCTTAGTAACGTGTTGACAGCAAAACACGAAAATGCACTGCCCTCCTGTACATACTGCACTGCGCTATGCATATTATGTGAAGATGTGACTATAACGACTGCCTAATACTCTGAGAAATTAGTTCTGATTTAAGTCACCTGAAAGCTAAGCTGATTGGCTACACTAATAGCAGTTTGCTGAGTTACAAACAGTGTGTGTGGCTTGATGACACGAGATCACCTTCTTCATAAACCAGCCAATAGGGACAGCACTGATAACCCTGAAGAGTAATTGGTTCATGGCAGCAGGCTACCTAGATATGAGACAATCTAAGGATTTATTTGGTGCCTGAATTGGTAGGATTGTTTGAACAGAAAGAGAAATATGACTTCATTTTTAAGCTGGTTGTTGCTTGCTGAAATTAAAACACAGCATGTTTTCCATTATGCTGTGAGCTGTAAATGTAAATTTCTAACTAATCTTCAATTTGAAGTATTCCAAAATATGAGTTTTGGGTGTTAGTTAAGAGAACGACCTGCACTGCTTCTGTGTTCATCGTTTAAAAAAGCACCACCAGAAAGTGTTCCGGCATTACACCTGCAACTGTAATCTCACAACATCGCAACATCATAAATGATTATTTATGACTCATCTAATCACTTGTTTATTAGCAAAGCACATAAAAGTTAACGGCATTTTGTTGCATTGGAGAAGTTAGTCGGCCTCATATTTTCGAGTGTGACAAGACCGGGACATTTTTTTTATCCCCTCCCTAACATTTGCTCTCCAAAGTTTATCTGCATGACCCTCAATCTACTGAGACTATATTGCGTTTGGATTATACTCGTATATCTAATCTTCCTGATAAGGCAGTTTTCAGGAGCTGCCCATCTTGCTCGTAGACATCACAGGAGCTGACACACTGTGAGTGTGGGTGGATGGGAGCATTAATTCATACACCGTGAGAAATCAGTCCTTGTGTTTTCTCTCTTTCCTTTTGTGCTTTGATCAAGCCCTTATGTGATTAGAATCTGACCATGACATGACAGGCCCCAGAAACCCTCATTGCGCCAGCCCAGCGATCTCCGAAAGGAAGATGCCATATTTATTCTGAAGGTGCTGGGTTCTACCCTGTATCTTCTGGGTAATAAAGATTTCATGTATTCATTTTACTCTGGAAAAATTGCAATCTATAATGACCTGACATTTCCTTTTAAAACTAGGCAGGAGCGTCATGATTAGAATGCTAAGAGTGCAGGGGGTCTGTTTGCTTCAGCACACCAGTAGCAGAGGTACTGTAAGGGGGGCTCATTTCACTTCAGGAGGGAAGGGGGTCCCATTTTTCCATGAGGGGTAGGGCAGCTGGAAAAAGTGGGACCCATCAGATTTTGGGAAGTGAGTAGCAGGATCAAGCGGGTCCTATTTCACTTCAGCTGCAGGGTAACAGTGGGAAGTGGAACATGCTTTGAATTCATTTTTTTGGCATTTAGCCATATATTTATGCTGTTGGTAACGACAGTATTTAGCTGGGTTGTGTCTGCATTCTTATATTGTAATAGGTAATTTATTTAGGTTGTAATGTAATTTCGTATATTTGTGTCTGCATTTCTGTATTTACAGTACAATGTTGACAAGAAAAAGGTTATTTATTATTCCATGCTATGAGTTAAAATACAAAGACAGAACGAAACACACCACACCCTCAGGTCTTGATAGAGGAGGCAAGTTCTCTCTTGACTTCAAATTTGCTACCTGTCTTTGAATTCAGACCCCATCTGCAGTGTATCTGCCTCATAAGTGCGTTGCAGCTCAAAGAGTCCGCTCAAACCTGATATTCTGCCCAAGGGTTTTATGGGTTGCCTATTTACAGCATTTACATCAAGCCTATATATTAAAGGTAATGCAATTATCTGCTTTGCCATGGACAGGAGTGTAGATTAGAGAGAACTAGCCTAAGTATGATTTTGTATTCTGTTTGGTATGTCTTACTCGCCGTTGCTTAGAATACTTTAATTCCTGTCAGAGTCTCTTTATGTATATCTCATCCCTGGGTACTTCAATTTCCTTAACCCGCATAACCCTTACCCCTGTTTGTCATCTCCATTGGTAATGAGATCTGCATGATGCAGGGTCAGTGTTTTCCCGAGCAGAAATCCCAGTGTGTGTGAGACTGCAGCTTTTTGCCTGGATTTTTGCGAATGACGGGTCAGAATACTGATTAAAGCAAGGCAGCTTTTGAATCTCGCTTTCATCGTTTGGGATAGAACAAAAGACTATTAAAGGCAGAGGCAGGGTTTATCATTGATTATCTCCCGTGATTTGTGTCTCCTAGTGGATGCCCCATGATAAAAAACACATTGGATTCTACACACTTTGCTGGTCTTGCATATAAAATAATAGCATTTTCAAAACATTCTATTTTTATGATATAATAAGGTTTAGAATCGAAAATTTTCCTGCAGGCAGTTGTTGGTTTGGATTTATAAAAATTAAAATGATGCGTGAATGATGCGTAGCGAATCTCTACCCGTTGAATAAAGCATGCGTTTTCTGTGAAGCATCTGTGCAGTATTCAAAGCTGTGATGGAGGAGTATTGGAAATAGAAGGCATCCCGCTGAAGGCGTGGGGTTAGAGGAAGAGGTCTTGTCTGATTCTTCCTGCATTTCGGCGAATGAGGAAGGCGACACCAAACTCCAAAACTTTGTTGTTTGCAAGATAAAACGTTTCGTTCCCTGCTCTTTGGAGCATGCTTTTGATTGCTTAGTTCAGGTCACTGTGGTCAGGCAGAACACAGGTGCTTGTTCCTGGGGCAGCGCGGAACATCAAGGAAACGGATATGCGGGGGAGCGTCGCGGACACCTGTTGCTGTTTGGCACGGATCGTTGCCAGACGTGTGTGGGAAGGCTGAGGAAATGCAGCGTGCGGGTCTTCAAATGTCCCCTGGCCTAGCATCAGCCCTGGAGCTCTGAGGAATGAGAAGCTTTCTTTTGGATTACAGATGGATCTCCCTGTGCCGGCTCGGCAGGGCCTGGTCAGTCCGCTGAAAGATGCTTCTTTTGTGCTCCTTTGATTGACGTACTTTTCTTCCTTGGCACACTGTGGTAGGGGGCTTTTTTTTTCTTTTCTTTTTAAAATTTTTTTTACAGGTTTTTGATTCCATCCATTTATGACTCTGGGAGGCAATTTACACAACAAAGCTGGCAAAAATGTGCTTGTCATTTAAGAAGCCCGTAAAATAGGTTGAATAATAAATGTAAAGTTAGGGACATGGGAGTTTCTTTTTTGGGTCGACCTCAACAAAACACCATGTGTTTGAACGTAGAGTGAGGAAACAGTGTGGAGGTGAAGACCAGGTCTGTCTGTAATTCTAAATAAGACAGGATTTTATCCTCATATCCCACTGTTCTTATTGTCCCATTATTACAGCCTCTGTCTGCTATGACCAGTACTACAGCAGACATGAATCAAAGGCAGAAGCAAAAAATGCCAACTGTGCTGTGTTCCATCAAGGGTCAGCTCAGGGTTTAACACCGAATACAACTGCAGATGTGCAGACGCTTGTGTGCACAAAAATTACGGGAGTTCATAGCTCAGTACCTGCTCCCCTGCAGGGGTCCTCCAAAGGCTGTGTTGCAGTTAAATTCCATCTTTGAACAACAGAAGTTGCAGACCAGGGAGGCGGAAGCAGCATAACCAAGAGCTGAACCCTTTTCCTGATGAATACCACTCCCTTTACTGCAGCCGGACTCAAGCTGGGAGCCCCTGCGAGAAGTTGATCAGCCTTTCTTCCCAGCCGGCCTCTCCTGCAACTCCAGCCGTTCATTTTCTCTTTAATATCCCTCAACCGGGTTCACAATAGTTGATCAATGTGGCTGGAAACAGCGGACTGTCAATTCTCTGAAATCGGTCGGCGATGGCTAAACACGCTAAATTGATCTAGAGTCTATAGCGGGAAGAATAAGAGCTTGAGTCACCCATGGTTTCCGCTCCGATCTCATTTGCGCTGTCTTCCTCGCAAATGAATTTGCAATTCAAAGCACTACCCCGAGGTTAGCCGTGTTTCGCAAATGCCCAGGGTGATGAAGATGTACATTTGTATCCTGTCAATCTGCTGCCATTTACTGGACAGACTAGGAAGCAGCCTGTGTCAGAAATTCTCAGACATCCATCTACTCTGGCCATTCTGCGAAAATAGACACCTTTCAAAAGTTATTAGAGACATTAGGGCTATTTCAGGAGTTGGGTGCAGTTTGTTCAGGTACAGTAATATTGTAATATTTTCTGTGCTAAAAAGTTATCCAGGGTAAGCAGCTCTTCAGCTCTCAAGTTTTCAACATGAAACGGTAGTATTATGCATACTGATCAATAGTCCTTATTAGCACTTCAAAAGCACAACGAGTTGCAATCAGATTTAAGATTAGTTTCTCAACCTCACCAATCAATTTGCCCTTTGAAGCATCTGGTTAATAATGCTACATAAATTCTCACTCAGCAACTTGCTAATGATTGCTTCTCTCTCTTAAGGACAGCTATAGGGGTGCAGTGCAATCTAATGATTTCCTTTAATGCTAATTTTCCCAATTGCAGGCTACAAGTATGTTGCTGCTTCTCTCTGCTGTTCATCTTGTCTTATCGCTTGATGGTACTGTAACTGCAGATTAGTCAGCAATGAAAAAGTTAGCCCATGCTGCGGTTGTGTCTTGGAAGGAACAAAAATATGAATCATATTCCAAGTAAAGTCACAGTAGTGCGTTTAAAGTTTTATGGTCATTTTGACATTGCAGTTGCTGTTGTGTAACATGTTATTTAGTACATCAACAATGGATATGCTTAATGAGACTGTGAGAAAATGTTTTCTCAGAAATGTATGGCAAATGGAAAATGTAGGTGGTGTCATTTTTCCCTTTAGAATATATTGGTAGCTGATAATGTAATCTGCTGGAGGGATGCATTTTGCCCTGATGCAAAGGAAGGCATGGGTTTCAGTGTCTGAGTATGCTGGCCCTTTGACAATTACTTTTGCATCTGTACATTCCAGCAGGTTGTATTTTCGTTACTTGTGGAGTTGGTGAAAAAGCCTTGACAGTTTATTTGTGAAATTTATGTCCTGTACAATGTGGCAGCATTTTTCACACCTGTCATGTTGTTTTCTTACTATTTTATGCGCCAGTATTTTTGTTGCAGTTACTGCGCACTTTGTTTTCACTTTGTTTGTTTTCTGCTTTGTGCTCTTCTCTTCTTGATTTTATGCGGCGATGTCGTCCTCTGCACAGTTGTTATACGCGCGCTGTTTGCCAGCTCTTAACCCTAATTATGCAAATGACGCGTTAATCCCACTGAATCCTGCGGATTTTGAATGCCGTATTGGGGTCAGAGAAGGTTAATAATGGTGTGGAGTGCAATGCCACTCGGAGGGAATTTGGCAAATTGGTTTGCGTGTTTTGCTGCTCTGGTGCACAGAGTATGAACATGGCTCATTACATTCATTTAAAAAAAAAAAAAAAACTAAAAAAAACTTAATGATGCAAGGTAAATATTTTTTCTCATTTTGTTTTCACAACAAAAGTGATATTTTTAAACCTAACTGAAAAGAAAGCTAAATGCCTGTAAATTTCATGAAAACATTAATTTGATCATTCATTTCCCAAGGTTTTCAGAGAGAGAACTCGATGAGTTCCTAAATAAGAGCCCTGGTATGTCATCATTGCACAAAAAAATTACTTGTTCAAAATAAATGCAACAAAAAAAGACTTCCAAAATGGTGCAGATAATAAAGCCGATCCACACTGTTGATATATAGAGTATACAAAATTATGTTAATTTATGCTTTTATATATAATATATATGTATAAACCCCACTAGAACTGGTGGTAGGGTATCACCAGGAAACTCCCAATAATTGTGAACAATTGCTAAATTGATTTATTTTCTTTTTATTTGTCTAATTGTATGAAGTTGGTATAGGATCCCTTTTCTGTCAATATTAAACAAATAGATAGGCCTCTATGCTATAAATAATCATACATATTAATGAGTCAGAAAATTGTAAAATAATACAGTAATTAAATAATACTCAACTCATTATTATAAAATATTTCATCATACTCATTTTACAACATCATTACTGCATTTAATTTCAGTTAAATAAAATACCCATTATAAAACGCTTAAAACTATGACCAGATTCACTCACTAGCAAACATGCTAATGACTAATACTACCACTAGGATACTAGTTAAACAAACTATTGATAAAATATGAAAACCCATGTTTATGTCATTTGAGCATTTTAGCTGGGTTAATTATATGGCATTGTAATATTTATGAGTCCTTCTGTAACATTTTTCAGCTGAAAGTAATGAAAATATTAAAACCAGTAATCTGGTCTGGAATATCAGTGGCTTCTTTACTGCTTCCAACAGCCAACTGAAGAATCCAGCTGAAGCTCCTGAACTTTAATGTAAGTGTCGCTACTCCATAGCGCCTGTCTGCCTTCATTACAAAGCAGAAAGACATAATAATTGGAAACTATTACATTTAAATATGAGGGAGATAAATGTAACACCGCCACATGTACTGTACTGTACACTCAGTGGCCACTTTATTAGATACACCTGATCATTTATGCAAATAGCCTGCTCCTCCACGCAGTAAATCACGTGGCTGCAACTCAATAAATAAAGCATGCAGACCTGGTGAAGAGGTTTAATTGATTTTCAACCAAATCTTAGAGTGGGCAAGGCAACTTTGACCGTGGTATGATTGTTGTTGGAAACATGGTGGCTCCTGGATCTCAGAAAGAGCTACCCTCATGCACTCCAGTCTCCAGAGTTTAAAGAAAATGATACTCTGGTATATTGAGGTAAGGAAGGACAGAAACTGTCCGTAAACTTAACGTTCTTTAATCATGGAAGTGTAGCTCCATTTGTACACCCTTCTCTCTCATACATCTACTACTTAGTGCAATTAATTTGAGTCTCTCACTCTGGCAGTGCCACCTAATGGCTTTTATGTATATTACCGTATGCTACAGGTATGATACAGTAAATAAAAATGTCCAGTGAATGGCAATTCTGTGACTGAAAACACATTATGAATGAGTGAGGTCAGAGAATAATGGGCAGAATCGTTCAAGCTAACAGAAAGGCCACAAATGTCAAGGCAAATCAGGGGAGCACCCAGCATCAGTGATCAGATCTTTCTGCTGAAACTGAACAGTAATATCAGGCAAATAATCAAACGTGTTTTGTATCTGGGTGTTTTTAACTTAGCTATGAGCCTAATTTAAAGTAAATTGTATTCGACATGCGATTCCAAGAACACACAAGTCATAATAGGCTACTATGGCTGCCAGGCCAGAGCTAATATTAGCCATAAATGTCAATCAATAGTAATCATCAATTGAAACTTAAGGCAAAAATGAAATCCCTCCCATTTCATTTTCTGCTTTTTATTGCAGTTAATAGCAGCACATATCTTTGGCATTGCACCCCCAAATGATGGTATCAGTATGGCAAGGCCAAAAATAAATGACCTTGCTGGCTCAGTTTTAGTTCTAGCATGCTAGCCTAGGGCATATACAATGCACATCACTTTTCACATCCAAACAATCATTTTGTTGTAGTGTTTGTTACCATACAAAGTTGATAAAAATTTAGGTATAAAAACATGTCTGTCCTATTGTCTGCTGTGATCCCATCTCTACTATTGCAGCTAACGTCGCTAGTTAGCTGGCTAGCGTCAAAGCTTGGCAGAATTGTCGCCTGAGCCGGTAATGAATATTCATGCACTAGCCAAATTGCAAATTGTATTAAGTGAGGCCTTATTCCTTCACTCTACCATATATATTTTTTATTACATTTCGGCAGAAATAGATTATACCACTCTATGTTTAAGAGCATAATTAGCTTTTAAAAATTTTTTAAACAATCAGCCTGTTAGCAATGTTGAATGAGGAGACAGGTTGCATTGAGGGTAGTAATACACATTGAACAAATGATGAACTGACAATTTGAACTCAGAAGGATTGAACAACATTTTGGTCATTCCAGAACCGGAAGTACTTGTGAATGAATGAACAAGCCAAATAAGCACATTTTTTTCAATGAATGGAGCTAAAAGACCTGGTTCACCAAGAGGAACTACGGTTCTCATTGCTACTAGCAGGTAATCGTGTGCTAGAAAAGTACTGCCAGATGCATACAAAGTAATCAATAGCAAAGGATTAGCCAATCACTGAATTTATTCAGCCCCACTTGTGTTGACTGACAGATAACCACGCCATGAAATGTGTCGCTATGAAATGAAAAACAGATATTCAGAAACGTGCTGTTTGTAGAAGTACCATTATGAAATAGAGAGTCTTTTGAAAAAAGCCATTTTTAAATAATACCTATTATTATGAAATAAACATTCCATTAAATGTAATGATGTTTTTGTGAAAGTGAGTATGATGAAATAATATTTTATGATAATAAATTGAGTGTTATTTAATTATTGAAATTTATTTTTACTCATTTAAATATCTTTCTTAAAAATTGGAAATTGGCATCCATAAAAAACTAAATTCATAATTTGTTTTCATTCATGCAAAATAATAGAAAATCAGGCTTTCTTCTGTTCATCTGTTTAATGTATACGTCTTCAGTATATCATACAAGTCCATTTACAAACCACGGCACAGGGATGCAATGGCTTTATTGGCTCTTACTTCACTTGCTCCTTGCAGAGAATGCAATGAGTATGGGCCGGAGATGCAATCACCCCCCCCCCCCCCACACCCCCACCACCACTTCACCCCCTTCGGTCCACCACTGGCTCCCTCAATCTGTGATGCTTTTCAAAAATATCAAGAATCCTTTTGTTGTGAAAGCATTTGTGATACTGTGTGGCAATTTTTAAAGGGTTCACACTTTTATTTGCCAGTAAATTTATTCAAATAAGTAGAACAAATTCTTCCCTTATCTTGTGCAAAATGCTCTGCCACTTTCCCTGTGGGAATATAGAATGTAAGCCCTGCAGTGCATTGGGCCATTAAAACACTTTTCACTTCTTTTGCTATTCAGGAATTTTCATGTTATTCATGACAATGGAACACATTTAAAGGACCTAAAAGGACAGCTATCCATTTTCATTTCATTTAGGCATTTTTATACGCTTCTTGTGAAATTCCTTTTGTCTGTGTTACTTTTTCCTGTTGCATTTTTTTGTGTGACTGGTTTGTAGTATTTTCCTGTGCAGTCTCCATCCCTAAGTGTATGACTTTCACCTCAGCTGCTGTGGAGATGAGAACCTACATTATATAGCTAAAGGTTACATGCAATTATGCATGTATGCTACTGGCTGTGATTCTCTTTTCTTTAAAAACAGTCAGAATGCAGGAAATCTAGTGTTCTTCAGCTGAAATGTTAGTTTTATTTCTCCATCACATTTTTTAGTGGACATGAATTTATGTACAGTGCCATTGAAAAGTATTTGCTAAAAATATTTGACTGAGGAAACTTGAATAAACACAAAACACATTTTTAAAAATTATTATGTCATTTAATTTGCAGTTTGGGGGATTCAGCACCCAATTATCAGTTAATACACTTGAGTGAGCACATTTATTCCTTTGATTTATTCAATGAACACCTATATCACCCATGTGAGAAATAAACTGTCCCCTTAAACTTAGTAATTGGTTACACCACCTTGAGCAGCAATAACTGCAACCAAACGCTTTCTATAATTTGACTCAAGGACTCAATTACATCTCAGCTCATGGACAGAGGACCAGACATTCTTCTTAAGAATTTTCTGATGCAGAGCAGAATGCATGGTTCCTTCAATAATGGCAAGTTGTCCAGGTCCTGAGGCAGCAAAGCATCCTCACACCATCACACTACCACTCCCATTTTTGAGCGTAGGAGTGATAAGCATTCTTGAAAAGTAAGGGGACACGTCCTCCTCAATTGTAATGGGTCCTACGTGCATGGGTATGATGTTCTTACTGTGAAATGCTGTATTTGCTTTGCGCCAGACAAAATGGGACCAGTGTCATTCAGAAAGTTCTACTTTTGACTCAACTTTCCATAGAACATTATAGCAAAAAGCTTAAGGTTTATCAGGTGCGTTTTATTATTTATTTTATTTTTTATACACAAATGTGAGACGAGAATTGATGTTTCTCTTGGATAGCAGGGGTTTCAGCCTTGCTACTCTCCCATGATTCCAATTTTCGCTCAGTCTCTTTCTTATTGTGGATTCCAACTGATATATTCAACATCTCTTTTCTCATCTCTTTTGGAATGTCTTTATATTGTGGAATAGTGTGCCCTTTAGAAACTTTGTAGTGGCTCTGATGTCATTTTCAATTAAATTCATTAATTGAAAAACTAAGGGGGTAATTACTTTTTCTCATGGGTGACATTAGTCATGGGTGCCACTTTTTTTCATTAAATAATTTTAAGAATAATTAAAAAAAATATGTTTTGTGTTTATTCAGTTCTCTTTGTAAAATATTAAATTTTGTCTGAAGATCTTAAACCATTCAGTGTGACAAATGTGCAGTCATAGAGGAAACCAGGAAGGGGGCAAATACGTTTTCACAGCAGTGTATGAACTTTTATTAAAACAATGAGGCACCATCTTAAACGTTTCTATAATGAGTTATACCTGTATGCAATAACAGGTGGCTGTATATTATTTTTGGTGACAACAGTGCCTTTTCCATTGGCCTCTGCCCCTTCTGACATTACTACCTGAGGGATTTAATTTACTTTCAAATGTTACTTAAATTGTAACAGAAATAGGTTTATTTGTTATGCTCTTACTTATTGATTGAAGTGGTACTGGCTAAACAAACATAGCACGCACAGTGAATGATATTATTACTTTTGTACTCAGTGTGGTATACATTTCTGAAGACTTTGTTGAAACCCAATAAGAACCAGGAATAGTGAACTCTGCCATCAAGAAATGCAGATCTTTTTTTTTTCTTGAATACCAAAAGTCCTCGAAAGGTTGGCTTTAATTAAGAAGCACTCAGTGGGATGTTATAGGGCTTTGTGGTGTCATGTGACCTTCACAAGCAGGCCAGCTCCGTGACTCTGCATAAGCCTTGCCTCTGTATTATCTCTGTAAATGGGACGGCTGGCTCACAGGTACTCTTGATATTATTATCAACAAAATAAGGTAATTACAGGTTGCAAAGAGAGAGACATAAACTATACAACAGAAACACAGCTGGTTATGGATAAATGAGCTAAATAATCTGCTCCAAAATATTTAATAGTATTGGTCAAATGGGTTATAATGTTTGGTTTTTCAAGCATTTTGTATTTTTGGTCATTTTACTGGTCATCATAAAAAATATTTGGCTGTAGGTTTTGTGTTATGTACAGTTTTTCATGTAGAGTTTAGTCTGAACACTGTGTTCTGTAAGAAATAGTGGTGCGTCATTTCTAGCATAGTGATTTCTAAGCTGTGTTATTCCCTGGTTAGCAATATGTATTTAAATACCTCAGATACACAAGAGAATCATATTCAACCAGCATTTTTAGGCTGTCTTTGGAATACAATATATATATATATACATACACACTGATATGTGTTGTCAATACTTTTTTACTGAATCAAATATAATTAATTTAAGTTAAGGATTTGTTTTGAATCCAAATAAAATGGTATTTATAATAAGCCACATGACAATTCAGTAATGGCTGCATTCATTTTCTCACTGGATATATGTGTTGTCTATTTATACTTGAGGCAGTGGTATTGTCATTGGTATACACAGTGAATTATTAAGTTTGTCTACATGTTTCTCATCAAGACGAATACATATGGGTTATTATTGTTTGTTTGCTCAAGCCTATTCAAACACCGTCTTCTTATTAGGGGAGATAAATTAAATTATCTTACAAGAGTAAAGCGCAAATATTGATTTGTCTATAAATTGCTATGTTTGTATTGCATTTGGAAAAAAATGTTGTTAGAATACATCAACATGGTTGATTGAGGTGAAAACATAATCCATGGCTCAAAGTAATACACAGAGCAGCCTGTACAACTAATTCGGTTGGGATGTAAACCAGGTCCCATGGTGCATAGAATTTATATTACTATTACTTTTTTGGAGACAACTAATACTGTATGTGCAAAGCCTTGACAGGACAATATATGAGTACCTGATATTTTTGGAATTAAGCAATCCTTTCATCACTGCATAAACGTACCATGTTCACAAGCCAATTTTATTAGCAGAGAATAAATATCCCATAAAAGGCACAGTATCAACACTCATCGTAAAAATAGAGATAAATTTCTCATTGGAACCAGCACTGCTCCATCTTGTCTTTGCTTCGTGCCAGACACATACTGGGCATTCTCCTGCACAGTAAATAGCTGGCAGATATATCTCCAGACACTGTTGTGCACTAAATATATACGGTGTAATGGTGAGGTTTGGTGAAGCCAGCATGAAGCCACAGGCTCTATTACACTCAACAGATGCCAGCTCCATATGTACAGGATAATATAACTCAGCACGGAAAGTTCTGCCTCCCTACGGCTGAAATAAAAACACTCCAATTTGATGCATCTGGCAATGGCCATGGAATGCAATGGCCATAGACAATACTGAAGCAATGGCCATTCTGTACTGCAAAATAGCCTGTAAACATGGGAAAGCTGATCCTAACTGGAACCTCCTGGTTTTAAGAAAAGCAGAGATGATGGAAGGAATGCAGGCATTGAGTATCTGGTGAGTCTAAAGTGAATCTGGTGAATCTGTGAATGAACTAAATTTTATTGCCTTATATTTGAATCCGTTATTGATTTGAATTGTTACTGCCACCATATTTTTTAAAATGGCATGCTCACATTTTGATTCTCAGAATGTTAAATGAACCAATAATCAGAATCAGCACTAATCAGGATTTAATTAAAGACACTCTTTTTCATGTTTGCTTTCCAGTTCTTTTCAGCGTTCCCCTAACCTCTGACTCATTCTTGATTTTGCCATCTTTTAATAATTATTACAGTTTTTTTCTTAACCCTGAGGTTTGTATCTATGCAGTCCTATTGTAAATCAATATATAAAGTTGAAACAGCACTAGAAGACAGTCCGATCAGTGATAAAACAAAAATTCCTTTGTGTTGTTAAAGGTTCCTTTAGTACAGAAACCTGCAGTAAGGTGAATTTTTAATGTGGCTTTTTAAGTAAGCAGTAGGGCTCTTTTGATAAGTTGGATTTATAAAATTGATTGTGTGTACAACCTTCATGAGTAATGTAAGTTAAATACGGAGAAGTCAATGCTGTCAATAGATGCATGCTTGAAGTATATTATATGTACAGATATTATTTCCCTTATTACTTAATTGCTCTATGGCATGATCATATTAATGTAATGTGAAGACAAAGGAAACTCTTGTCTTGTGATTGAGTTTGACATTTCTTTTGAAGGGTAGAAAATGCAGCATAGGTACTCTAACCCCTAAGTAACTGTAGAGCAATAAATTGGAGAAGCATGTGCTGTCAGATTTCGAACACAATATCTTTCATTACTTTCTTAATATACTTGATAAAGACATGCAAATTAGTTCACAGGGGAAACCATCCGTGACATTTAGACGTGAATATTCTGCTGTATTGCATAGCTTGCATCGGACATGCTTTACAATGTTCTGGACCATGGAAGAATCAATTTAAAAGGCTACGGGCATCGTCATTTGCAGAACAATGCAATCTGATCCCTCGCGGAAGACGCATTGCTGTCAGTTTACCATGATGTGATCAGAGGGGGGAGAAAATGTTTCCCTCGGCCACAAATTTGGTATTGTCGTGCAAAGAAACATGCGGTTTGAATTGTTTTCATTCGTCGTTTTCTTCTCCCCCGCAACTTCGGATCATGTCGGGGAATAAAGCGAGATTAATGGTGTTCGAGAAGTCGCCATCGTTCCGTAACGTACTGCCTGCGGTCGCCCTCGGCGCAGAAGGACAGGCGACCAGGATTCATCGGCACGGCACTCGAGACAGCGCGTTGAATATAAAGCATGGTTGTTTTGGCTTCCATTGACATGGTAATAAACTATCCCCCCTCAGCGCCCCGTCCCCCGTAGTATTTCTACAAGAGCAACAATTCCCCACAGCCCTGTCCTCTGCTACCGCCGTGGCCTTTGTCTCATTTACAAAGATAAAAGATACAATATTAAAAGATGAAGCGGATGAACTAAAGATTCCCTGTCTTTGTAAGGTGTAACAAATGATTGGCTGATAAAGGTTAAGTCTCTAATGCTTTATTATCGCTGCCATAATGTTGGCCTGTTATTGAACGGTTGTGATTAATGTTTGGCGCGGGGATATAGATTTCAACCTGTCTCTGGCCATTAACCGAAGGAAGACGAGCGGTTGTTTTGATTTTTAAGGATGCGCGCCGCGGGGCCAAGGGGGGTCACGGCATGCTCCCGGCGTCCTTCCGCTCGGAGTGGCACGGGTGGGTGAAGCAGGCTCACGGGGGCGTGAAAAACGCGAGGCCCGAGCAGCCCCGCTACGCTACGCCGCGGCTGCTTCACCTGAACTGGCCGGAACTTCACCTGAGCTGTACAACAGCGAATGCGCTGGTGCTGTAATACGAAGCTGTGTAGTTGACCAATGTGAAGCTGAGCCTAGGATCTGCTGACAGGCCTCAGTAGTTCAGTAAGCTTCTCAGAGACAGAGGTGGAAAAGCATGCATGGACCTAACCAGATTATGGATCAAGACTTCCAGTCATATTCGGTATTATAGGTTCACTGGAGTGCATGCCAAAGAATTTTGCAATATTCGGGTCAGAAAAATATTTTTTGGCACTTACGTCACCCGGCAAGAGCCAGATCAGGATATCCAGCACTCTCACATCTGGTTGTAAAAAACAATTAACTCATTTAGCTAGCAGAAAGTTTTCCCTTTCGTTCTATGTGCCTTTAGATACTTACTAAAACCTCCACCCTGACGTCCATTATCAGATGATTTTTAATAAACTGTCAAGTTCAAGAACTCCCCAGCCATCACATTGTTACCGCACAAAAAACGTTTTAATCCTGACAGCATTCCCTGTCTCGCTAAAAGTGTGTAAACACCTAACAAAACACGGAGCTCCGTATTCCCTTGTACACTTGAGTACGCGTTGCCGCAAAGTGCAGGAACTTGTGAGAGATGTGGGAAACGAGGGGAACTTCTGAGGCCACACAAATGGAAATAATCTGCAGTGCAATGCGTTGACCTTTCCTGTGGCCTCTTTCGTGTGAAGCAATGCAGACAAGCACTAATTAACATTTGCCACCGGCAGCTGAGACATGTCTGTGGGGGGAAAGTGTGAATAGGAGAGGGGAACTGATGCCCTGTACAACACAGCAAAGGCCATCGGTTCATCTGTTAACACAAAGCCTGTGCACTCTGAATCTGTGTGGAGAAAAAACACCGGCCAGCTGCTCATGCATATTACAGTATTGGAACGGCAAATAGCAAATTACCAAATCTGCAAAAAAAAAAAAAGAGGGTTTACAATATTTTCTCGTTCTTGCTTCTCGTACAAGTGCTTAATTTTTTTTCTTTTCGGTATGTTTTTTTTCTTCAACATTACAACTGCACCTCCATGTGGGATGGAAAAATATTAAAATGAATAACTATGCTAATATGATTGAAGCAATTTGATTTCTTATAAAGGGAATCTGTCAAACTGAACTGTCAAATTATGAGAGAAACACATAATTACAAGGCAGGGCATGAACTCCCTTTTGAATATGAAATTCATACAAGCTACTTGTATACATGAAACAGTCCAGGCAAGTTTTATGTTTTATTTTGAGAGCAGTTCATAACAGAGGTGGACGCAAGTCTCACAATGTTGTCTGTGTAATAAAGATTTAATAATCTTTATTAAACCATAGTTAAAACATGCTGGTCAAATAGTACTCATCTGTGAAAGATTAAAAGTTGCAGACAAAAAGGCACATTAATCATCAAAAAATCATATTTGCTTCACATATTATGTAAAAAAAAATGGAACATTTCCCAAGTACCAGTGACTATAAATCATTTCCTTGTGTTTAGACACGGGCATACATTCATTGATAATATATCATTAGCGCTTGATATGTTGAAAAGACAAATTGTATGATGTACATATAGCACCACGATTATTTACTACTACCACTACCACAAACAAAGCCAAATTGTTTCTAAGAGTGGGTTCTGTGACAAATCAAATCATTGTTCATACTGCTTATGCTATTATAATTTCACAGACCTATTTGGATATGCTGGTTTTGGCTGATGTCTGCATAATTAAAATAAGGTGTTGACTACACCTCCAAAACTGAAATTGTGGCAGTTAAAATTCCAGGCGACTTGTCTGCAGAGGCTATAATGACTCTTTCCAATGTTGTAAAGTGTGACTGTTCAGAAATAGAGGCACCTCGCACCACAGTGTAGGCAACTGCCATGGTGATGAACTGAGCACATTCTTTTATCGTCCTTTGTTTTGTGGTCATCCTGTTGTCAGTCCACTGAGGGACTACCAATAACAGGAGTGCAGGGAATATTTCTAGCTGTGCTTCCTACTCAGTTTGGGCATAGCTTGTGGCTTTCGTTAATTAGTTTGCTTGCTGATGGCACAAACTGCTGTTCTTCTATAGAATCTTTAATCGTATTTGTTTGCTTGTCAAAGAAATAAACTGCTGTTCTGCAATAGAATCTTTACCTGTTATTTGCTTACTTGTCTTAGATGCACACTAATGTTTACACTACAGGATCTATACTTACTATTATTTAGCATTGCTGAAGGCTAAATACAAAATATAAAAATCCATAAACTTTTAAATTATATATGCATTCCAAAAAGCAAAATAACTTTTGTCCTCAATTGACTTGTTGTTATTTTACTGCTTTTTCAAAATATGACTTGTGCATATTATGATGTTATCTTCGCTAGTACACCACATAATTAAGCGTGGAATGCCCATCATCAATAAAAAATTTCTTCTGCCTGTTGCCAGTATCATATAGAAATCTGACCCCATGGAAAACTGACCCTCGGGTCCTGTTTCTATATAGAGGAATGACCCGCCCATAGAAAAATGGCCAGTTTATTGTAATGTTGTTTTTTGGGATTGAGGTCGATTTTTCGTAGCATACAAGCCATTGTACTTTGTGAAATTGAATAAAAATTCAAATTTTATCAGTTGGGTCCCTTTTCTATTATGGGGGTTACTTTTCTATAATACAAAAAAGCCCCACGGGTCACTTTTCCATGGGTTTTGATTATATTTTACCAGACAACTCCATACACACTGTTAGAAACCAGGCCGTTTTTAACAGGTAGTCTGCTCTGTCTCCCTTACATTGATGCAGATGCCTAATCTGAAAATGCAAGGTGTGTCACCAAGTACAATACAGTTGTACATTACAATCGATATCAGTGGACATTCAGAAGCACAACTACTGTTACTAACTGGAGCCTGTAAGCAAGGAAAAAGGAGAATAGAAGGAATGTAGAGGCTCACCCATGTGGTTAGCCTCTAATGTCTGTTAGCTATCAAAGTAACATTACTATACTGCTTTAGCTATCTTCTAGCTACGCCGTTTATTAATTATATAATAATATAGTAATAATTCTATGTTCATTTTTTTAAGTTCAGCTAAATTGCACAGGTATTTGTAACATAGCTAATTTGGTATAACTAGCCGGTCAGTAGTTAATGCTGCCTCACCTTACATTACAGAAAATGCAATTCAAGAAACTCCAAAGCAGGTCGTACATTGATATTATGCCTCCAGAGGTTGTGCATATGTATGTTACCAGATTAGTGTTGAAAAATTATTTTCAGTTTGTACTATTTCCTGTGGTTTATGCAACCTGTCACCCCTGCGCTCAAGGAAAGAAGTAGGCCTACTGATATAAAAACTGATATGTATGTTTATAATTGTCAATAAACTGTGTGAAATTAATTGGTGTGGAAACCTTACTGCTATCCAAGTTGCTTTGGAGTTACTAGACCTATTGATTTATGCTTTAGACCCCAAAACCCCAAATACCTATGTCTGGCATTGTACTGTCAGCAGTTCATCAGGAACTTTAATCATACCTGAAGTAGTGAACCACCAAACATAAAGCCACAAAGAATTCTTCTGGGAAAGAAAATAGGGCTCACTGTTGTGTTGATATGATAGCAAGGCCATGTACCTTCTATGTAATCTGCAATAATTTAGAGTAAATTTATTTCAGGATCTTAATTTACATGGTGCAGCAATACTTTTTCTTATGTCAGATTTGCTTTGCTTTTATGTATTTAGCAAATAAAAAATTCTCAATACATATGACTACTGTCCACGAAATAGTTGCATTTTCTTGAATTCCTGCATTAATGATAGCAAGGCCATGTGCTTCTATGTAATCTGCATAATTAGAGTAAATTTATTCAGATCTAATTTACATGGTGCAGCAATACTTTCTCTTATGTCAGATTTGCTTTGCTTTTATGTATTTAGCAAATAAAAAATTCTCAATACATATGACTACTGTCCACGAAATAGTTGCATTTTCTTGAATTCCTGCATTAATGTGTTAAAGTTACTGGTAAAACCTACTGTGTATATGTGAGACAGCTGCAAACACATGTTTATTAATACTCCAAGGAAAAAAAAAAAACTCTTTAGCACATAGTTACCAGATCCATAATGGAGTCTTCCTCCCTCACTTGTGCTGTTTTTCATGTAAAATCGATGGGTGTTTAGCAGCAGCCATCTGCACACTCATTTTTATCTTTATTTTACTGGCTTTCTCCCAGGCAAATTACCTCTCTAAAGCATCTATTTAGAAATGTAGAGCTACCAGGGGAATAAGGTATGGCATATCCATATAAATCCTGTATGTTTGGTTGTATATACCATGCCTTTATGCATCTGCCAAGTAAGTGGCATTTGTCTGATGATTTACAATAAAAATAATTGTATACATGTACAGAAATTTGATATTATGTTTTTTTTTTCTAGAGAATCTTTCATTTGCTAATTCTCAGAATTATTTTTTGTTGTCCATGATTGAGAAAATTATACTATGCTTGACGACACAAGACACAGTTAATTGCACACCCCTGCAGTGCTGTTGACCACAACAAGCTTGGTAAGGCTGAGCGTGATCTCAGCCAGCTGAAAACTGAAGGAATCATCACAGTCACATGATGTACCAGCTCAGAAATTCCTTCCATCTATAGTTTACCTAGACAGAACAGAGTGTTTATCACAGAGATAGGGCATCTGGGAAGGGGGAAAGAGGCAAAAAGAACACTCCATGCCTCCGAACATCAACAGCTGCTTTCCTCTATAGATTGACTTGATTGAATTTCGGCTTATCTTATAGAATTTCCACACACTTATTGGAGTTACAAACCCAACTGCTGAAAATAAACACTAGGAGGTGGCGTGCCTGAAATGCTGATGCATTTGGATCAAAATGGATCAGTTTTGGAGAGGTATCTGGGATTGATCTGGTCATGATCTAGTGTTTAGACCATGCCTGTGTTTGTTCTTTTTGCTTTTCCCCCAAAGCTTTTCGAAACAGTTTTTCTTTCAATGGGCTTGGTTTTCAGAAATCCTTTCCCTGTCATGGTTTTTGGTGTCTCTGGAGTTCCTCTTCCACTTTCAGCCCCCTTATCTGAACTTAATTGGCTTGAATAGTTTGATTTACCATTAAGCTACATAGTGGATTATAGCAACATGTTCACAACCTACAAAGGCAAGACCATCTCTTTCATTTGCCTATTGTTATGCTTGCACTTTTAGTTGTTTTTATTAATTGTTATGCCATTCTTGTGATGTGTTGCTGTCTTCCACTGCACTGCTAAGTGGTTAAGTGCTAAGCTCAAACCTTAAAAAACCAACAAAATAAAACAAAAACAAATTGGCAGCAAAGTGCATGTTTTTTAAAGCACCTCCTGTGTAAGTCCCGAGCACATATTTGCTGCATTTAAAACCGTTATCAATTGAGCACAGATGCCATTAAAGGGATGAATTTAGAGTTAATCAGTGTACGTCTGCTGCCATGGAAACGACTCTACAGGGAGAATGTTGCCATCATTCATCATTTAGGTGGGTATGTGACCATGCTGTACTAATCACTGCATCTGATGACTTTTTTGGATTATTCATCGGTGTGTCAATTATGGTAACCCTTTCATTCTGACAATTGCTGTAATGACCGAGGCCGGACGAGCCCCTTCAGTGGTGGCCTGCATGGCAAAGTGGAGATGTAGGGAAGTTTGGGTGCTCTGAGTGATTGAAGGCCAATTTTACTGTGCAAAACATTGTGGACTTAGTGCGGAGCCTCAACGCGTTATGGGGCATTAATATGTTCTCCAGTGTGTCCTATCCAGTGACTGAGCCAGGAATTACTTTCTGGTAATCTACTTCCAGGGGGTGGGGGGTGGTTGCATTTCAAGAAATTCATTGAAATTCTGTTCAATTTAAATGAATTGAAATCAATTAAATTAATTGATTAATTCATTGACCGTCATGCATGAGTCGTTTATCACTGTTCATTTCAGTGTTAATTCATTTCCTGAACTGATAGCATTACAATGGATTTGACCCTAACCTTGTAAGGATATTCTACAGACTGGGGGTGTGCAGCATTGGATGTCATCCTGGTTGTCGCCATGGTATGAAAGTGGCTGGATGGACAAGCTGATCTTGAGCAAGCTGCAGTATTATTTCTGTTTTAGGCTTGTATTATGGTCCAACTGGAGAATTGCACACACATCCTTCTGGTGTCTGAGTAAAGACTCAGACTATTGAGAGACTGTGTACTGGACTAGTATGTGCCAAGTTATGGCTTATGCTTTCTACGATCGACTTAAACAATCTGAGGATTTCCAAAGGTCAAGGCGAGAGGCCATTTTCAGACAAGGTGACTTCAAACCGCTTTAGCATATTTAAAAGCGGACAGCAGTGATAATATCTGGAGACGGTGGGTTGTGTTGAAACATGCTAATATGTCTGCCGCCGGGCCGGGCAAAACCTTTAATGGAAATCAATGAACCCGCTGCCACTTAACATGTGGTTTGATCAAATGTGTGAAGCAGCCAAGGAAATGGGAATAAATTGATTTGGGACAGTAAGCACATTTGACAAATGAAAGCAGTTAAAATGGCTCCATGCCCAGTGCCTGTGCAGTTCAAAAGGGACAAAATTGGTTTGGTGCTCCTGTTCCCTCTGTGCAGGCCAAGGGGTCACCCCCACAGAATTACTTTGGATTTGCCTTTGGATTTTGCCCAAAAGCCACAACCAAACCCAAACCTTGTAGATGTCCAGACCAGATAGGCTGAGCGAAAAAAATTTATATAGATATATAATAAAATAATTATTTGTTTTTCTGAATAATAATATACATAAAAATGGGGAGGGTTATGAATCCTAGTATGAGTGTGAAATTTGTCTTCAACTATTTTAAATACCCCCTCCCTCCCGTTCTGCTTACAGAAGTAAAGTAACATCTATGTCATCTGCTTTATTTATCCATCTTAAAAATGTTAAACTGTCAATTAAATTTATCCTTTGACTACGAAAGAGATTATGAGGGTGATTCATAAAAGTCACTGTCCACTGGTAAGAACTTGTCAGAGCATTTAGTGCATTTATGAGGGGCAGTTGTCACAGAAATGGTTCTGTACAAATATTTCTTCCTAGTGTATGTTTAATGCGTTTTTTAAAAGATGGAAAATTCAATAATTAACATTATTATTAAAAAATAATAAAATCACGGCACTGCATTTCCCTACTTTATAAAAATAAGTCAGACATTTGGTATGCTTAAACTTTTCTACAGTTAATGTGCATGGTGGAATTCTTGCAAGAAATACAATACTCAATTTTTTTCTTTACAATAGCAATTAGCATTTTTGTGACCATACTATCTCCTTTGTTACCTAAAATTGTATTTTAAAATGCATTTATTCAGTGTCACGTTCCAATGTAAACCTATGTGAGGCCAGTCAATAATGCTAACAATGTTTGCCTCTAAATGCCTAATGGGAGATTACATCATTTTCTACATCTCACTCTGTTAATTTATTTTCCAGCACAAATTTTTGTCTTATTCTTATTCTTGGCTCTTTAAAATAACACCTTTAAAATATGTATTCTCAACTCAGGGAGACTTTTAGGTCTGCTTACTATGCTCACAGTGCCTTTTTCATGTTCAAGGTCATCCGAAACGTTTGTGCTGAACATATTTAGTTCCATCCATACAGCCAGGCAATCTTCAGGCTAAGGATATATATTCTAAGTATTCTTCGAATATATATCTTTAGCCTGAAAAAAACTAAATGAATGGAAAGAACTGACTGTAAAATGTATTTATCTTCTGCCTTTCTGTACAGATCCACAAAGCTAATATTTTCTTGGGAACATAAATCCATAGCCAATCCTACAGTTGGTTTTGGTATGTAGATAAGATTCTTGAGTAACTGCATGTGACTGAAAAGTCAGTCATCAAAATATATCTATCATTTTGTTTTTGTCCCTGTATTTTTTAAAGATAGATCAGTTGAAGATCAGTTGAAAATACACCACTTTTTCATGGTTCAACGGTTGAGGCACTTTCCAGTGGGTAATTTCTCAGAAATAAGATAATAAATGCAGACCTTTGGTTTGATTATTTAAATCCTATGATCACTTGCACATGCAACAGCTAATAACAAGTGTATTAATACTCAGAATGACTAATTTTCCAGAAAGAACCTCAATGAGAAAGCTCAACTATTAGGTACTTCTCTTTAGAGACAACTTCTCTGATATAGACAGCAATGTATGAACAGAGGTTTTCAATAGCAAGCCTGATAACGCTGGCATTAGTGTGTATCTATTGCGTTTTTATTTTCTTTGATTGTTCCATTTTTTGTTCCATTCTTTTTGAGAGAAGTAAACAAATCAGATGCTGCTACAGGGACCTTTGTGAGTTGAGGAAATGTTAGCTGGAACAGGCTCATTAAAAATAGGCACATGTATGTAGAAATGGATTTTCCCATAATTGTTTTTATAGCTGGAGGCCAGAAATGCAAAATCCCATCTTCATTTCGACAGACTGTTTATTTCTCCAAATATCAGAGGGAAAGATTTCCAATTTCTGATCCAGGACATTGTGATTGAAGTGGCTTCTCATGTAGCATGCTGGAAAAGTGCATGTATTGCTGTAAGGAAAAAGACATCTGCCGGAGGGTGTTTACATGTTAAAATAATGTATGTCATTTGAAACACAATACATACTAGAAAATGAAATTATGGAACACTATCGAGTCAAGTTTAGTGTTTTCTTTTTCTATGACATACCCCACAGAGGTTGGACCCAACAGCTGTGACTCTCACCTTGTAATATTTAATTATTCTGCTTCTAAATAGTTGACATTTAACAAACTTTTAGGAAATTAAAAAGACCTTTGGTATGTGTATGGCATGAAATACTCATAAGAGACATCAAAACTGTAATACAGAGAGAATCTGTTCACCAGCCTAATTAATTTGTGGTCCTCATTGTGGTGCTGGGCCAATTGCACCATTGGGAGATGTGATATTTCTTTACTTGACATGTTGGCCACTCAGTAAAGTTACTGCAGCACCATGCCAATCATTCCCAAAAGGTTTACTCCCATCTGAACCATTTTCGCTAAATTAAGGCCCATATTAAATTTCAATATAACAATCTTTAAATGTTCACTATATTCCTTGGTTGTTAATTTTGCGTTGTAAATTTAGGTTGCTTTCTTTTTTGTTTGCTTCTGACAGTTTCTGTTGAGTTCAGTGATGGTACAATCATTATATTATGTAGAAAAGGGAAACATTTGGACATTGAACCTTATTGTGAACTTGGATTATTATTCGGCTGAATATAGAATATAAAGCAATTCGACAGGTACTGTGCGGTAATAAGAAAGCACTTGTCTTTCCATCACGTCACAAGAATGGAAAGTTCCAGCATGGTTTTCAGTAGAAAGCATCATACTCTTTGTCAAAAAGATGCGCTGTTATTGATATTCATGAGATCCAATGTTTTTTTTTATATATATACCTTGGGGGATACAACTGGCCTATCAAAGCCAATGTACAGGCGACTGAACCGAACTAATAACCATTCTTTTCTGAGTCTGCCCCAGAGGCCCGATTGCTCAGATTCATCACCCAGAATGTAAAACAAACAGGTAGATGGTAAAACAAAATGGCTGACACCCTGGGTCCCTGATACCGATCTGTGGAGCTGCTCTGGCCCGGCCCATACATGGGCCTGTGAGGAGTACCCGATGAGGAGAACAGTAAACCCATGGGCCCCCTCTGTGTTCTCCTTGGACTGCTGACTGATTGTAGGTAGGTAGGAATAAGTATGTAGCGCCAGCAGGAGGGGAAGATAAGGTTTTCCCATACCTCTGCAGATTAAACAGGCGGATTAACCTGACTGCACTACCACCACTATTTTCACCCTTTATCGTCTCCCTTTTCTGTTACATTTGCCACCGTACATTTGTTCAAATGTCATCGGACTGAAATTGCTTTTTAACCCCTTGTTTTTTTAACCTTGTTCCTTTATTCCTTTCACCTCTATATTTTCAAATAAAACACAACAATAAATGAAACATTCTACAGTCATAGAAAATTGTCAAATGAGTCGTCATGGTTTCCAATACTGGTGAAATGGCATGGCAACTGTACGTTTTGTACAACTACAAAGAGGAAAGTCACAGACTACGATAAAAAAGATTGTACCTCACTTTCTCATATCTAACTTTTAATACCTTTAAGGATTTGGTTGGATATTTGAGTTGTCCATATGTATATGTTCAAAGGAATAGTTGTTCAAATTTAAAATGTATTTATTGCACGTGGAAATGTTCACAGCCAACACAGCCGAAATCGCCCGGTTTCTTCCATTGAAGGTGCTCGTTGTCCCAGCCACTGCGACAGCATGGCAGGAGGAAAGTCTGAAATATATCCGCTAAAATAGGGCCAAGCATAAGTGTTATTTAGATGATTTCTTTTCTGAGCATGGCCAGGGTGACTTTCATGGCTTTCATTTTTACTCAGTGTCCGTGTATACAGCTGTATGTGCACTGAAGTAGCTTAGATTATATTCACCTCTGAAAGGTTCTCCACTGCGGTCTCACCAGATTCAAATCTGCAGCCTTCACAAGTCCAATTCCCTAAGCACAACTCCACACAAACACTTTCATACATTCTACTCTTTTCCCTAGCAGAACGGATTAGAGAATTTATATCAGAATTTTATTCCCAAAAATATATCTTTTTAAACATTTATAAAGTTGATATTTCTTATTAAGGGCATGTCATTTTATACAAGTTAAAGAAAAGGACATACATTTATTATTATTAGTAGTAGTAGTAGTATTAGTAGAAAAAACAATAGTAACTGTAGAAGTAGTCGTAGTACTTTATTATGCAATTAAATATTACCTTTATTTATATATTTAATTTAATTCCATATATATATATATATATATATATATATATATATATATATATATATATATATATATATCTAATTTGGTTTTATATACATTATTTGGTTTTACTGCCTTACTAATCTCAATGTTAAATTTATTTGTCGTAAGCTTTTATTTGTTTTTGTTGTTCTCAGTTATCTACAGCATAGCCCATTTACTTGACCCAAGCAAGGGCAATGTTGTACATTACGAATATACCTTACTTTATGCATTTATCATTACTTTTATTTATTCTGGTTTTTGTTATACAAATGACCATGTGTGCAGTGCCGCAAATGAATAGCTTCAAAACGAAACACAAAAATCTAACATTTCCTAGACTTGTTGCCCTCGAGAGATGAGACATTGAGTGCCGTTGTAAGCAAACGCCCACCTTCTGCCCCACTGTCTATTAGCATAAGCCTGCTTTGCAGTAGGTACCTGTGATAAGAGGGCAGGCTACCGGACAAGCCATGACATTCCATTGATCCAGAAAATTGCTGCAGAGCCAGCCTTGAAATGAGTTTAAATTGCTGAATCAAAAAATGTTATCCCCCAGTGCTGGCGGGGCCCACGCGATCCCTTCTGTCTCTAATCCCCGTCTGAATTAAAGAGTCATCAGGGATCGTGTTTTCCACTGCCCGATTGATTGGGGCATTTGGATTGCGTGTGACAGACAGACACACATGCAGGCATGCAGGCTTTGACTTGGATGACACGTGTGTCGTGACACGGTTTTAAATTTTGGGGGGCTTGAGGAATTTCCAGGAGTGATCCACAAAGGCTTTGTGCCTTCCAATTCAATTACACGCTTGCACTTTTACACCATGCCAATCTCAGATCCTCCGTTTGTTATTTGTCAAGTCATAGCAGCATGCCTTGCTACACAAGGAGTAACAGCTTAGTGTCGGTTCCGTTTCTTTGAGTGTTGTGTTTCCAACGCTGGTTCAAAAAAAACATTTAATTATATAGTGTTATGGCCTCAAGTTCACCCAACCCAAGAGAATGTGTTTAATGTATCATGTAATTTTTGAGGGTAACATGATTACTGGTTTCAGTGTTATCTGGTGTGCATTAGGAAAAAAATAATCTGAAAACAAAGCTAATGTGACAGATGCAACTTAATGAACTAAACAAGTCAGCAGATGAATCATGTCCTTCATAAACACTCAACAGATGCTTTCAGGAACAAACTGCCCCACATCATTTTGACTCCCATTATAATTTATATTGAAATGGCTACATCACTCCAGCTCAACAATCACCAATCAGCTATTGAAAATCAATGAACATTAAAGTGTGCAGAAACACCTTATCTGCTCTGATCCAATAAAATGCCTCAAAGCTCATTGGGCGGCCCTTCACCTTGCATCAGGGAAATGAGCCCAAACACACTGCTAATGCAACCAATGAGTTCTTCAGGGCCAGGAAGTAGAATGGCCTTGACTAGCCAAGTCAATCACTTGACCTGCATATAGTTGATCATTTATTTCATGTTCTGAAGATAAGACTGAAGGCAAAGATTGAAACAAGCAGGAAGTGAAGATGGCTGCAGTACAGGCCTTGGAGAGCATTGCCAGGGAAGACAGCCAGTGTCTGGTTATGCCTAGGGATAGCAGACTTCAAGCAGTCATCAAATGCAAAGAACTTCATTTAAGCTTACGTTAACTTGTCCAATTACTTTTGGTCCCCTAAAATGGGGGGACTGTGTATAAATAAGGCTGTCATTCCTACATGGATCACTCGATATGGATGTAAATGGCCTTAAATTAAAGTTGACAGTCTGCACCTATAACCTCATATTAATTGTTTCATTTAAAATCCAGTGCACTAGAGTACAGAGCCAAAACAAAAATTGTGTCACTGTCCAAGTATCTCCAGATTGTACTGTTTCTCTTATCCTTCATTCATATTGCAACTTTTTAGTAAGAGTAGAAATGACCATCCTGTATATCTGGGTGAATGAATGACAAAGCAGCAGCAAAACAGTCAACATCCTGAAACCTCTATTGTATAAATTAATATAACAAAACATTGGCAGGAGTGCTCGTTTAGTTTCCATTAAATCTACTTGTGAATGTTTAGCTCTAATGGCATCATTTTGATATCACTTTGGAACACACACAGATTTTAACAATTTCGCAGATGTGTATCATATATATTTTTTTTCCTGAGATTACCTTTATTTTGTAGGCTATAGTGTACATTAGTGAGTGTACCGGCATATGCATGAGAGTATTAACATGTTACATTTCAGTCATGGTATTATTTTATTTTTATTTTATTTTTTCACAGCTCGCTCTGAATTGAAGTACTTATTGAAAATGTTTCCAAAGATCTGCGGTGTTTACATTTTTTTGGGAAACCACAAAAGGAACAGGTGGTTTTCTTAATGACATTTTTGATGCGATTTGTGAATTTTAAGTGTGATGTTGCTGGCAAATAAACATAACGTATAATATCGTATGGGAGCCCAGGGCATGATGTAATTGGCAGGAAAACTAAGGAGTAAAATAAGAAAAGAAGTAAGAAACTCAAAATTCAAATAAAAAAAAAAATAGTTGGCAAAAAAAAAAAAGTACTTGCTTATCTTGGCTGGTTTGGCAGCTGATGGTAGGAGCTATGTGTAATTTTTCAATTTGTTACTAAGCAGATTGCTAATAGTAGCTACCTTGTTGATTGTGATTTAAAATCACATATTTCTGTTATTCATGTATGGTAACTCATATACTATGTCCAAATTACTTAAATGTGTCCGACTATAATACCAAAACCAAATCTGTAGAACAGATATGTGTGAATGCAAAAAATGCATACCCTTTGTGGGCAGTGAGTGAAAGATAACTCTCATTTTCCCCCTCTGCATTGGGTTCTATATGCATTGTGTGTGTGTGTGGAGAGAGAGAGAATATATAGACAGAGAATGGGATGGAACTGGAGTATAAATGAAAAAATTAATTCATCCAGATGCATTCTATGCAAAGCCGTAGGTACCAAATGCTGGTGTTGTACCTTATTTTCTTCAAATAAGTTGGCTTGTGTATTCAAGGGAAGGCTAGTTTCTGCTCCAATAGAAATTATTTTATATTTTAACAATTCATGCTGAGAAATGGAGGGGATAACAGTTAACAGATGGCATTTCATCTGCTGGTTTGATTTTTTTTTTTTATCCCATATTTTTGTGATGCTTATACTCAAATGTCACTCCCAATGTAAAACTCATCTTTTTTCTTTTTCCCCCTACCTTATTTTGCATAAAAGTTGGAGAGAAAAAGGCTTGGAATCTCACACCTAATCCCCCGTCAAAATCCATTACAAAGTTAGCAGAGGAAATCCTGCCGTATAAAGCAATGCCCTGTTGGGTACGAAGGGATTAAAATGTCCCTTAAGTGTCTATTGATCAACGTCATTTCAAAAACAACTTGCAGTGTATTATGGGCAGATTAAGAGACATTATCAGCAGTCATTTTAAGTGGAAGGGGAAAGCTGGCAGCTGGGATTAAGGGGCTTCTCTGCCTATGGTTTAGTTACAGTGTGATTATTTCTCAGCTATTCTCCGATGGAAATGCTCATTCTTCTTCAAATCGATACAAATTATTGTGGGGATTAAGATGTGGGTTTTTAAGCAATACGGTCTTTGTTGAAAATACAGTCGTATGTAGTATCGTTTTAAATTAAATTGTGGAATTTATTTGGCATGGGGGGCCCGCGCTGAGCTTATTGTGTTTGTAAAATGGCATATGGCTGAGTTTGGGGCTTTCACACAGGGTTTAGATAATGACCTCTGGCAGCTCATTAGCAGTGCTGGGTCTGTGACTGCCACATCCAACGCTAACTGAAATCAACCCCGATTTCAGTGGCAGATCCATTGCACACCATGTAGCCATATTAACATGTCATTCTCCCCTGTTTCTGGAGCCTTGGAGACCCTAAGAAATGTTAACCAGAAGCATTGGTCACCTTTTTTAAATCAGCAAAGGGACAAATATTTAGACTGATGGCATGAGATGTTTTATACAATGAGAGTGTTATACATGAGATGTTTTCTGCAGCTGCTTTTTAAGTTGAAAAAAGTTTTTTGTGTGCCATTTTTATTTCAGTACTGTCTGCAATGTGTGAGAAATATGATTGCATGTTGCTGCACAAACATAACCTATATTTACTCATTAAGGCTAATTAAAGTAAGAACACAATTGCCACCATACAAACACATTTTCACATTCACTATGAGTTTCTTCCTGCAATATAAAAAAAAACAAACAAAAAAAAAAACACTTTCATCAACCTGCTTTGAGATCAAATAGCTTTTTGTCATTACCACGTGGGTGTTGATTACGAAAATAGAAACTGGAGAAGAATGTGCAAGCAAGACAGACTTAGATGGAACGTAGAGCACAATTTTTATTGCTAAATTACACTAATATTTATAGCTGAAGATAAAAGTAACACTTGTCCTAATACAGTAGTTGACTTTAATATCAAATGTTGATTTAGTTCAGGTCATTGTGTCAATTCAAGTTTTAGGTAATTTTGTCAGTGGCTAAAGTTTGTGAAGAGAAAAAAACAACAACTTGGCTTTAAATAGCCATGTTCAGGTTATATTTTGAGGCATTCACAATTCTGTGCTCATGGACAGGATGATTTAGGAAAAAACAAAAACTTCTATCTTCCAATGCAGACTGAAAACCCACCTCTTCTTTAAATCAAGAATTAATCTTGGAATTCATCATTCATCTCCCTATTCAGGCTCCTTAACACCCTTGTGTAAGAAATTATTTCAGGATTGAGTCTTCTCAATGGCCCAAAGATTCCATAGGCAAACGTCTTACCAGTCAGCTAAAGGTGAAATCGTCCCTAGGCAAAGGCAACATCATTACTTTTTAATTTGAGGTTTGAGTTGCCAGAGAGTGTTGTCATGGTAACCTGGTACAGGCCTTCACTTTACCGCACATCACTTTGCTAGCAAACTAGCCGAGCTACACCAGCTACACTATCATACCATTGAGTGGTCCAGACTGGCAGCACATTCATGGCCTATTCACAGGTTTTGAATTCACATCTGCAATCAACTACATTTACGCGATTCTGGGCCAGACTGATGGTGAAGGTGTTTATGAAATCATGTCTAGTGATCAGTAGCTAACTACCTACCATATACCTACCATATATACGACTACAAAACAATGCACTTTTATCAATATTATTGACAATTTAAAAGCCAACTAGCTAGATAGTTATCAGGCATCTTACTTCAGCTGATTTAAAATAAAGCTAGTTTAGCAATATTACATTCTGCCAGTTTTGCAAAATGTAGCTAGGCATCTAGCTAGCTAGCTACCGGTAGTGAATGAACAGGCATGACTATGATGATGATTGCCAATACCCTGTGAGCTAGTTGTAATCCTATTTGCAGTTAAATAGCAGTCTGTAAATTAACTTCACCTGTAGTGCTGATATGACCCAGCTAATTTTAGCTAGCGCATCTATTATCTAGTTCAGCTATAGCATCACTAGCCACGCTCATGCACCAACTAGCATCAACTTCTCCTCAGTCCACCTCATCCATCTCATGCCAACCCTCCTCCTTATTTGCTCCCAGTCCCTTATATGCCTAGTCTTCTCAAAATTGTAAAGCCATAGTCCTCATAATAGGGAAAGCAACAATTGTTCAAGGGTAAGTCTCACATACTATTTTTCATGCAAGTCCATGTCAATAGAAAACAGGTTTGTTTGAAAGCTGATCTGCTTCGTGGCAGTAGATTCCATTGGCTGCACAAAGTGGTAATTGCAATTTCAGAACCTCTTACTGAAGTAAGTAAATAGTTTACTGAAAACATCAAATATGCATTCAAACATATTTATCATAATCTTATTCTTTTGCTTGATATTGGCATAAATGTTAATTACTCAATAAATGATTTCCGTGGGTGCCAATTTCCCTGCCTCGTTAAGCAAACGACATAGCTCATCAGCTGCTCCTGCTTGAAATAAGGTTGTCACAGTACATCAAGTTTCTGGTTCATTTCCTCAGGTCAGAAAATAGATAATGTAATGCACTAGCAAATAAATACTGCAGTGTGTTGCAATATTGTTCTATTAGATAAGCACATGTTTATAGTACATGCATTTTGCTCTTGCTACACAGGGACTGCCTGTTGGACTGCCTACAGAAACAGTTCCACTGGGTATAATTACATGTGTAGCAGCAAAAATTGTTCAGTGGAATTATTTATAAAATGGTGACATAAAATCAATTTCTTACAAAGAAAACAGACAGCAAGTTGTGATTACGACTCCCCTACAGTTGGTGTACATTTGGTTCATACACGTACTCTCCCCCTGAATTATATCTCTTAAATTGACCTCACTCTTTTAGGCACTCCTACTGATTTTGCATATTAAAAATTTTATGTGAAGCCTTCTGACCTGCCGTACTGCCACACTTTACCAAATTAATTTGCATACTCTCTGTCAGGTATCCTTAAAGCATGGACAAACATGGGCAAAGAAGATTCAACAAGTGAAGGTGTGAAACATTTCACTTTTCATAATTAAGAACACGTTTTTGAATGAAGACTGTAGGCCTGTGAATGGCAAAAACAACAGTCCAACAACATTCATTCTCAATATTCATTAGAACTTTTATAAACAAAAAGATGTACATTGTCCAGCCCTTTAAGTAAAACAATCAAAAGCTTGGATGAAAGATCTGCTACAACTCATCCCCACTGGTATATAATAAACTAAGCTAATCACACACATTTTTCTTAAGTAGCTCCTATGGTAATTCTACATAAATACATTAGTTGGCTGGTATATTGCTTATACAAAGCAGATGTTCATTATGCTGAGACAGAACTGAAGGTAAATCCCATAATGGCCTTTTGTAAGTACAGTATAATCATTTTATCGCCTTTGAAAATAGTGCACATCTAACTCTTTGATATGAATGTGTTATCTTTGGCTCCATTGTTACATTTATACACTCATTTTTTTTCTTACTGGCTGTAAGAAAAAGCTCTGCAGTCTGCAGTAGATGCTGTTGGTTGAGCTAAACATGCAGGCGCTATAGACTTGGTCCTCTGTCCTTCATTTAATAAACAGAGATAACAATGTCATTTAGAGCCTTGCTGTTAGCTTGTTGGCGGAGGGAAAATTGATTACAGCTCCAAATGTGCAGTCATGCAATTAAAATGTTGGCCACAATGTCATAATGCAAATGTATTTAAAATGAATTAAATCAGAAGTTAGAATTGACAAGTGTCTGGACTACAAGGGAAATTAGTTTTTCCCAATTAAAAAAAAAAGCAGGTGACTTAAAATTTATTATGCAGTTTCAGAGAAATGCCTCAGTCTTTTCTCATTATTAATGTCCTGCTGCATGTCAGAAAACGAATTGAATTCCGAAATCAATTGTTACTGTGTGATAGTGACAGAACAATAGAAGATAATGGTGTTTCATTATGTTACATACCTCTGGATACATGATTGCAATTGGCAACAAAAACAGCCTAAATATTACCTACCAGGTTGCCACAAAGGTGTCTTTTTTGCAAAGCAATGAAAGCTTAACTTCGTGACTGAGGGCACACAAACCAAACTGAGTTATAGATTTTCTCTTTACCTATCTTAAAGGTTTAATGGGGAAAGGTAATGTGAGCCATTTCTCTTCAAATTATTAAATGTTGCACAGGCTGCACTAGGATCCCTGTCACTCTCTCCCATGTGAGAAATGTTAAGCGCCGATAAGTTATGTACTCTGAAGTTGCCCTTACTTTCGACATTATCACCTTGCTTAGCAGACACCTGTGTCCAGAGCAACTTTTATAGTTATAGATCATAGATCATGAGTTCATGCAGCAGGATTTCTGCTCAAAGGATGGAGTTAATGTGTTCGTTGTAAGGATTTCAGCCCTTGGCCTTCAGGGTCAAGACTATAATCCTTATACCACCTGCTACATCATGCTTGCCATGCTGTCCCCTTGTGCACAAAAGACAGCCAAAACTCAACAAGATGTGCAGATGGCAAAGCCGTACTCCCCATCAAAACATCTCATTTGCATTCTGTCATCAGATGACTGTTCCTTTCTTGCAAAACTCTTCAGCACTTTCCCTCCCAGTTTTTTCCCCCTATGGGATTAGCTCTCAAAATGTTTCCTTTTAAAACTGTTTGAATTTCCGGTGGAAAATTATTTCCATCTTAGTGAGTAACCATGGTGATTTAATTCATGTTTCTTCCTTGAGTGAATAAAGTACACTCTGACCTTGACTGAGGTTACAGTGTCTGTTTTGCGCAGCCATAAACTTCTCTTTAGGGTTCTGTGTGGACCGCAACTACAACATTATACAATAGCACAAATTGGAAAAAAAACTATTTTAAAATCATATTCTTAAAATGTATTAAAAGCTGATCTGTTCCTATTTTGGGGGTTTTTTTGTGATTAGACCCAGCCGTGTGGTTTAAGGGGACATCACGTCTGCCATAAGTACACATCCATGTGAAAGCACTGATGAGGGAAGGAGATGAAACAAGGGATTTGCACCCAGAGGCTCACTGGTTATTCCTCTCTTGGCAGCTCTTTCACAGTGTGATACTGTTCAGAAATGTTGTCCGTGTCTGAATTAGACATTCAATTTAAAATAACAGGAGGATGCCACACTGTTTTCTCGACACAGTCTAGCAGCAGCACAGCTTTTTATTAGACTTTGTGATGGACAGAGAGTACTGAAAAACTAGTACTCGATTTTCTGTGTGCTGGTCTTACCCTTGTGGTTTAAATATGTGGTTTATCCACTTGAAATACAGTACATTTTGTGTTGATTTGGTTTTGAGGTTGTATTTCAAGTTCATGTGCAGCTGAGTGTCTCGCCATCCAATGTCCAATACAGTGCAGTGTAGAGTGGGACCGATAGATGGTGGGGAAAAAAGCCTTACCTCTGTCTCTCATTCACAGTGACTGTGGCTCTTGCCATCGCAGTTATCGTGCCAGTGTCTTCGGGGAAATTAAAAGCATATTGTGTACAGTTTCACTGAGATGTGTAGAGTCTCACAGGAGGGACAGTTTTTAATTTTTTAATAAAGGAGCCTTTGCCAGACACAGCAAATTAAAGAACTGGAGACTCAGCTTTAATTAAACTGGGATTTTGGAGGGGTCAAACATGGTCTCATTTATCCATTTACAAAGTGTGCAGTGGGGGAGGAAGCGTCGCAGAGAGAAGGGACGCAGTAGCTTGTGGGACAAATTGCTGATAAACAAACATCTGTCCAGCCTGCCACGGAGTGAAAAATGCGGTGGAGGTAACGTTACGCGTACTGCGATATCAGCAGAGTAAATATTCTCAAACACTCTCTCTTGACACAAAATTGCTGCCTCCATATATTTTACTCTGGAAATTCTTTCATGGCATTTTAAGCCCAAATGGTACCCCCAAGAACACACATTGCTCAGACTCAGTCTGTCAAAATGTGTTGGAGAAAAAAACCCAGCTTGAGAGAACATTTTTTTAAATGCTGTGGTGATTGTGAATGTTTTGGAGGTTCACAAACTGCTTAATTGTGTGGGGTGTGTGCTTAGTCAGTTTTGATAGCATGTCCGATAAATTTCCCAAGTCTCTGCATACCAACACTATTGATGTGAATGATATGTTGTAGTAGATACAAAGCACACAAAAACATTTTAATACCTGTACCTTTGCACAAGTTTGGATCATTTATTTTTGTTATCTACAAATGGAAACTTTTGAGTCACTTTCTGGATTTATATATTGTGTTTGTTTTTGACATGAAGAGGTAAGAGAGAGAACTTGTATCCCCTCAGGAGATCGTTTACAGTCGTAGACCTTTGATTCACTGTGAAAGGAATCTCTACTGCCTGCTTTCAGGACATGTCTTAGTGTTCTAATTGTTCATTGGCTCAGCACGAAAAATGAAGTCACAGAGACTTTTGAAACTCATTATGATTTCCAAAATCCTGTGAAAGTACAGGTCTCTGGTAGTACAGTGAAAATTAGCATCTTAGTACTGTCATGATATACTGTATGTCCTTTTTATATTATTTCTTCATTTTTAGCAGCTTTTCTAGAAGTAATTATTTTATTTTCCCCTGTGGACAGAAGTGTGATTATGATTTTGTGAAATGAATTTGCTATGTAGCAGACAGAAGGTAATTACTAAAACCACACTGACAACGACATTTCTTAAAAATAGACCAAAGTATTTTTTTCCTCCAAAGATTTAATCCAAATTACAGTGTGTCTAGCAGATATATATTTGCCCAATAGAGAAATAAGTGCATGATAGTCCTTTAAGATTAAGTAAATTAAGGAGTTTTGTGATTCTTTTGGGGACTGAACATATCCAGGCAGTATTTCTAAATTCCTAATAATGTCTGGTTAGGTTTTGTTGTCTCGTTCCATAAACTGTATATAAACAGACAAATAACCTAGTATTATGTTCATAACACCTACCTGCCCCTATACTTTGGTTATGGATTGAAAACAGTTTGTGTGACCTGTATGAAGACTTTAAAGCTCTCGCCTTGTGTTGTAGACAGGGTAACGTGGGAATTGTCTTTATTTTCCTTTATTTCCATCGTCAATGCAAATAGATACGGGTACCACCGGAGACACATGCTTGGACGGGATGGGGTTTCACATTGAACTACACATTTATTTAGCTTCTGTTCATTTCAAAACATGATATGAAGGCCTATGACATGTAATGTCAATAATAAGAGCTTCTGTTTCTGTGGGACATCTGTACTCATCTATAGGCACACAGGGGATGGTAAGTAACTCAGCACAAACTGTATGAAATCACGTTTGTACTTTTAGAGTATAATACTGTGTTATGAGATTGGAAATAACATACCTGTACATATGGAGCATAATGCTATCTGTTGTGTTCTGAACATTTTAAATTACATATTTAGGTTTGAAGAATGAGTGTGAAGAGAAATTCAGAACATTTCTTCCGAGTCATATTTAATTTCAAACATTATTGATGTGTTGGCCTGTAGTTTGTAGGAGTGGGGGGCATCTATCCGTGAAGGGAAATTGCATCTGTCAAATTTGTCTGCTCACAAAATAACCACAGTTGCATTCCCAAGTAGAGAAATGGAGAGATAATGTCTGATGTGTTCTCCATTTTCTCTCATGACCTGGCCTCAAATTAACTACTGTGTCATCTGTGTTTTAGAACTCTGGATGCGTTGTATTTTTACGAGTTCCGCTCTGCAAATTGTGTCAGACAGAGACTCGTTTATAATTATAGTCCATGGAAATGTTAGGATCGGCAGCTTCCAAAATAATACCTGTCAAACCCCATTGCTGTGTTTTGCAAAGCTTGCACTTTCTACATCTAGGGTGCAACTGCTTTGGTATCATCTCATTCTAAATGAATGTAGGAAAACGCTGAGAGTGGAAAGCAGCTCGTTGCTGCTGACTTCCTGAGCTGTTTAAAAAGGAACAAAGCCGAAGTGAAGACATTTTCCCTTAAAAAAGCTGGAATCTGGAAACACAATAGGACCTGGCTTGGAGTTAGGTCCATTTGGATGATAATTATGCCCCACTTTTGCATGAACACTAAATCATTGAATTAAATAAAAGTACAATAATGCTCTCATTATAATTTGATAATTTATTATATATTAGAATTTAATTAGAAAATGTTGACATGTTGAAAATTGCTCGCAAAAACTCATTCATTGCACATTATTAACCAAATTTCAAGGTTAAATTTCAAGGCCATACATTATATACATTCATTTTAATTGAAACTACAACACTCAATAACATTGTAAGACCCTTTCTGCACAGAGCAGAGGTAGAAGAGACCCAATCATACATGTGTGCAGAGAGAAAGCCCTGGACACCCAGATGGCCAACACGGGTCACTATGAACACTGCTATCCTCACCAACTAAATCCCTCTAATATATGCCTGGGGTGATACAAAGCCTATTGTGCACCACCCCTGTTGGGCTACCAGCACACACAGTTGGCAGTCGGCACTGGCACAGGCTGGATTTAATCCAAGACCATGGTGCACAGTCATGCTGAAAATGGCACTTTTACTGACGGACCTACCCAGCAGCCTCGAGTAGACTCTTAATCTAATGGGTTTTCACAGATTTAAAAGTATCATCATATCAGTAAGTCAGAGAACTGCGCACCGAAGTGGTTGCATTCATGAAATCCATTCATCTTTTGGCAGTCAAGTACTTTGTCTGTGAACATAAGGTACTTGCATGAACAAGGTGAAAAACCAGCAGGCAAACAGTTCAATTCAATTTTATTTGTATCACAGATTTTAAAGAGACACAGCAATTGCAATTGAGCAACTGAGTTTTACAAAACTCCCCAGTGGAAAGAAAAACACTCAAACAGTGGCAAAAACCTCCCCAATTGGAAGAAATCTCAGGAGGAACCCGGCTATAGGGGGGGAGCCTATTCTTCGCTGGCTGGCCTGGTGTAGTAGTTATCACAGAATGAATGGTAACAGAAATGTAATGAGCAGAGCAAACAATAAAATTGGTTGGGAAGATTACAGTCAGAGGTAGTTAAATTACTTGGTAAAATAGGTGCCAGCAGAAGGATGAATAGTAGTATGCAATCCAGAGGGGTGGCCTCCAGCTTGCATCATGCCATGGGCTTGAACCAGGATAGGAACGAAGCAGTAGCCGTTCACAAACTCAGGGTGGCGGAAGGGGCAATAGCCCCCAGGAAGAAAATATAGAAGAAGGATTGGGCACTATATGATTCTGAGTTTAGCTGTTGTATATGTAGAGGCCTAAGTGAAATATGGTAAAGCCCCAGTGTGCAATGCTATTTCAACATATCTAAAAGATGTGAAGAAAGTGATTATATGCAACCATGAGAGTGATCCTGAACAGGCAGCGCCCCAACAAGGCACAGAACAGCAAACCTGGGTATACGCATGTAGGAGTGTACTTACAGATTACCGAACTTTAGAGTCCCTTTTGACTGTTTGTCCACCTCCTGGTTTAATTTTGATCCACTCTCTGTGGTGGGTCAAAATGAAGATTTAATGCGGGAGGCATTTGCTAAAGTGCTGAATCAACAGATCAGGGGACGCTGGGGGCCCAGGCAGTCTGGTTCTGATGGATGGGCCCAAAGCCTCTGCTTTTGGTTCCTGCTGTGTTTAAAAATGATCCATCAAGAACCTTCCAGGGGAACAAGATGGTGCACTTCAACAGCACTGAGCACATGGCTACCTCAGCAATTTTTTAATATTTCACTTAGAAGTGTTTTTCACACACAAGCAGTCCTCTAAACAGTAATCACAGACATTGATGTTTTAGCCATTCACCCATTACATTTATTGTTTGGCAATATTTTACTTTTCCCCCTTCCAGAGATACCATCAGCATCTCATCCTATACGGTCATCTAAGAGGGGAGAGGGGTATTACTTCTGGAATGTGATACCAGATACCATCTCCTCAACAGAGTGGGAAAAGATGGGGAACAAACATCCTTGCCTCACTGAAGAGACACACACACTGCTCTTTGTGACATCAGACATGACCAGCAGCTGTACTCGTGGAATGGACATTAAGTTCCCAGTGAGGCAATCTTCATGATTTATCAGAAAATAGGGTCCCAGTCCGCACAGTTTCTGATTGAGTAGCTCTAGCTCTGAGCTCCGCAAATCTTCCTCTGTTCTTGAGCGGAAGAGATTTCCGGGACAAAGCTGGGCTCTGCCGACGTGATGGTTCTCGTCATTAGGAGCCGTTTGGCTGGGATTCAGTCAACATTTGTCCCTGACCCTTCCGGTTGAGTTCAAGAGGTTTTTTTTTTCTTCAAAGAAAAAGTTTGCAAGTTCAGCAATCGCTGAACTTAACTCACCAACTTGAGTATGTGATGAGAAAATGTAAAGCTTGCATTTAGCTGTAAGTTAAAAATTAGGGGCAAATGTTAATTGAATAGAGGTCCTTGTCTGTGATCTTGACTCACCTTTGCAACAAAGAAAACTCTCTTCAATTCGTTTCTGTAATTAGCTGTTTTCCCCACTCAGAAACAGACCCAACACTGTCTTCACCAAGAATGTCTTTTGGCAATAAGAACGTTCTCACTAAGAGCCTTGTCTTTTTATTTTAATAATTGATGCTTTGTTGAGTAAAACAATGCTTTATTGAATAAAATAGATTGAATGCCAAGGTATCAGTACTAATAGTTTCCATCAACATTCTTGTTAATTATTAAGGTTAATTCATTATCTAGGGCCCTTAAGAGCCCATATAATCTGAGATATTACATCAGACATCATCAAGTAGTTTTACTGCACAGAGAGACCATAGAATATAATAATAAACGTGTGCTTTCACACAAATAACACTAAACATGGTCAGTTTTAGGTTAGAGAGAAGTTTTATATGGTTGTAATTAATGTATTATGAATAAGCATGCATTCACAAATATGCTCTGTAGTCTATAATATAGAAGCATGGCATGATGCATAAAGCATAAAGCATTTTCAATGATCTCTGTAATTGCAATGTAATGTTTTTGTGATGTTCATTAATATATTATGAATGCTTTATGAAGATAGAGATAAGGTAATTAATTACCAGATAATGACTGGTCCTGTTACTCTTACTATAATTTCTTTAATTAAAGCTACATGTACTGTATATTTCTGAGAGAAATGCCATGTACAGTATATGATGTTTGTACTGTATGTGTTTGTGTATATGTTGGTATGTTTGTGTGTACATACATTACATACAATGTAAGTAAGATTATGAAAGAGATGCTTTAATTGAGCAGTGTTTCTATCAGAACATGTACTGTCTGCCCTAACTTTCTCCTTCGAAACTGAAGCCAGTTGAAAATCGACTTATTACAAATTAAATGGTTGCCACGTTCACATTCAATTCCCCCCCCAAAAAATACAGTATATTCTCCCTGCTGGCGGTTTAACCCTACTTTCAATTTAATTAGGGCTCTAAGGTAGGTTTTATAGTCAATACAGTTTTGTGGAATCCAAATATAAATTGGTTAACTTCCTGATAGTGCAAGACTAAATTATTATTCTGGACATAATACTATGTGAGAATTCCAGTTACTGGAATAGGTATCTTGTAAGATTTCTTTTTCATTATGATTCTCATTTTCGTCTGTCTTCTCTTCAGTTTCTGAAAGTTATACCCTTGCAGCTTAAATGATTTCCAGTTGAATTTGTACTGGTATAGAAAGTGGTGTTTGTTGGTAATTACTCACTTATTCCCATGGCAACAGCCAATGCTTATGGATGTGTTAGAGAATTATTTCTAATGCTGCACTTTTGCTAACCTAACCTAACCTAACCTAGAGCAACAGGAAAAACACATGTATGTCCTCATAGACATACTGTATCTGTAAACATATTTCACCTGTCTCTGGAGACATACAGTACTTGTCCACAGAGATGTCCTGTACCTGTTTGTAGAAACACACTGTGCTTTCACAGATTTCTGATATCTAGAAAAGGTACTTGAGTCTGAATGAATAAGCTGTTGTGGTGCTAAACCACAAAAACATGTCATTCAAATGAATATCACTGAATATCAGCTGAGCTTGATTGAAAAGAAGTACTTGTTTGTCTTGATCCAAAAAAGGGGACAAACCCCTATTGCACTACATTCATTTTGTATGAAAGTTAACAAGGTAGCCCTATGCAGTGACAGAACTGCCTTTTGGACAAAGCCTGAGCAGTACCCTAAGCCTTTGTCATTGGAGGCTTACTAAATCTGTACTCAGACAAGCTCTAGGCTAGAAGGGTAAATCCACAAACTGAAATAGTGAATGAATTTGTTCACATTTTCACACAAATTGGATCTAATTTTTGTTTAACTCATCAGTTTAAAAAAAATGTTAACTGTGAAATTAAATCCAGCTCATTTAAATGGTAGATATGTTAACTGGAATCATTTCCTTTCTGCACATAAACTAATATTTCATCAATGGATGAAAACGAGCATATCCATTGACTTATCCTGATATCTGTTAAATTAAATAAACTGTCATTCTTTGATGCTTTTGCCTTTTAAAGCATGTTTATGTCATGCTCTTAATATCACAGGACATGGTCAAAGTCAAAGGCTAACTGAGATTAAATTAATTTGACACTGGGACTGTAAATGAGAAAACCACTAAGTGGGTTTATAAAATAAAGAATGTTAAATCCTCCTTTTTTCTAGAATTCTAATGCTGCTTAGAGGGCAACCAATTGCTCTATATCTGCAGTATTTGTACACAGTACAGATGTATCTTTGTCTATTTGTCTGTTCCTCCAGCTACAATACACTGGCAGAGGCACAGTCAGTAAATGTGTTCCCTAGCGTCTCAGTCAGTGAAAGAATTCCCCAGTGATTCAGTCAGTGCAGGTTCTCGCCTAGCTCATAAAAGCTTTGGCTATGTCTTGAGCTAGCACTGACCAGAAGTTTGCAGCAGTGGGAAAAATGGTTTTCATCAAGGGGAAAAGTAGGGTAGGTACAACTCGGACATTCTCTTTGGGGTACAGCTGCATTGGCTCCTCTCAAAAAAGTACCTGGTACTCTCATGCTACCAGTTCTTATCAAGGAGCGATATGCTGCTCCTCTAGTTGATATCGGCTCTTTCCTGCTAAACTAAGTGTAGTGTGGGAAACAGACCGACTTGCACATACAGTATGTGCTTTGAAGAATTTCACACATTTCAACTTCATAAACTTCAAGGGCACCGATGCCACTTCCTCATTTAGGAAGATGCCTGTGCGAGAGAAATGTAGAGGGTACAGCTCACCTAAACAATTAAGTGATAGTTTATTTTGACATGGTGCTGCACTTCTTTGTTCAGCAAAGGTTATATACAGCCATTATTGTGCTCAAAGGAAATAAAATAAAGTGTGTCCAAACAAAATGAGAAATAATAGTGCTAGAAAAGCACTCTCGGGGTAAATGGAGAAGCATTTGGACCTTACATACTGGTTTTCTTCAGTAAAACCATTTTCTCTGAGTGCAGTAATGGCCATATGTGTCCTTTTGGTACAAAGGACCACTGATCTGTATCAAAAATACAGATAAAATACCACTCCTTTGTAAGTTTCAAGTGTGCTCTGCTATCTGAGTTCCCATCATAAACCTTCATTGTTTAAAATGTGAATTTATAAGATAGGATATCATGATCAGCTGTGCTTATATACATATTTGGGAATGTAGAGGATTAAAAGCAATTTAAAAATTTTTAAAAAAACTTCAAAAATCTGGTTTAATAGTGACTTGATGCATTCTACCTCAGATCTGCCATTTGAAACTCAAAGCTCACTTTGATATCTTTGTTGGATTACTCTTTGAAAGGAAAGAAAGGTGAAGTCAAAGAATATCATAAGATAAGATTCGTGTTTTTTGAACTTGTTGGAATTTGCGCCCTGTACTCCTTGAGTTGAGACAGACAGGGCTGAGCTCTGGTGGATACTGAAACCTTCTTCTGTTTAAGCCAAAAAGATCAAATGCATGTTGACAAATGTAAATGGAGTATAAGTATAAGTGATAAAATTCTATATTGCTGCAAAACTACAATATTCATCTTACCGTAACGGGTGCCCAGGTTTGTTGAAAAGATTCGCCACTGTAAGAATTGCATGACAATGATGGATGTCACTGCAAAAACATGAAGCACTTGAACAAATGTCCCCGTTTAAAAACGGTGTTCTTTAAAACTGTCCACTTGCTTTATAAGGATCATATAAAATGTTATGATTATGCTACACTCAACTTTGGCTGAATTTTCTGAAATGTGCAGGATGTTAACAGTACCCTCATTAGGAGGACGGCGCCTCGAGGCATTTCTTGACCGCCCTCGGTATTGGCGTTTAGGAACCTTGCCGAGCTGGACTTTGTCCCGCGGGCCCGTGTTCCCAATTTGCAGCCGGCGAGCCTGCCCGCTTGCCCGCCCACCCAACATCTGTGAGGATGGCCGCTGTCCATGCGGCCAAGCGATCCACGCGTCTCCCGGGCGCGAGCCGCATCGGAGTCTCTGAGTGCGTACGGCCGGCCTGCCGCAGAAGATTGGCGCAGCGGATGAAAGTGCAATTTGAGATCAGCTTAGTTACGGCGCTGGGGCATCTGGGATCTGGAGTCAACTGATGTATAATTCCGATCATCCCATGCTCAACTGAACTCTGGCAAGCAAGCACTCATAACGTGCTGCGTAAGCCAGTTTCATGTTTAAAAAGCAAAGAACAATACAGTTGTAATATCCCTACCCTTACAACAATATCCTATGTTCCTATCTAAACGCCAAAATAAATGAATAAAATAACTAAGTAAATTCCTCATGTGGCATGGTCTTCTGGGCTTATTGCCCCCTCTGGTGGATACAGTAGAGCCTTACATGACTCGTCTGCAGTTGCTCAGTGAGCACAAATGCACCACACGTGGTTTGAAAATTGCTTTATTTGCAGAGCTATTTTTGGCACAATATTCAGAGGGGGAACAAATGTGTAATTGCACATGGGGTGCTGGTGTAGAACAAGAGCATCTGTTAAGGCCACAATTTACAAGTGTTCATGTGGAGTATCTTCAAAGTCAGCTGCTGTGCATTTGTCACTTGTAAGTAAAATGTTCATTTTACAAGCTCTCATTTCTAGCTATGACATCAGCACACAGAACAGCAAATGTCTGTGAAAAGAGCAGGGATGACATCACACACATATAATTTGTGGTGACAGGAGCTATTACTTCATCACCTCTGTTGGGAATTGTTTTGATCTATAAAAAAATCACCTGACCAAAGAAATCAGGCTGACCAAAGAAACCAGAAAAATACTGGTTCAATATATGGCAAATGTGATATTTTGCACATAAAAGCAGATCCCATTTCTGGCTGTAAATGTTTGTAGGGAAGTAAGGTGAAAGGTTGGAAGTGTTGAATCTGCTTGTACAGCAACAGCCAGAGGCTTTCATTATTTTCAGTGTTGTTTCTAAACGTATGGAAGAAATCAGCTGTTCAAAAAATGCTAGAACAGAGAAAAATTTGAAGGCAGTCCATGAAAAGGCATATTAAGCCCAACGTGATCCTAATGCCATGGCACTGTGCTGTACAAGGTGTCCAAAGTGGATGAGATGACAAACCAAGGTCCTGACTCACTATGGCCAATTAAGCTCTTGTACTACTTGGAAAGACGAAGTGTATATCAACACACAATGCATATGTGTGAACTATTTATATAACAAGATATTATATCAGCAGGTGTCCAGTTTAAAAAACAAATGATTTATCAGTAGCCATTATTGTCGCTCATAGGGAACAAGTGTTATTCTTTTACCATCTCCATTCAGAGAGCCACACAGAATGCAATGCAGGGTCTCATGGCATGTGCATGATATTAGTTTTTTTCTGGATGCATTAAGCCATTTAAATTGCAATGGCATGAATATTTTCCCCACTACCTTTCTTTCCCACAGCAATACACAAATTCCCATGGTTGCAGGCACAAGTGAAATGAGTTATGGCATATTCTGCATGGATTCAACTAATGGAATAAACAAGAAGTAGCAGAGAACAGTGTAATTTCCCATGCTATACAGTAGTTTGAATAGTTCTTACATTGACAAAAATATTTGCAGTAAGTATAATGCCATTGCATTCCTTTCAAAAAATAATTATGTGCTGAGGCTTGCTAGCTAGCCATGCCTTGGTTTGCCGCACCCTGCACTTCATCATAATAGCTGTCCTGGCCACCGGAGTATGCACTTATCCCATAAACTTTTCACCTGCTGCGTTTCATTAAAATATCAAGAAGTTCAGTAGCTGGCTAATTAAAGGAGCGATTTTGGTCTTGAGGATTTCTAGGGTGTCTGACACCGCTATAAATCCCGGCAAGTTATTCCATGCATTAATAACTCTCTGTGGGAGGAAATGTGTTCTAGTGTCTGTGAAATTGACTTTTAGCTTATTTCCACCTCTCTGCCCCCTGGTTTTGTTAACAGGACTCTGCCTGAAATAAAGTTCATGGGCCGTCTTATTAGTCCCTTTTAAATTTTAAATAGTTAGATCAAATCCCCTGTGAGCCTCTTCTTACCGAGACTAAAGTGATTAAGTGCCTCAAGTCTATCTTTGTAAGTCATCTTTGTAAGACCAGGAACTTGTCGTGGCCCTTCTCTTTACACATGTAGAGTTTATTTCATGCGCTGACTTAAATAGAAAGAACTATTCCCAATGTGGTCTGCGGCATTGTGCCATTTTAGTTTAAGCTCCTTTGACTTATGGTCTTTGATTTTGATTGTACATCCTGTTTTGCTTTACATTACTTAGTACAATTTTTCATTAACTATTCTTGCTTTAAATTCTTATTGACAATATGCAGGACTTGACTGAGCATTAGGATCATATTGAACTTAATATTCGATTTCCTGGACTGTATTCAAATCTTTCCTTGTTTTAGCAAATTTTAAATGGTTATCCCAGCGTCTGTAAGTTTGGAATCAACAATGTAATGAATGCCTCTGGAAATACAAGCTGTACAAGTACAAACTGCTTTGGAGTGACATGGAGTGTATTTTCATGCTTTTGACCACAAACCCCTGAATGCCAGCCACACTCCTTCTGGCATTCAGTCTGCCTTTCGGTCGAAAGTCTGCATGCCCATTCAGCTTGAAAAGTACATCATGAAGCTTTAATCTTCTTTTAATTACAGATTCATCAAGGTCGGGTAGTGACCTTCACTGGACTGACCAATTTTTTTTTCTGTTTCATGGTTTTTGGAACTGTGTCCTTAAAACCTTACAGCCTTCTTTCCCAGCTCCGCTGTGTAAACAAGCACGGCCCACACAACTCATCAGTAGGGCCAGATCCCTTATCCTTGCATCTCTCTTATCTTTATGTCTTCATATCTATCATATTTATGCAGCTGGCCAATCCCCCATTCATCTCGGCACAGATGACAGCATCCTGTATGCAGCTGCTCTTTCTCCTCAGCTGTCATAACATGTCTTCAATGCACTTTTATCTAGGTCCAGGTTTTCAGTAGCCTAAAACAGCAACACAACTTTCATCTTAATCCTCATTAAGGAAACCACCCATCTAGAGGCAGATGTATGGTACACACAAGGAACTTTTCCAAACAGCCCACCCTGTTTGTGCATCTTGATGTTAGGTATCACTGTCTTTATTTAACGAATCCTGTCTATGAAATCCTGTCTATGAGATAAGTGTTTGTTGTGCAGCAATCTTTTCACCATAGTCACCATTGCCACCCTTAGTGAACTCACTGATTGTCTAGACCACCATAAAGATTGCTACATCCTTAGTATACCACAGTGCCATCTTTGAAAACTTGAACAGCTGTGTTCTTGTCGTTATAGCCACTGCGTTAAACTATATAATTCTCACCCCAGGTGGGCCTGTTTTAACCTGAAACCGCAGTTAACAACAATCAGGAACTTGAACCACCTGTAATACAGGTACAAGTATCTTGGTGAGAGTTGAATAGGTTCCTCATAGTTTTGCCATACTGAAACCAGCAACCTGCAAATCTCTGTGACTTTATCTGTGCATTACTAAATGTCCTTGTTTTTACATGACATAGTAATCAAGCTTTTATGACTCTTTTTTTGCACTGTGCCCCTTCCCTTCCTTTTCTTTTGTCTATGTTCCAGCAGAAACCTCGCCGAGCCAAGGGGCGTCAGGCTCTGAGTCACAGCACAGGCGTTACTGCTGTAGATCAAATCTGTGACCTTCACAGCCACACGACACCTCTTTCACAACAGTTCCATTTAGCTTACAGCGTTAGAACCCTGGTCCCTGAGCTCTTTACACGCCCCCAGGGGGTTTAGACCACCATCTATAGCCGTTTTTTAGAAATATTGTCTGCCATAATGCAAGAAACAGATCAGTACACAACCAATCCGCGCTGCAAATAAATGATTGTTGAAACAAAACATGTACAACACTAAGATATGATGATTATTTGCAGAAAGCATCTCAGATATATGATAAGTGTGAGCATTCGTATTCAGAAAATATATTCAGATGTTTTGATATGCCTGCAAATTATACCAACATGAGATATTATTATAGATTCATTTTCATGTTCCAGGAATAATCACTCCTTTAAGCAGTTAAAATATTCAGAATGAATAGCACTGAGGGCCAGATTAACAAAAATTACGGCAACTGATTTATACGGTATAAGCAGTAGCAGTCACTACAATATCTATTAATAATGAAATATTCATACAGTATTCCATGGAATGCAGAATATTCATGTTTAGAATGTCTTATTACAAACATTTATTGTTAAATGATATGGACTCATACATTCAGAACTTTTTACTTAAAGTAAGCACTCTTCAAACTCCTCATAGAGCTGTCATTGACATTAATACTGCATTGAACCTACGCGTCTCACGGGCAGTCCTGCAGTTGCGGAGGGAAAAAAAACATTTCTTGAAGACCCCTGCTTGCGCTAACAAAGCAGCGCTGACAAATCGTTGACACGGCCCAGCTTAGCGCGTTGTTTGCCGGGGTAATAAGCCACTTAAAAACATACCAACAGTCAGTTGTTTAATGAAGTTGGGTCGGCTGTACGATAATGCGCTTGACGGCGTGCCAAAGTGCTGGCAGAAACGCTGAGCTGCTCCGCCGCTGGAGAGAGGCTCAAATGAAGCGAAACCCCCGCGTGGCTCATTCTAACTGCTAACCGCCGAGATGAAACTCCTCTCGCTCTATTCAAATCGCTTACCTTATAACGACAGCCGTTGTTTCAGCGCGTTGTGTGGGAGAGAAATGACGGCAGGACTACTGCTCCTGTGTTTTAGATAGGGATAACTCATCATTAGGCAGGGCCTATTTCAGGGCTTGATAGTAACTGTGAATTGTGCATTTTACAATATAACCTGGGTGTTGCAGTAAAGTTACATCTTTTCTCATTTATCCTTTATATTTTTTGTAGTTCTTCATAAACGTAATTAGTGTAAGCTACTTAAACAAACCTTATTAATAAAGAAACAGTCCTATTTTGATGAAGTACTTCTTCAAGTCGAGGCCTGCATATGAACATTTGTTGTAATAAATGTGAAATCAATATTAAACATATGATCTTACTTGTATATGGGGTGGGACACATTTGAACCTGTATGTGACAAACAATCAAGAGCACCAAAGCATTACCACTAGCTAAATTTTGCAGGTATGTTAGCATTCACTGAGCACATTGCCTCCTGCCAGTGACAAAAGGTTATAAAATCTGGGTTGCGGGTCGCTGCAATCCGAAGCATCGCTGAAATATTCGGCACTCCCCTCTCCTAGCAGAGAGGTGTTGTTCCTGATTAATGAAGCCATTAAACCAGAACACACTGCGTTTCACCCTTATCAAACCGTGCACATGCCACAGTTAATGGATATGAGCTGCCAATCAGGGATCCGAAGCGGTCCACCGCCGTCGGTAATGAATTTAAATCCGCCTCGCACGCAAATGAAAGGCTTGCCGGTGACATCTAGCCGCACGAGGCAAAGTAAATTGATGTTCCCGAGGGAGGTGCTCAGACGATTCTGATGGATTACAGACAAGTGCGCGGGGAGAGGCGCACCCCACGGCTGTCAGATGACTGTCATAAAGCAGCCGTTAAATAGTTTTTAGATGGCGAGGGTTTAGCGATAGCATGCTGCACGGGGTTAGCCCACAAAGGTATTAAAACTGATAAAGAAAAAATGGGCGGTTTTACGGGGAAAATACTGCCAAAAGACTTAATGGACAGACATTAGGCCCAATTAAATATGGTGCTGGAAGGGGAAAGATTCATGCAAATGAGATGTAGTCTGGCATATTTCCAAAACATAGTTAGTGCAGAAGACACTAATTGCATTTTAATGTGTATAACAGTTTGTAATGCTAAGTGGAGAGGCAATATACCTGTTTCTATATCTTCTCATTCAGATTCTAATTTGGGTTTTCTTTTTCTTTTGGGGCCCATTACGCAGCAAGAGGCAGTGCCTCCCAAATGAATTAAACTGGGTGGTTCTGCCAGAAAAAGCCTGTAAAACATAAACAAATAACATGTTATGGTGAAGTTCAGCTTAGTACTTGTTTGCTAACTTGATGTGTAGTTTGGACATTTTGAGGTTCTGTGTATGACACGCATGAATTTAATTGTAGTTTTTAAATATGAAGGAAGGATCAAAGTAGATACACTGTTGGAGAGGTGGTGGTTTTGTGGCCTTTCTCCTCTTTTGCCACGGGCTGGGTTCTCCTGCCTTCTCCCCTTTCTTTCTCTTGTCAGGGAGTGGTAACGCACACCTTAAAACACTCAAGGACTATGATTTCATGCTTTCTTTGTTTTTCATCTGTTCATAGCCATAAATCTCTAGCAGCATAGATGACTTGGCATCAAGAATATTGTTTATAACAATAAATCATTTTTTACAGTTGCATGCTTTGCTATGATGACACAGATCACAGGCAGCATTATTTGCTTGTGAAACAGGTGCACAGTAAGTAACATTGGCAGTGAGGGGCACTCTTGTAACAGCTGAATGAACAGCGACTTCAGAGAATCACTTCTGCCACTGACAGCAGATTGTCCTGGTTATTAGAGAACTGTCACAAACAAAGCAGTATATCCTTGGTTATCAACTAGCTAGCTAACTGACAAACAAACTTAAAGCAGTAGCCAGACATCTTTGATAACCATAGACAAGCATACCATGAATCCATATATTATCCAGAATGCAGCCACAATATCAATTCCACAAGTCAACACAAAACAATTCCCATTTAATCAAATGTAAGAAAAAAAAGCAACAGTTACCGGATAACATTAACAGCTTTTATCGCGGTAACACAACAAATTCCACCTTCAAATGTCTTTGCTTTGACCATATGTTAAAAATGCTTGGATAGCTAGCAGCAACAACTCTAGAAGTTAAAAAAGTGAACATTTGTTTTCTCAGTTCACTTGAGCGGATGAATTTGTTTATCCTTACCTTTAGCCAACAAGATTTGATCACACGTAGCTATGATTGGGTGCTTCTAAAGTTGTGTGTGTGTGTGTCTTTGTCCCTATGTATGGAAGAAGGAAGAGTTTAAACCAACTGCTTAATTTAAAATTGACCTACAGTAACTTTGAAGTTATTGAGCACATATTGTTACATTGACAGAAGTAAACATTTAACTGGACATTTCCCTAATGTTAATTAGTCCAATGTAATCATTGAGGAATCACCTGACCCTTTGCCCCCTCACTTGGCACCAGTGCAACTGTTCATTAATGTTGAACGCCTGGTTTTATCTTAATATTACCTAAATACTGAAATATTTGAATCACTCTCAAGATGAATTTGAGCCAGTATATGCCACATTGTAATGAGAATGAGTTTTTGGCTGTATATACCTGGAAAAAGTACCTGAAATCTTAGGATCTACCTGACTTCATTGTGAATACGACAAAGCTATAACTTGGCTATTCGATCTCAGAACACTTAGCAAACAGCAAGGGTAGGGAAGCTGCTCATATTCTTACTTAAATGAATCTAACCACGTTAGCTAACTACCAAAGGGTTGCTCAACATTATAGTGCATTTATGTTTAACATAATATCTTACATTGCATTTTGAGTGTTTAGGATATGTGCTTTAAAGGTTACATGTGTATATTCGTATACCTTTTTATATCTTATATCTTTTATTTCATGTAAGAAAATCTTGCTCTAATTTCAAGGGTTAAAATATTTTATGTGTTTTAACAGATTGCCCCACAGTAATTGTAGGACATTGTGGTCCTTTGCTATTTTTAAAGAATTAATTCATTTCAAATAGGGAAGCTTGTTTGTTAATTCCGGGGGTTTATAGCTTTTCCTGAGTAAGCCATTCTTAATTAAGACAAAAAGGTGCTTTTGAAACACCTTTTCTGTGACATCAAAAGTGTATACATTCTGCTTTTGGTTAATTTTACTTTTGAAATCCCCTGACTGAGAAATTGATCTCAGAACATTATATTTTGAACACTAACCTAAATTAGTGGCAGCTGAATTTCAAAAACAGTCTTTTAACAGTATAAGCTGGTGAATACACTTTATGGCATATCTAATGAGGCTGTGGAGCCTTATTTATTTTACATTCTATCCCATATACTTACTTAACTAAATCTCCTGTCTGTCTGTATAACTTGCAGTAGTTTAGCAGACTAAAATGCAACCTGTTTATTTTATGCTACTTCCATGAAGCCTCTGCTTTGTCCGTGGATGAAAGATTATTGTAAATCGCAAACTGTAAAAGGCACTTATGAGCCATTTGTTGGCGTTTTGAAATATGAATGTCTCCACAGCCTTTTTCAGATGTTTTCAGCAATAGCACAAGCACTTTGGAGAAATAGAGAAAATATAAGTTTTCATCTCGCCAAAATCTGCCCGATACTTACCAAGAGAAAATGGGTTCATCAATCACATGGCCTCAAAGAGGGAATTTCCAAAGATGAGAAGTAAGTCTGGCCTCTGCCAGCACAGTATAGGGAAGCGTGACAGAAATCTTGTACACAGAAGGCACAGTATTTTACAGCCCTTATAATGTAAACAAGTTTACTGTGTGAAATTATGAGGCTTTACATCTTGTACATGATTTTTTACTTTACATTCATATGTTTTCGATGTCAAATTAGTCCAGTGACTTAGGGCTATTAGCCAGATGAGAACTAGCTGGTGAGATTTAAGTCTGTCATGTCAATTGCTTTGCTATAAATGTAATGATAGGGCTTGCATAGCAAGCTGCTCTCTGCACCAGTCCTGAAGAGATTAAACCAGCAGCAAATTAATGGTGTCAATCAAAAGCACCTGCTTTGATGCCACTTAGCTCACGGCTTTTGCTATGACATTGCGGCCTCCAGCTTTTACAATCAAAGGTAGTCCTTGATGATATATTTGTACATTTAAGCATTCAAAATTATAAGTTTAAATTTACCTTCAATCCTAAACATACAGTATAATGCCCTATTAGGTATAGTTTTGTATATCATATACTGTTAGTGATAAGGGAAGTGACAATTGACATAAATAAAGGAAAGTTTTTTTCTAGACTTCAGTGTGGCCCTGTACATGGGTATTTACTGAATGTTTTCATATGTGTGTGTGTTTTGTATGTGTGTGTGTGTGTGTGTGTGTGCGCACGTGCATGCGTGTGTACGTGTGTGTATATGCACCTGCATGTCATTTTTCAGCTCTGTAATTTTTATATTGCATAAGCAATGAATTTTAGTCTCTTTAATTACAGTTGCAGACGGTGCTAAAGAGGTGTGGGGTATTAAAGTGCCCAGACCACCATCACTTTGATTTATGTTGCCATCAGAGGCCAGAGTACACGTGTGGCTTCTAAATGAATGTTTATGTGTTGTTTCATATTTGTCTCTTGATTTAGACATCACAAAAGTCTGTTTGATCTTTCAACTGATTTATCAGAGTTAAATAAAACCCCGTAATGATAGACACCCTGTCCACAGGCTTTTTCCAGCTTTCTTTTTATAGCCCCCTGCTGATTCTTTCTGATCATTTCCAGCCACTTCCTATTATTATTTATTTTTAAAACATTCTATTATTTATTTCAGGTGTTTATGCCTAATGCCTGGGATGGCTTTCGAAAAGTTGAAGGATGTATGACTCAAATAAACCTTTTGTCACCTGTGTTTATATTGAGACAAGCACAATTAACAAATCTGACATAGGAAAAGTTCTTTAATATGTTTTTAATATTTCATTTTCTCTTTATCTTCTATTGGTATGATCCAATTGAAATAATTGCATCTCCTCCTGGAGTCTCTTTGGTCTTCTCCAGGCATGATCACCATAGAGTGTCAGTTAAATCATGGACAAGATCTCACCCCACCCATACTTTATTAAACTGACTGACACAAACCATGTTACAAAGTTGAAATAATAAAAAAAGTTGGGATTCAAGTACAAAGAGCAAAATTATTGTATTAAACTGTTGGAATAGGGGTCAATATATGAATAGTACACGGAAGCATTGACATTAAAACACATATTGCTGCACATGAGCAGTGTCCCATTGTCAGAAACCATTTAGATTTCTCACAGTTGTTTGAATATCAGGTAAAAATAACTTAAATAGTTCATTTCAATTATCAAATATAAATCAGAATATAGGCCTATCTGGTACATCACAACATTGCCACAGTAACTTATATGAGTGCAAATGGTTATATACTAGTAGTTGCATACAGTATATCCACAATATACTATACTTCATGCTGAGCTGACAAGTTAGCAATTTAGAATGTGTATGGTATTTGTAACCAAAAAACTTTGCTTCTGTTGTTCACTGTAGGAGAAGAAATAAAATGCATACACTGTAAGGGCATAAAAACACATGAACTGTAAATTATAAAAAACATGACATATACATTTTTAAAAAATAAATCCAAAAGACATATAGCAGTCATGTTACTTTTCATTTATCTATTAACATTGTATCTACATTGTGAACAGCCAGAGTTGTATTGGAGTTAGATCTACAGCTTAGAGTGACACATAGCACTCAAAGATACACAGTGAGGTAACGGAAATCTCCGTCTGCTGTTGTTTCACTGTGTGAAACTAAACTTACCGACAGCCTCATATAGACAGCCTGGAACATAACTGTGAGGAACGTCAGCATAGCCAGTCTGCAGTATAACTAGGATGATGGAAACAAAAGACTCATTGCAAAGACTACAGGACGTTTGACACGTCTCTGATTGAGGTTGTCAAATGATCTGTTTTCCCTCCAGCTGGTACAGCGTGATGTAGTTACCTCTGAAACAAACCACATAGATTGTCATCAAATATAAATAGCTGGATTCCACACAGTGAAAAGGTTTTAATTCCACATGGCTTTTCAAACACACTTTCTTTCTTGCACCTTTGTAGATCTATACACGATACGGAAAATGCTATACCTTCAACGGGGAGAAGGCCAAAGTGAAGAAATCGAAGCAGGGAGGGATGGGTAATGGCCTGGAGATTATGTTGGACATCCAGCAGGATGAATACCTGCCCATCTGGAAGGAGACCGGTAAGCTGGGGGGCACTGTTGTACCCATCTGTTTGTTAATCATGTTTTCATTGAGCACTCCTGTCCTCTTTCATGTTGGTGACCATAATTTATTTTTGCAGTTGACTTGAGAGGCATACTTGCCACTTCCAAACTGATCTGAAAAAATCCAAAACAAACAAAATAAATATTGTAAATGGATAGTTTTTGGCACAGCCACTTGCTCATATTGTCACCTTTCCATCTTCTTCTATTATTATTATTATTATAATTATTATTAGTAGTAGTAGTAGCAGCAGCAGCAGCAGTAGTAGTAGTTGTTGTAGTAATAGTAGTAGTACTGTAGTAGTATTTTTATTCCCTTGGTCTGTTATGAATTGGGTAATACAATTTAATCAGGGCTCATAGATGTTTATTATTGCTGCCACTTTGGTAGATGAGACATCATTGGAGGCTGGAATCCGAGTGCAGATCCACAGTCAGGACGAGCCTCCCTACATCCACCAGCTGGGGTTCGGAGTCTCTCCAGGATTCCAGACCTTCGTCTCATGCCAGGAACAGAAGGTTAGCCTCCTGTGGCCTTCAAACTAAAGTGGACCTTCATCGCTTTCACTGTTACTCGGACCTGGAGTATCTTTGACACGACCCGATCGGTGCTTCTCACAATTATTCCTTTCCTAAACCTAAATATCTCTGTGCTCAGATCAGATCTATTGCTCTTTTCCCAGCTGACTTACCTGCCCCAACCCTGGGGGAAATGTCGCCCAACAAGCGAAAAGGTGGCACAGTTCGACTCCTACAGCATCAGTGCATGTCGACTGCAATGTGAAACCGAAGAGGTGATAAAAAAGTGTGAATGCAGGATGCTTCACATGCCAGGTACGTTTCCCCATCACCATTTCACTCTTCCGCTTCATAAAATTTTACCCTTTCTTTTATCACATTTGTACCTCTCAATAATATGTAAGTCATATACCGCATTGTAATAGGGCAGCCATTTAAAATATCTGTCTGACCAAATTTTTCTTGCCACATTAGAGACACAAAGTCATGCAGAGCTACACAAAATATCCAGAAAATATCTGTCTGTTCACCCACAGGTCTTAATGAACACGTAATTCATGTGTGTAATGTTTTTGAATAAATCTTTGTAATGCACAGCGGAACATGAAATCACTCCCAAAGCATTAGCTCAGAGGAATATGCCTTATTTGTCTTTAATTGTGCAGTTGATGAATTCCTGTCATTACAGTGTCTTGTGTGGCATTTGTCAGCGAGAAGGGAGTCATTGATTGTTTTTTTAAAGACTTTATAATTATGCCTGTGGGATAGACTTTCTGCTCTCAATTCCAATATATAATCAGCATCGTGACAGAACAAGCCTCAGCTGAAATTACCACACTGTGGTTTCACATTTGTAACCAGACCTGTTCTCTGTAGGTTACCTAAAATGTTTGCTCAATATGTATAGATGTAATTGGGATATAAAATAATGTCATATAACAAGAATCTTTCAGAGTACCCTGGGAAATGGTTTGGCAGTACATACTGCTCCAAGCACACAATAAGTCAATAACCCTGATAAGAAAAAGATTTATAAATTCTTGGTTCATCCAACCAAACACCTTCCACCTTTTTTTATTTAAAGCAACCCAGGTTCTTTTTGAATCAAACTGATTGACTGTGCGTTTGTGTTATTCCTGGATGAATGATGTCTGGTATGTATTCTGTTTGCAATAAATACACGTAAAATACTTTGACAATATGCTTAGGTATTGATAGCATTTTAATCTGATTGTATTTTTCTTTTCTGTGTTTTCTTTTCAGGAAACCATAATGTATGTTCTCCAGAAAAAATGGACTGTGTAGACAGAGCTCTTGGTGAGATTAATATTTTCTTTTAAATAAACACTCTAAATCACTGACACCAAAATCAATAGTTATGAATCAACATATTAATAATAAGGTCATATGTTGTGTTTGGGTATATTAAGGAGAATTCAGAACAGATTCACAGAGAATGATATTGCCTACTACAGACTCAATTTATTCTGTGAATCATTCGCAGCCTTGATTAAAATACTACACTGCCTGGCCAAAAAAAAAGTCGCACACTCTAATATTTTGTTGGACTGCCTTTAGCTTTGATTACGGCGTGCATTCGTTGTGGCATTGTTTCGACAACCTTGTGCAACGTCACAACATTTATTTACATGCAGAATTGCGTTAATTTTTGGCAGAGATCTTGTATTGACGACAGGAGAGTCAAACCACTCCGTAAAGTCTTCTCCAGCACATCCCAAAGACTTTCAATGGGGATAAGTTCAGGACTCTGGTGGTCAATTCATGTGTGAAAATGATTCTTCATGCTCCCAGAACCACTCTTTCACAATTTGAGCCCGATGAATCTTGGCATTGTCGTCCTGGAATATGCCCGTGCCGTCAGGGAAGAAAAAATCCATCGCTGGGATAATATGGTCATTCAGTACATTCAGGTACTCAGCTGACTTCATTTTATTGCCACATAACATAGCTGAGCCTAGACCTGAACAATTGAAGCAACCCCAGATCTTAACACTGCCTCCAGAGGCTTGTACAGTGGGCACTGTCCAAAAAAATCCAAACGGCGACTTTTTTTTGGCCAGGCAGTGTATTTAAATGCAGTCTGTTATTGTAAGCCATGTGGCGGCATCTGATGATGGTTGTACAAACCGTTTATTATGTGACAAGTGATGTTAACAATACAATTATGATATTAAGGTGCAATAAGCCAAAAATCTAATTATCTGTTCAAAAGAAGACTGAATCCATTTAATGGCTGGTTGAAATAAATCCACAGCAACCATAACACAAAGGCAGGATCATATTCATTTCTGTGCTACTCCCTGTTAGATAATATGAATAAATTCACCCCTTCTGAAAGGTAATAACTTTATTTTATAAATAGAATGCATATTTTTAAATAAGTTTAAGAAGATTGTCCTGTCTCTGCATACAGATGACCTCATTATGGTTGTTCTAATTCACAGAAGTCACCTTATTTTATCTGTAGAAGATTCCTGCTTTAAAATTCTGAAATCATCTGCGAGACCATGTTTTTCTTCTCTAAAATGAGGAGAGAGAGAAAGTTCTGAACTGAATGTTAAATTCCTTTTAAAAATTCATCCGTGCTCAATTTGGCGGGATGTTCCTGTACCACAGTCGTATTCTCTGAAGGAAATATGTCATCACATTAAGGAAGTCAGCCGTCAAATGCTCAGTGAGTTACTCTGAGCATACAAAATGTATGGTAGAAGATTTATGGTTTTGAAGGCGTGCACTCTGGGCTTTGTAGTACTCTAAGACACTTGTGTTTTGCAGAGGATTTCCAGAAGAACTCTGGAGAGAGCTGTAACTGTGAGACACCCTGTGACGTGACCCGCTATGGCAAAGAGCTCTCCATGGTGAAGATTCCCAGTAAGGGCTCTGCACGCTTCTTGGCCCGAAGACATAACAAAACAGTGGATTACATCAGGTAACTCTTTCCAACTACATCTATTACCTCTCAGCCACTTGAGTGTGGTGTGTGTGTGTGTGGGTGTGTGTGTGCGTGTGCGTGCGTGTGTGTGCGCATGTTTGCATGTGTGTGTGTCTGTGTGTGAGAAAGAGAAAAACTAAAATATGGTATTATGATGCCGTAACATAGATTACAGTATGCCTATATAGTCATGACTGCATCAGGAACTATTCATATAGATTTTTTATTTTATTTTTAACAAAACATAAAATTACTGAGAAAGATTTATCTCTCTTTTTCCTCAGTAATTTTGAATTATTTTTTGTAAAAAAAAAGTTCCTAATGCTATCATGACTATATTGGCTTACTGTAATCTATTTTACAGCCTCCTAATACTATATTTTAGTCCCATTCAAAAATCAATAATACTTTTATGTAAGCTTCTTTTTAAGTGATTATGAGTGTGTTATCAGTGCATTATATCTGCAGCATTTTTAAGTCTGTGATCCTCAAGTCTATCACAGGGGGTGACAATGCATATAGGAACTGTGGTTCTAATGGATGTATTAACAAGGGTTCAGAATGATTTCATGAATATTCTCTGTAGTCTGTGACATAACAGTCTGCAACGACATATATCATGATATGACATAAAACTTATTTAGAGCATTCACAGCGCTCTATTCATGTAATTGCCATGTACTGTAATGTTTTTAAGGTGCTCACGAAAGCATCATTACTGCTTTATGAGTTAATGTAAACCTTGCCAGAGATTTACATTTTGCCAAGATTTACATTATAAATAGTCATGTATTTGTCTTCTGTTTGAACATCATAGTTTTGTAACTTTGAGATTTCATTTTTTTTTTGTATTTTTAGAGACAACTTCCTTGTTCTGGATATTTTCTTTGAAGCCCTAAGCTACGAAACCATAGAGCAGCGGAAAGCCTACAACATGGCCGGATTATTGGGTGTGTGCTCTTTTATTACAATGTCTTTCTATATACTAAAGACAGCCTATATCCTGTAAATGGTTACATTTTTGGATAAATGTTCTTGGATAAATATGAAGTAGCATCAGCTGAACTGACTTGTCTCTTTGTTTTACAAGATATGATTTGCATACCATGGGTTATGCATAAGAAAAAGCCATAAAAGGCATAGCAGAAAGTTCCTGCAGCTGGTGGCCTGTGAGCTTAAAAGAGGCAGATGGTAGCATGTGCTTGGGAGGAGAGCATGTTTGCCTGTGTGCTCCCGAATGAACAGCACCAACGGGGGGGCAAATATTTTACATATTTAGAAAAAATAGTTATATTGGTTTAAAAAGATACCCCCCTATCCCCCCCCCCTCCCCAACCCCAAGTAAAAATATAAATAAAGAGCCCTATTTCTGCACGTTATTAAGTGATGCATAAAAGCCCATCTCTACAGTATTAGCGATGACCCCTGACCTTGTGTAACTGTGAGCAGGTGGAGATTGTTTACTGGTGCATATGAAGCTGTGGTGCCCGGCGTTGCTTGCAGTGAATTACTACTATTATTACATGTTCTCTCCATTTATTGTGACTGTGTAATTTACATACTGAATTTAACCAAGGTCAGAGTGTGAGAATGTCAGAATGCTGGTGTTTCTGCAATTATGTCAGAGAGTTATGATATCACACTCTGAATGCCAGAGACAACAGTGACTTCAACATACTTACATGCAGACGGTGAACAAAAAAATGGAAACCTTAAAATAAAGTCACTTTATAACTTTATAGTGCGCTGGGTCACCACTGTTCTAAACTGGCTGCGCTTGTTTTGTCTTGCAAGAATTAATGCTCGGACATCACGATGCTGGAGTATGCATTTCTGCAAGCTCTTGAACTTTTCTTGACATTTTTGGTCATGGTCACTGATACTAAAGTGTCTTGTTCACTGAAGCTATTGCCAAACACACCCCAAAAGTCATCTATTATTTAAAAGTCACTGAATCTCTAGCAGCCATAGTCATAGGCAACTAGGCTTGCATTTGATGGCCTATGCATGCTGAGTTATTATGTACTTAATTTGTAGATTAACTACTCCTGTAGCCACTGCTTCACATATATTTGTTGTTCCTAAATTACCATAGTGTTCCATTTTGTTTACTATACAGTATGCATTTATTATATTTTGTGTAGTGTAGAAAAAAGTTTTGAAATAACAATGAAAGACACGGAGGGAATTTAAAGGAACATTTAAGATATGGTGTTGGATATTCCACCATTCTAACATAAACTTAGTGTGTTTCTTAGCAGAAATTGTTCAGAAATTAATACTTTATTTTCTCTGTTCAGGTGACATTGGCGGTCAGATGGGACTGTTCATTGGTGCCAGCATTCTGACCATTTTAGAAATATTTGATTACATCTATGAGGTACTACAATTATTTTATTCAAAGATGTGTATTTTTACTCATGGCCTGATTCACATGCTGTTGTATTGCAAAAGCGGAAGTGGAAGTTTAGTCAGTCGTTGTCTTTATTCTTTCAGAATTATTGTTCAGTCTGCCCTGACAACAGCATTTACGTGAACTTCCGTTGCTATGCAGCATTAAGCACTGCTTGTAAATAGCTTATGTGAAAAATGTGTCCATGACTAAACATATAATGATATGCAAATCCGCCGCTCAGCTCTGGTGTGTGTAGCGTGCGTGTGGGATATAAGCTCCCTAATGGCGCGCGCTCATAGTTATCTCCCTCGTAAATCCCAGGTGATTAAGAGCAGGCTGCTGCGTTTGCTGAGACCACAGAAGGACCAGAAGACCAAGCCGACCGGCACTGTGGCCACAGTGGGCATGGAGGACATGAAGGCCAAGGCGAGCTTAACCGTAAGCTATTCTAATGCACAGAGCCACTTCAGTACAAGGAGAAACAATACACCAAGGGAACCGGAAACTTCCTCTTTTTTGGTTGTGTAATCATGCTCATGACAATATCAGTGTACAGTTTATTGTTTATAATCATAAAACATAAAATTAGAAAACAAACACATTTGTCACTCCAAATAGCTATTTGTTTTTTTCCCCCACACGGAACAGATTAAAACATTCAGTGATTGTGTGTGTGCCATTTAACAGCACACTTCAGGGCTCAGTCTTCAGGGAACAATGGTTGGGTTAAAGGGATAAAAAAAAAGCACAGAACTATTTCTTTAATTAACTCACAGTGGGGTTCAGTCCCCTAGAAAGTTTTTTTTTTTAAATTTAATCACTTGCAGCAAAATTAAGTTTTCTAGTCCTCTGTTGTTGCGTTGTTGAGGTGTTGCCTGAAACACCATGGTCGCAAATATGTTTAATGAAAATTATAATTTTAGATTAGACTCAGAATTCCCTCCCTTTGTTGTAGCTTAGTATGCAGGCCTTTCTGTCTAATATTCCCCTCTAGCTGACTGATTAAAATTACTACTTCCCTTTGAGTAGCTCTAGCACATTTTTTGTAGTTAAGGTTACCATTTCATCTAAGAGACTAAAATATGTCTGTTTGGCTTGGCACTGTGACCCACAGGAATCCAGCGAAAGACCCAGGAGTCAAGCGGAGGGTGCTTACTCAAACACGATACTGCCAAACCACCACCATCACGTGCACCGCAGTGTCTTTGAGGACTTTGCCTGCTAGAACCTCCCAGTTGTCCAGCTCCTCTGTCTTTTGTTGCTGGATGTGAGGTTTTTACCAGACACTTGGATCTCAGTTCTGCCTTTCCTGCCATTACCAGTGAAAGCTACAGCCAAAGTCCAACACCAAACCTGTGCTGCTAACAGACCTATTGTACACAGGCAGAGAGTGGACGCCTCAGTGTGGTCCTGCTGAACACTGGCACCCTTTCCCCACCCCCTCCTTCGGGAAGCTGTCCTCTCAGATACCATTTCTATACGGATGATTTTCCTACAGAACCACCAAAAGAGAAAGGAGGATCACATGACATCTAGCTACAGTTCATAGTCAAGAATAAGTACACATCTTTGTCACATTTTTAGTTTGTGAATTTATGTTTTTCGCATATTTATTTCAAGTTCTTTTCTCACCGTACATCAAAATGTCCCATGTCTATTTACCAAATTATATAGAATAGTTATTTATTATGAAGAGATCTATATGCATATATATGTAGATATTAGAGGCAAATTAATTTTAAATTATGTCAGAGATGTTTATATCAGTAGCAATCCTACTGTTGTCTCTTTCTTCTTTCCTAACTCCTAGCAAGGGGCAAAATCTGATTTATAATATTTAAGACAACTCAGCCAAGGTAAAGGCAAGTTGATTCAAGTTTTTGTTTCTTAAGTTGCACTGGACAGGACAAATGTATTGGGAGTACAGGCACCATGCAATATATACAATTTTATCCTTTCTTTTGTACAGACTCTGGGATTATGCAGTAAACCGTAAATTATCTGCAAGCTCTTACACACTCACACTAACACAGATGAGAATGATTTAAATGGAACTAACAGATTACGGAAAAGAAATTGGTCTACTTTAGGCAATGTGTACGGCGTCCTGTCCTTGTTTTTTTTTTTAATCTAAGGAGTTCTGGAATAAAGCAGAGTTGTGAGTTTGTGAAAAATTCACTCACTACCCACAGCTCTCTTTGATAAATGCTACATCTGGAATCTGCTTTCCCAGCGTTTGTGGGATTTTAGATGTACCCCATAATCCACACTAAACTTTTTCAGTACAGGAAAGTTAAGGTCCTATCACTGATGTTTTGATTACTTTTATATTTGGCAGCTGATTGGCTGTAACCAATATGGGTGAAACCACATAATTCTGACCTCTCAGAAAAACCCTCGTCAAGGCCTTGCACTGTTCTGTTTTTGACGGACTATGTGATATTGGGTGTATAAAAAACTCATAAAATTTGTTTCTACATTTTTTTCCTTATTTTACCTTGCCTTATGGCAGCGCATGACAGGTGGAAGTACATCACTGAATGCTAAACTCCATTCTAAAGTCATATTCATTGAGGAAAATAGTGTGTATGCAATTCTCATACTATGCTATATTTTAATCACAATAAGCAAATGTTACATCAATAAATTACATTTAAACATGATAATCCATAAATAAATCCAGTACCATATGTAGCATATAGGATACATAAAGCATGCCTGCCTTCCATTATCAAGTAATCATAGGCTATGCATGGCTTTGTAACATTTTGACATACTCAAACTCGATGTATCTGAGTTACCTTTATACACACAATCTCTAATGGCACCCAGTCCTGGCTACACATGTAAATATGGTTCCTTGTTATAAACAACAGTATGTTCACAACGCAATGTAGGAGTGGGGAAAAACATGGCAGCAAACAATGTGGGTATTGCTATTTCAGTTAGATTTATATTTAAAAATGACCTTTGCAACAGGGTGGAGCCATAAAAGCAAGCTGTAGTGAATCGATTTAACCAGTAGAGTGCTGCTTTGTAGTAAGTAGCTGGTCTGAGGAAGTTTCCAAAGTAACAAGATGATCACACTTTGTGATGATTTTGCTGACTGAGGTAATACCATATTCAGGCCCCCAGTCCGTCTGTTACGTGTTTTAGAATAAGTGACCGAAGCACTGAATACTTAGCAGCAGCTGATTCTATCATTTCAATAATTATTGCAATAGAACTGGTGTTGAATTTGTATCGTTGTTTTATCATGTGAAAACACACCAGTTACAGAATTTTGTGTTTAACTGTATACTTTTTTAAATTTATTTTACACATTATTTTTGGTACATTATACACTGCTGTGTGTAGATTATATGTTCACAGAACTTAAGCACTTCCTGTGTATTGCTTATTCCTGTTTCTTTGTGTACCTGAATGTTAGCACGTATGACAGCAAGAGGAACACCGTCAAGGTATGCAGCATTTACCTGTCAAGGTACGCCACTCCTGTACGATACGGAAGCATATGGACATATTAATTGAAACGATTAGGAAATGCTAAATACATTTTGTACAGATGTCTACTGTTGTTACTGTGATTTTTTTGAACAAATTTTATAAATGTAATGGCAATTATAAGGATTCATTATTAAAATGAAAATTATTAATGGAAATGTTTGTTTGTATGTATGTCGTTAGACAGTAGGTCTCTGTCTCCTAGTCTCTAAATCAGGGTTTTATAGCACATTAATATTACATTATTATGCCATGTACATATCCTTATTCATATTTTCATACATTATTAACCATCCAGACATTTAATGGGGCAACAATTCATCCTCAGTTCCATCAGGACAGGGAAAACAGCTGCTACACCTATAACTGAAACCTACTGCTTTCTAAGGCTGTCAAAAGTGCCATGAAATTGAGTTTGAATATTAGTTTTTGTAATTAGTTAGAGTTTGAATATATTCGAATATCATTTGGCTATAATTCACACAAATAAGCCGCTTATTGTCGGGTGCAATATGCACGTGACGCTCCCTCTAAACTGGCCTACGCGTTATTTTCCACGAGCGGGCAGTAGAATAGAGGACATCGGTGAACTTTGACACTAGGTTACTACATCTGGGGCCTCATTTACAAAACATATTTTTGATCAACTGTGTAGCGCGTGTTTAGAAAATCATGTCAAAGTAGTGATTTAAAAAATTGCAACATGACTCGATTTGACCGTGGAAACGGTCATCGCTCTACGTCAGGTCTTCACTTGACTTGCACACAAGTTCATTTTATAAATGAGCCCCCTGCAGTTTCTATAGCCTAAAGCGCAAATGAATAAAGCACTTTCACGTGGATGTAATTTGCCACACATCGGCATTTATTAATCATCGGGAAATGATTGTTTATAGGAAATCCCTGTTTAGTTCTTAACACAAAAACTATTCAAACGGCTAATACCTGTAGCCTAAAACAACATAAATTAGGCTACTTACTCTGTTCAGTTTGTTTAACTTCTTTCATCATCCAATTTTATCAAAATCTTCAGAAAAGAAAGGAAACATAGCCTGCCATGGGAACATTATTTAGCCTAAATTGTTAGCTTACCAGATCTGTTGAACGAAAAAAGACTGGCTCGCGAGGCTAGCTGACCAGTAACGTTAGGTGTCCATAGAGCTGAAAGTATCACCGGAGGTTATTGGCAAGGAAAACCAGACGATCCACTTGCCCGAAATGAACTTTGCGTGCATGAACATGATTCGCCGCATGAAATGAAAGCCTGCATGTTAATTACAATACGCGGGGTCCAAAACTAATATTCGAATGCTCAAATTTAGGTTCGAACTTTAAAAAAAGAAAGATTTTCGAATAGTTTTCGAACTTCGAATATTTTTTGACAGCCCTACTGCTTTCAGGTGGATTTTTCTAACCCCTTCTCCATACAACATCCAGATGGTAGGGTCAGAATTTGGTGTGAACATCATGAATCCAGGGATCCATCTTGCTGTGCGTCAACAGTCCAGGCTGCTGGTGGTGGTGCAATGGTGTGGTGAAGGTTCTTGGAACACATTAGACCCCTTAAGACCAACTCAGCATCATTTGATTGTCACAAAGCACACATCATCTCAAGCTGGTTCCATGAACATGAGAGTGACTGCAGTTTACGTGAACGCCGTGCACAGTCCCCAGATCCCTATCCAACAAAGCACCTTTGGAATGAGATGGAATGGGAGGTTTGCAGCATGAATAAGTGGCCAAAAAATATGCAGGAACTGTGTGATGCTATTGAGTCAGCATGGACCAAAATCCCAAAGGAATGTTTCCAGCACCTTGTGGAATCCAAAGAATTCAGCCTGTTCTGAAGGCAAAGGGGGGGGGGGGGTCTAGTCCTACTCAGTACTAGATAGGTGTACCTAATAAAGTGGCCACTGGGTGTGAGTATTTATATACAATCTAATTATATGTCATTTGGTTACTGTTGCCCTATAGTTATGTGGTTTGCCTGCCTGCCCACAGCCAGTATGCTAGCGGTGCCCTAACAAACAGAAGATATAAAAAGCATCTAGACCACCTTTTCCTTACAGTGTCTAAGAAACATTGTTGATACAGAATCTGAAACTTGATGGTATTCTAGTATCTCATGAGTACTTTGTCAGAAAGAATACAACAACTGAACAGATTTAGGAAGTAGACTTAAATGGGGAAATGTAAGGTCACAATTCATGCATTTTCCTTATTGGACTTGAGTTGCTTTAAGAAGATATAGCTACATTCTCTCAGAATGCAGTTAGTGCTAAACTTTACACTGCATCATCAGACATTATGTTCAACCTGGCTTGAGGATTGTGTCAGAGATGCACAGCTTGTATTGCTTCCCATGGTGGGCATGGAGCCTAGAAACCGGCAAGTTTCACAGATCACATAATGGGAAATAAGTCAACTGAGGGTATCTACTGTATGTCAGGTTCATTCAGTGGCAACATAATTTTTATCAGGTAATTCAATGGAATATCATTTTTAGATAGAGATTTTTTTTGCCCCCCCCCTCCCCAAGTATATCCAATGAATCTGAATTTGAATCTTCACGCTCAGCAGATATATAGCTACCTTGTTATACATTCATGAAAATCATCCGTGAGGTTAAATGTGGTAAAGCAAATGAGCAATTTATTTTATTTTATTTTTTACAAATCTTGGACTGGAACATAAAGTGTAAATGTCACACAGTTGGCAGCCACGTGAAGAAAATGATGATGTCTGATCATTTGGTGATGCTTAAAGGTGACCGCAAGGTTCTGTTAGTCAGTGTTTAATGTTTTGTATACATTAGGCTATATAATCAAAACAAACATGTTTATATTAAATTATTTTATTTGAGAATTACAAAAAATAATAATTCACAGTTCCATAGAACTTCTAAACATCACCTTTATGTCGATGTGACAAACTGGTCGTTCCATTTACATATAGATAAAAATAGTGTCAACATGGATCAAGTTACTCTTTGCATTTATGGTACTACTTGAATAGCATCAAGACACCCATTAGACAGCCTCTACATGTGACCTGGTGAACTTTGAACTGCCATTTCAGCTGCACATATTAACAGTGCAAGGTTTAAAACATCATTTGACATTTTATTCATTTTTTTTGAAACTCTAGGGGTTTCATACTTGTTCCTGGTTATGGTTATACACTTTGTTGTCCATCGCTCTGGATAAGAGCGTCTGCCAAATGCCTGTAATGTAACATTTATGTTACTGTGCAGAAATGTAACACCTCCCCCTTTATGTGAAACATCACCATTATCCATCCTCTATCATTTATCCATCATACATTTACATTTCCCATGTCGCCAGATCTCCATACGGCTTGGATTAAACTCAGTTTACATTTCTGTATCTCACAGAAAAGTGTAAGGTTTCTGTGTAAGTGTATGGTTCCTTAATATTAAATCCATTTATAAAGTAATCTAAGCCTTAATTAAGACTTGCTTCCACACAATATCTGGACTTGATGAATATAGACAAAGATAAATTGCTGAACATTGAGAGGATAACTAAATATAAAACATGGTTTTGCTCAATTACAAATAAAAATGTGTGCACTGTTCCTAAACTACATGTGTAAACAAAGTTGATAAAGAAAACAACAACAAAAAAATGAAACAATAAGCTGTTGGACATACACTCTTGTACAATTTTACAATAGCATTGTATCATAACATTTTAGACTTCTCAAGTTTCACAAGCCATATAATCTCATTTCATTTCCCTTACCCATACGGATGGATAAAGACGACCAAGACATTTCAAACAAGCTCGAACCACAAACCAGACATGGATCAGAAATATTACTGCAAAATTCAATATACATTACATGTCTGAATGTGTAAATCCTACACTAGACAAAAAAGTGACAACAGTGTTCCACTTTTAACTTCTTAACTTTAGCATGTTTAACTTCACATATCTCCTACATATAGGCCTACAGTGTATTTAAACAATACAATCACTTTAAATACAACTGAGCCAGAAGGAATCATTGAAGCAGTCAAGTCTTGTAGAATCTCTTTTAAAATGCTTCCTTTAGTCTACTGAATCACAGCGGTGCAGTTAGAAGCTTTCGCAGTCTGCTGTATTGCAAATCACAGGGCTCTTCTGTCTGTGCGTACTTCTACTGATGCAGGTCACAACTCTGTGACTATGGTGCACCACCATCTCCATACCCATACTGCTCTCAGCCCAAGTAGAGCTGATGAAGTCCGCCCACTTCCTATCAAAGGGTACTGCTGTCTGAATTAAGGCCTGTTATAAGTGGTTTGGTCACCACTGAAAGGTGTAAGTATAGTTATATTTGGGGCAGTTACCCTGCTCAATATTATTAATAATAATAATAATAATAATAATAATAATAATAATGACCTTGACATTCTTTAGTAAACTAAAACCTCCCCCTATGAGTAGACTGAGACATCAGAAAAATGTTGAATTAGAATTTCTTCTATAACATAGATTGAAACAAAACATCTGAAAGAAACTAGTTTAATTGTCATGGGCCAGGAAAGGAATGATGCCTATGGATACCAAGAGTATGAGTGGAATATTTAGATATGTAAAAAAATGTAAAGAATCCAAGGGCAAACAGAGGTATCACCCCTCATCATGCTATCAGGAACAATGTTCTCACCTTCAAAACCCAACAAATAACTTAATTCTTCCTAAAGGTCACTGAAATTCCTGCTCTGATACTTTCTCAACTGAACTGTCTCAGGCTCAGTCTTCCAAAGATCTTGAGCTTTTGACTGAAAACCACATTGTATCACCACAAATGAGAGTTCCATGAGGCTGCCTTCTACACATTCTGTCCGTGTCACAACAGGACGTGCTTTGGTATATAAATTTCAATCAACAGGCTGTCTCACAACTATTTATTTTTTTGGTATCACAACAGAAAGATTGTGTATCGTCTTGTCCACCACACAGTCAAAATCTCATACTGCTTTTGCATTAACAAGGTTGAGCCTCCTGGGGCTCTGTGCTTTCACTAAATCAACTCTCAAACACAAGCCATTGAAACTCAAACAATAAGCTTTAAACCAAAGTTCTGGCCATTTGTTGAGTAAAGGCTCACTAAATTCAGTTCTTTCCTCAGAAAATATACATGTACACATTTATCCCTCATTTTAAATAGACATTCTCAAATTTAAATACTTGTGAATATGTTCTTGCCTAACTACAAATGTAATGTACACATACATACATAAATAGACATTTAAATTAGAAATATTTATATGCAAGCCATATATGGCCTATTTTATTAAACTTGAATATCCAAATACTAAGCTGCTTTATAATATATCAACAGAACTATTCAAATGTCAGATGTTGAGTTTGTAGTTTCCTGTTGAGAAGCCATTTAAAAAGCCTTTCATAACTTGAGGACTACTTGCTAACAAAGCTAACATGCAAATCAAAGGCACCAATAGCAATAGCAGTAATTTAAAGGGGTGCCAGCATTTATGATCATCACAAGTACTTGCACATTTTCAGAGCTGCCTGTTTGAAATTGTACCCTCGGCGACCACGACAAAGTAAAGACGTTTTTAAAAAAACAAACAGTGACCTTCATACAGCCTCCCCCTCCGCAAAACCGTAAGGTTAAACATGGGAGAGCGAGTTAAAATGACAAGAATGAAAATTATTTGGAAGTGGAAATTTTCAACGTGTTTCAGATAAAAAGCGTTTTTGTATGGGTGTGAATTTGTAACAATGCCTATTTTTCTATGCAAGTGTGATTATTATATGGTGATTATGTGTGTGCATATAATCGGTGGCATTTTTGTAAACATAACAAAACTCCTCAGGATATGCATTACCTTTGTAAACTTTTTGATGACTACCTGGAAGGACAGCCTCACTTTTCAGTTTTGGAATCACGTGCTGTTGCCCTGTTCTTGTTCGAATAGCAGCATTGCCAGCTGTGAGCGAGAGCCCAGGCTCTCCAGATTGCTTTGGACACACCTGTGGTAGATCTCCTCGCTTAGGCGGGGATTGCATGCCTGGTACCTGTATTTCTGGTGCAGTGCGGGCTCCACTGCCCTGAATACGTGCAGGCTAGAGTACTTGATAAACATGTCGTAGACATCCAGAGTCTCCAGGATCTCCTCGTTCTCCTGCACATCAGAGGCCATGCGAGTTCGCGTCGCCATGTAGTCGGCGTTATAGAAGCAGGCCTCATCAAAAACACTGCGGTCAAAGTGGCCCGAGTCCTTGACCAGGTCAATGTTAACTGGGGGCTGTTGGTTGTGATAGGCAATGTCTGGGCTGTAGTCCTGGAAGTGGATAGGGAAGAAGACCTGCCAGCTGTTAATGGAGTTCATGCGGCAGCGGTTGAGGAACTCAGAGTTGACGTTGGTGCTGACGCTGGCGACGAAGAATAACGTGTCCACAGGGTGCTTCTTTGAAATGATATCCATGATTTTGATTTGGGATGGCGCTTCGGTCTTGACACTTATCCATGGGATTTTGACAGTGGGATACTTGCGCTCATAGGCATTGATTTTCGCTTTGACATCACCGAAAATGTCATTCTGGTTGACCTGCTGAGCCTCGAAAGGGTCATAGATGAACAGAAAAGTTAAAACGGCATTTTCGCTCGTCTCAAAGAAGTTATCGGCGTACACCTGGAAAAACTGGTTGATGTCGCTGCGGTCGTGAACGGTCATCGGCAGGATAATGTGAACCCTGGTGGCTTCCGTGACGTAAGGCATGGGGATGATTTCGATCTGGCTCAGGGGCCGCACCAGATGGACCCGTTTGGTGATGGAGCGGCTCCTGCCCTTCTGATTGACGACCTCCAGCTGCAGGTCCAGGGTGTACTCCATCCCACGGGTGGGGTCGAAGCGCCTGTACCCGTTAATTAGCTGCTGCTTCTTCAGGTGTAGAATCGGCTTGTACTTCTTGTTCAGCTCTCCCATTGCTGTCTCGATGACGTCGGTAACGTCCGCTTTGTCGATCCCATGCAGCTCGCATTTCGGGGAGCCGTCGGTACAGGAGTATACCTGATCCTCTGTGAAGTACTCCCATCTCAAAACCTCAAAACGAGTCTTCGGTTCAAAGGGAGGATTGATCCCAATAGGCCACTGGGCACTGCGATTTCCATCAAAGGCCACCTCACTGATATTCTTAATTTCTGCCTGTGGGGGAAAATCAAGAAAAATACTCTTTCTATTGATCAAAGAATGAAGGAGTTCACTCACAAAATTCCCACCAAACACCACAACGTTTTAACTGCAAGCAGTGTCAAAAACAGCAAGCATGGGAAAGGCACCAATCATTTTCAAATAATTTGAGAGGTTTTCCAATCATATTTAAGACCATACATAACAATGCTGGATAAACTGCAAGCAATTTCATGCAATTAATGTCTGTTCACTTTTGAAAAGTGGCTCTTCTTTTCCTTTGAACAGTTTTGCTAAATTTGTTGAATACTGAGTGTTCTTTTGAAGAGTGGGCAATTGTTGAACAATGTTCTTTTTTTGCTAAAAAAAAAAGCATGTTTTGTCAAAAAGTGGACATTTCATTGAACAGTGGCTGTTCTGTTCAACAGTACCTGTTTTTTATACAGTAAGTGTGCATTGTGTTCCATAGTATGTGTTTCTTGAAAAATGCACATAGTATTGAACAGCTGTCCTTCTGTGAACAATTTCTGCATTGTGGAAAAGTGAGCACTGCTGAGCATTCTACTAAAAAGTTTGTATTTCCAGCAGCTGTTCTATTGCATCTTATTGAAAAAAAAAAGCTATTCTGTTGATAGTGGGCATTTTTCTCATCAGTTGGTTTTTTTAATAACAGGTGTTTTGTGCTGTTTATAGAACAGCAGACGATTTGATGAACAGTGGCAGTTCTACTGAATTATTGTCGTGCTTACCTGCAATTTCTCAATCTCACTGTAGGTTCTCTGTAGCTCAATCTCAGTGAAATGCTTATGCAGTCTGTACATCTGTTCAGGATCTGAGACTGGATGGACAGCGAGGGCATTCTTAAAGTTCACATTTTCCTCCTTACTAGGATCTGAATTCTTTCCCATTTCAAAATGATAATACTGGAGTCCCTGAAAAAAAAAAGATATTAGCATACAAAACAGCATAAAAACTGAGGTGAACAGAGTAATAAAGCAAACGCAAGAAAATACAGTGAATTTTAATGACACACTCATTTATGTATTTGGGTACTATCGTAAGATATAGTCCAAAATGGTGTTCTTCTTCTAAAAATAAAAGTATATCAAGAAAATTAGAAGCAATAAGATAAATATAGGCTATAACATGAAAAACCAAAGTAGTAAAAACCGGATAGAACTTCAAATAGTTAAAATATATGGCCATGTACCCACAATATAGGCCTACATGCCAAAGTAATCATTTCATAGATTTATTATCATACTAACATTTTAATAACACTTCTGTTGTTTGGATTTACCTTTCGATAGTTATTTCAATGCATTACTGAATATGCATACACTAAAAAGCCTATACCATGAGCCACCATAATTATTTTTTGTGGTTCAATAAAGGAAAGGCAAAGTAAACAAGAGAAAATCAATGTAAAGTAAAAAATATCAAAAAAGCCTACCAAGTGTATATTTTCAAACTCCAGTCTAGACAGAATAAAGGTAATGATCTCACTCTTGTATGTATTTAAATCTCCACTGTTTACATGCAGTTGTGGGAGGGTTAATTTTAAACAACTAAAATGCTAGGTAGGCTAAACGGTTTCAAAATGCTTTGCACATATCAACTTAGGCTTTGCCTCAACTAGAAATATAAATGTAACCATCAAAGCAGGGTCTTTGTATGTGGCTTTGGACGGTATGTGCCTACAGTACTAAATGCTGATCCGTCAGAGCAATATGGGAATTAATTATGAGTATTAGCTCATTATCAGACCATGTGAGATTACATAGCACATCATTACCCTCTGAAGCATGTAAAGTGAATTTGAAATGATGGAGCTGCAGGTCAACACATTCTTTCAACCAACCCCCACCCCCACCCCCAACCACCACACCCCTCCCTGTTCCCCCCTCCCCAGGGGTTACCTCCCACAGGAACGGTTAATTGCGCTTCGCTCCTCGTTGTAATTATTTTAACGACTGTGCCAGACCACAGTGCCTGGAGCAAAATCATTTCCCCGCAGTGCACACAGCGCACCAATTTATTAACGATCCCAATCTCTGCACGCTGAAAGGCTTGATTTCACCGCAGGCTTTGAAAACGTGTTTAAACGCCGCTGCTAACGTGGAATCGCACATTTACAAACGAGCATATGGCACAGACCTTCTTCTGAAGGATGGTAATCGCAGCGACTTCACACAGGAGGAGAGAAAGTACTTTCAGATTAAAGCCGCAGATGGATATTTCAAACAGGCACATCTGCATGCATCATTTCTCCGGCTTGCTGTTTTTTTTTTCAGCATGAGGTGGATGTCAGGTACATGATTCTGAAAAGTTTGCATTAGGAACAGAAGGTCTCATGAAACCCTTAGATGTAGCCTAATTGCTCAAACTAACTTTCATACTCTTATCAGCCCAATGCACCCACTACCGAACAACCACCAGGTCAAAGGCAAAGAGTTTCAAGCAATAAGAGTGACACATGGGTGTACAAAATAATGTTTTTTTCTTCTTTGGTTCGCTTGTTTATTTATTTATTGAATTAAATTACTGTGGGCCCATTTGAGACACACTATCCAGTAGACTCAGTAAAGTCATAAAGAGGGGGGGCCGGACATGTGGGCTTGAGAGTCAAATTCCAGGTGGGATGCTTGCATTTACACCCTTAAGCAAGGCAATGTGTTTGGGTCCCTGTTAAAAACGCACTGCTGAATTAATGATTAATAAAAGAGTTAGGTTTGCTCAGATTGTATAACCTAGGGCATGCTTGCTTTTACCCTTCAAACACAGCAGACTTTGGAATGAGGTATGTAAGCACCTGAGTCAATTACATAAGAATATCCATTGGTTATTTTTAACCAATAAAAACCACACAGAATTAAACATCTCTGCCAGTGTGCTGTACAGTCAGTTCATCATGGCTGACATGAAAAACCCAGTCATTCCTCTACAGCTCAAAATGTTTAGACAAGACAACTTGTGCTGTTCTGTGAAGAACTTGCCAATAGCTTAAAGGAGAGTTACAGAATAACCAACACATTTGTGTTCACGTGATTTCTTTTCAAAATATGTGACATGTTCTATGAATATATATGCAGACAAGATATCTACTGAAAGTATGCAATGCAAGGAAAAGGCAAATTTGGATTGCCCATATATCAGGTTATTAGACGTTATAGATATAGGCCTACCTTCAGAATAACACTAGGTGCCTTATAACAGGACAACATAATCCTAGGATTTACCAAGGGATTTAAGCAGAGGAGACTCTACAGCAAACAGCCTATCAAGGCAAGAGCGTCACAGGTCGTGTGTACACAATTAGACAGTTGCCATATAAACAAATAGCCTAAATAAATACAGTGTCTATACATATTTTTTAATAATGAACAGGCCTATGTCATTCCAAATGCTAAGCATTTCATTTTGAAGTTTCAAATTGGATTCAAATGTTTCTGAATTCAAATAACACAGTTCTTATATTCAAAAATGTGCTGTATGATACATATTGTTAAATGTCACTTGCTGGTTACCTCTGATTATTTTCTCGTCCCCAGCACACCCAGCAAAGCAGAACAATCTCCAAGAATGCTGCATAATACTGCAGGCCATTTATAGTGAACATAGCATTAAAGGCAAACTGTGGCAAAGTAGGCTAGCTATATCATTCAAAATGTTGAACAGACCCAGGCCTGCCCCCGTGGTAGGGTGATGTGTCTATACCTACCGTGCAGAGTGGTGAGAGTGTGCAAAAGAGGACACAGAGCTGGCTGAATTAGCCAAAAACTCTTTCATTCCCACTTTTCCTTGGGCAAGCAATTCTAACCCAAAACAAGGCAAAAACGAAAAGGGAGAAAAGGCAGAAACTAATATCCCACACTGCAACTCATAACTATTGCTCCAGCTTTGCCTCTATATCCGACTTGATGAGCAACAAGATACTCTGGCTGACTGCCAATCAGTCACAGGTGTGTGTTCCCGTAAGTGAGATTGCCATATCCTGGAGGCATACCAGGGCTGCATTCAACACAAGAAAAAAACAATGCAAACTGTTATAACATCAAATTGTCCCTCCAAACATCTGCTTAGCATGGCTGCAGAGTCCTGTGCGATTGCGTATGGTGTGACTGATTCTTAAATACGTCACCCACGGCTTCTAGTTACATTATGTACCCCCGCCCATTTCCTCCCCAGGCACAACCACCAAATGCGAGCAAACATATCTCAGATTTCTGCAAAATTATGAAAACAATTTTGCATGAACATAGCTTTCAAGGTGAACCACAGCAAAATATTCATCAGACTGAACAAACTGCAGGCTTTGTGGGGCAACAGGAGCAGGCTGAGAGGAGCAGGGCTCTCCGCTCCTCCCTTACCCCCTGCTGTGTCATAAACAGCTCAAACATTCCCTTTCATGGCAGCCAGTTAGTCACTTACAGGTCATGAGGAGGTGAGAGGCCAAAGGAGGATGCTTTTTTACTCAAATACTGCCTGTGTTTCAATACAGTGCCCTGTCGCTATGTTTAGGCAATGCTGGAAGAAACAGAGTTTAAGTAACAAAGCATAAAACATTCTAAGGGTAGGTTCGTACAAGGTTGACTGTAGCAGTTTTTTACGGCCCTTGTTTTAATTAGCTTTGCGGCGAGAACCATGCTCTGCAGGGGAGACTTCCCAGGACACACATCTGTGTTAAAGTAGGCCTGCACAGGGAGACCCAGGTCCCAGCCCCTGAGATTAGGCAATGCTGGGAGGCCCAGTTTTTGCATCTGTGACTCTAAAGTAATCTGTGCTACAGCAGAAGGAAAACAAGCCCACTGTAAAGCAAATACAAAAATACTGGCACAGCAAAACAGCAGTTCAGAGTTTGGCACTTCTGCTTGTTTTGTAATTCAGCAAAGAAGTTTTTTCAATTAAATTAATCAAATTATTTCAAACAAGCTCATTGAAAATGAATTTTGCGCAAGAGTGTTTTTGTAACAGACCACTAATACGTGTCTTGTGTGAATGAACACATCCATTCCAGAATCATTTGGATCCCAGTGAGCACCATGTGTGTTACTGCAGTAGTACATTGACTTCAAGGAAGCTCCCAAAAATCCATAATGACATAAACATAATGAGGGAGTTGTCACTGAGGTTTTGTAATGGTACACTTTGCATTCAACACAAGAAAAAACAAGTCAGCCTGACTTGGTTCTTGTGGGGGTATTGCTGTTGAGGCCTTTTTGCATGGTACAGATCTCAATCACAACAGAATGAGCAGTTCGCTTCAGAGGCTAACAGCTAACTGACACTCAAATTAACAGCTCCACACTACAATCACAGATGGCAAGAAACAAAGCCTTTGATGCAGTGAAAGATTATTCACAGCTTTGCAACACCTAAATATAATCTTTAATCAGAGGATGTTACCGAGAGCTCCGAACTGGCGCACGTTCATACCCATTGTGATTTCAATTGGAGCTTTGGTAGTTGCACCAAAGTGACAGTGCAATTTCTGAGACCTATGTTTGCCAGATGTTTTGTGTTAGGTTTCACTGAGTGACAGGAAACAGCCTATTACACAAAGCCTCAGTGGGCTGAGGCCAAAGAAGCCGATTTTGTTTCATTTGCAATGGAGGCATCTATGTGATGATGAGGGAGACCCATGGTATACAGTATGAATCAGAAGGGAACATTATGTGTACTGTGAAGCCTGGAATTAATGAGGAACGAAGTAGGATAACTGGGAAAGAAATGTGACGCCCAGTGAAACTCTGCCATAGTAAAGACGTATCCAGAACCACAGAAATTCAGCCCTGCCTATAAGACAAAAACAACCAATCATACCTCGTGCTCATCCACGCAGTTTGTGTTGGCGTAATCGATGATGCATCGGCCAAGCCACTCGTCTGGCCTGGCGCTCAGGATGTCATTCCTGCAGTTCTCCAGGAAGGGTTTCAACCGAAGCAGCAGTGTGCGGGACAGGAGATACCCGAACCCACCGTAGCAGTACCTGCCCTCTGGCTCTCCGCCGATGAACTCCTCCGGGCTGCCCATGTACAGGTTGCGGTCTATGCTCAGATGGCCCACCAGGGCCTTGAGGCGGTCGGCCTCTGTGTACGTGTCGTCCTGGACGAAGTAGAACCAGTCGTATTCGGCGACGTAGTGCTCCAGCACATATTTGACTGTCTGGAACATGTTCCAGATGAGCCGTTCGTCACCGTGTGTGACCACGAACATGCCGTGGGGAATCTTGCGGTTGCGCATGCCAGTGAAGAACACCACGCTCTCCAGGTGGTGGCTGATGGTTCGGTTCACGGCCACGCCCAACGTGTTGATGGTGTTCTTGGACGTCATAACCCCCACAAAGAGCCTCTCCCTTATGCCCAGCTCTGTGCTGATGTACTTCGCCCTGAAAGCGAAAAAACTCCATTATTACAAGATTTTATACTCAATTGAAAGCCCTTATTGTGGGTCACATTAAGTTCAGATATAGTGTTTTCCACATAACATTTTTGGATTTCTTTGCTACAATAACTGACTAATGACAGCACCATCCCACAAGTACAACATGCACTTACTGATGGATTGCTCAATATGACAATAAAATGTTTAACACTCCCTCTTGTGGTTTATAAGGACATGCTGTCATAAACATTCCCACCACAATTAGTCTAAATGCCTATTTTACATGTACTGACAATAACAAACTCCATATGGAGCCATAGATGAATTTGACTTATCTAATGTTTTTAATAATGTACATCACACCAGAATTATCAAAGTATAACATTCAACAGTATGGACAGAAGCTTTCTTTCTATAAGAGCAGTGAGTGTGTGATTATGCCTAGTCTGTTGGACAGACCAGCAGGCTATCCAACTGTCTTGTCTATAGTCCAGCAAGCTATCCAACAGGCTCGTCTATAGTATAGGTAGGAGCACATATTCATTTTTTTTTTTTTTTTTTTGCTTTTTGGAGGGGACATTTCAAAGAGAAATGCTCTTCTGTCAGCTAAATTTCTGCTTATGATTCTTTTTTATTAGGCCTAAGCTACATCAGCCATCATTCACTTACACAATCAATCATTAAGACAATGCTGTCATGTCTGAAGTTAATACCTGCCTTCCTCGGGCAGTAAAATACACTCAATCATCTTATCAGCAATTACAGCCAGGATTTACTAAATCACATGAGGATCATATTAGTTCATATGCATTTTTAGGAATAGACAAATCATAACTCTGTGTGGTAGCCCTCTGAGATACCAGATATGGATAAACATGTAGGCTATAGTAACCACTTTATTTGGTATATCTACACAATGACCAAAAGTATCTGTATCACATTCTAGACGATTATATGCTTCCCCAACAGTTTGGGGAAGGCCCTTTCCTGTTTCAGCATGACAATCCCCCTGGGCATACAGCGAGGCCTATATAGAAATGGCTTTGTTGAGATTGGTGTGGAAGAACTTGACTGGCCTGCACAGAGCCCAGACCTCAACCTCATCCAACACCTTTGGGATCAATTTGAAAGCCAACTGCGAGCCAGGCCTAATCGCCCAATCCGTGCCCTACCTCACCTTCTGGCTGAATGTAAGCAAATCCCTGCAGCAATGCTCCAACATCTAATATAAAGAATATATGTAAAATAATATCCCAGAAGAGTGGAGGTTGTTTTAGCAGCAAAGGGTGGATCAACTCCATACTAACATCCATAATTTTAGATGAGATGTTGGATGTCAGGTGTGCACATACATTTGGCCATGTAGTGTATCTAGGACCCACTTTTGGCTCCAGAACAGCTTGAATTATTTGCGGCATGGATTAAACAATGTGCTGGAAACATTTCTGAGGGCAGAGCTCTAGGATTTTGGTTTCACTAAATAACAATTTACACACTGGGAAGACTGCACAACTAAACAAAACAAATAAAAAAATAAAATTAAAAAAAACTAAAAAAAACACTTAAAACCTGAACTGAGTGACCCACATATGGTTGTGGCCTTGAACAACCGCCTTGGGCATTTATGCCAGCAGCTGGCACTGCCTGAGGGATTGTGGTGCATGCTGCATCAACAGATTCACATGTTCATGCTACGAACATCCTGTTCCACCTTATTGCAATGGTGCCCTATTGGATTGAGATCTGGGAAAGTCAACTGAAATCATGTCATGTTCGTGAAACCAGCCTGAGATGATGCATTCTTTGTTGCACGGTGCATTATCCTTTGATAAGTTGGAACGGGCTCTACCCATAAAGGGATGCACATGGTTACCAACCATGCTTAAGTATTTTGAGGCATTCAAATGATGTTCAGTTGGTATTAAAGGGCATAATGTGTGTCAAGAAAACATTCCCCACATCATTACACCACCACAAGCAGCCTGCATCGTTGATGTATGGCAGGATGGATCCATGATTTCTACACCAAATTCTGACCCTACCATCTGCATGTTGTAGCATAAATATAGATTCATCAGACCAGGCAACATTTATTCTGATCTTACATCATCCAGTTTTGGTAATCACGTGCCCACTGTAGCTTCACTTTCCTGTTCTTAACAGATAGGAGTGGAACCTCGCATGGTCTTCTGATGCTGTAGCCCATTCGCTTCAAGGTTCAACACATTGTGCATTCAGAGATGCCCTTCTGCACACCACTGTTGTAAACAGCTGTTCTTTGACTATTTGTAGCCTTTTCGTTAGCTTGAACAAGTCAACCCATTCTCCTTTGACCTCTCTCATTAACAAGGTGTTTTTGCCCATAGACCTGCTGTTCAAATGATGTTTCTTGATTATCACACCATTTTCTATAAATGCTAGAGACCATAGTGCATGAAATTCCCAGAAGGGCAGCCGTTTCAGAGATGCTGGAACCACCACATTTGACGCCAACGATCATACAACAGTCAAAGTTGCTTGGATCACACATCTTTCCCAATCTAATGTTTAGTCAAACAGTTTAACCTCCTCACGATGTCTGCATGCTTTATATTGCTGCTGCATGAGTCACCGTTTGGAGGAGCAGGCTATTTGCTTTAACAAGCAATTATAGCCTACCTAATTAAGGTCCACTAATGCATATAGGCTACATATGTGTATCAATGTGTACACATAATTTCATGTGCTCCATTGGATTGTTCAAGCCAGGTGAGAATTACCCACCTTATTTATAGCCATGAATGTCCTACTACAGGCCATGGGAACCTTTGCCTTACAATAAATTCAATGAACTGTTACTTCAAACTACGTGAGCTTTTGGTACTTGACAGAGATTTGAAGTTTTAACATTACATTTCTGAAGCAAGACAGAGATTACAGATTGCAAGTTAAATCACGTGAATTTAAACCTGTCTAGTTGGATATCAGGTTACCGTTTAAACAACATTGTGAGTGTAAATAAATTCAGGTCAGTTCACTACTGTAATTTGATACATAACATTTCAGTGACCAATTTGCAAGATTTTTTATTTATGTGGCTTTGCTTTTTCTCCAACCTGCTGTATTGTCTTATCCAGATGTGAATGCTACATGAATTCCAAAGCACCCCGACTCCAAGCACCATGAACACAACAGCAATACAAGGTTTCCTCAGAAACAGAATCAAATAAAACAAACTTGAAAGTAGACTTTTCCTGTGCTGGTTTGAGACAGTTGGGCTGTGTTATGTTAAACTCCGGTCTTAAGAGTTAAGTTTGGCGTGGAGATCTAATTAGCTATCACACCTGTGGTGTCCACCTGCCGTGTTTGACACGGCCTAAGGCTCTCAGTCCAAAACAGGGACAAGTAGCCAGGCAGAATAATGCAGATACTTGTCAGAGTGTCTGTAAAGAAATTCATACATTCGGTATGTGATGTGGACAAATAATTATCGCCACTTTTCACAAGTGTTCAGACAACTCCATGATCAATTGTCATAAAAATGTGTCAAACAGTGAAGGCACGGTTCCTCAAAATGTGGCTAATCAACAAACTGAGGAAACATGATACAGCAATTTTCAGTAAAGGTGTCCAGCGGCCACAGGTATGTCTCATCTCTTATTATGTTGTGTAAATGCATTTGACTTAAGATAACTGACTTCTTAACTGCTTCTAAAGAAACCAGATGAAAATTCATTAAAAAAATATAAGTATTGAACTTTCCTCCTCATAATATTATTTGATAATTAAAGATTCAAACGTTTTGACATGGTGCCTTCATCCCTGAATCGTATTTTGTTTTTGTATCATTAGCCTAAGTAAGATTTCAAGTGGGTAACATCATATCATTTTTTCAGTTTAATCCTGGAGTGTAGGCCTGAACCTTTCAATAATGTAGCCTATTGCTTAAATGGAAAATAACATGAAAGTAAAATACTGTACATGTCCTTGAGTAATTGATTTATCCATAATATAGGCAATCGTCCCTGGTCTGGTCCAGTTATGTCCCTCTATTATCGTGGCTGTTGTCTTATATGTCAGGAAAGGGTAAACTAATTTCGACCATATGGGTCTGAAGAGTGAAGCTAGAGGCAAGCATAAAGTACCAAACGCAAAACAAACAAACAAACAAACACGTAAATAATGAACCTAGTGCAACATAAATGGCTAGGCTACCTTGGGATTGTGGTTTGTTTGCCGACATTACAAATAAACTGAATAATTGAAAACTAAAATTATCATATTTGTGTTTCTCAACCCAGCACTAGCCTTATAACCAATCATACCTTGATCGACGAGTGATGTGACACTTAATTCCAAGTCAAAACACATGAGGATTTTAAGGCCTCGGAATAATTTAGGCTAGACTATATCTCGGTTACTAACAGCGCAATGTCAGAATCAGTAGCCTACTCGATACGGTCTCAAATCTTAAAATAAAATGATTTTGAATGCCAACGTTACTGATCTGACACGCACATGCAACAGAACATTGGTTATAAACGTAACCTACTGCATGTAAGCAACCTTAAGTAACCTATCGTTGCATGTTCCTTAACGGTGAGATTTTAATTTAATCTTGAACATAGCGATAGCCTACTTTATGACAAATGCTTGCCTGGCAATCAAACAACACTGTAACAGAAGTTACCATGTAAACAAGTCTTTAAAAACATGGGTTTAAATAATGTGGAAACCGATGGATATTAGGCTACACCTAAAGGTTTAAGCCATAGCCTCATTTTTATGAAGACACAGTTGTGTGGACAAGGATAAACTACTGTATTACCGTAAAAGGAATACAATGAGCAGCATTGATGCTTTCATTCCTGAATCATCCCCGTTCAAGCTGAAAACCCAGCATATGTGGTCAAATTCAGTGAGCTAGTCTAAATTACTTGGCTCCAACTAAACGTTACGGTGATCTTCCGCCAGAAAAAAAGCGTGTAAACGGTTTACGCTTGAAATTCAGGCGTTTAAAATACCTAATTCCATCGAAACCCCAAAGTGCAACCTAATAGACTAATAATTCAAATGTCTCACCTGAAAACTTTCTTCGGTTGACTTTGTTTTACTGGTTTATATGGTACGATTCTCGGTTCAAAATCCTCCTCGATGTCCCCATTTTCCCCGTTAACAGTCGATATGGAATTGGGTCTCCGGGCACCTTTCAGATTCCCTTCCTGAGCCAAAACAACTTCATCTCCGCTTTTAGAATCGGCATCGCACGGCTCCTCGACCCACGTTACACTCAACAAACTCAATGTAAATCCCAAAGAAATACCGATAACAACCGGCCCGATCGGCCTGATGAGAGAAATGAGCATGGGAAATCTCATTGTTTTATGGCAGTTGGCAACGGCAGAAATCTTTCCGGCTCAAACTTCGAATCCCTTTAAAATGTAAAATATACAAAAAAAGTTATCTTTGTAGGTTACAACGTCATTCTCATCTGATGTGATGGTATGCGGTAACACTACTGTCTCTTATCTTCTTCAGTAGGGTAGCGCAGCTAAGATTCTTACGTGTCAGTGGTACTGACTCCTCCTACATAATAAAACCAAACGTCAGAAAAAATGCAACAAAGAACTTTACCGTTTAAATGCCAATGCTGACTACACACATATGCTACACTTACGCCCATTAATTAATTTATAAATTTCTCGTGAAGGCAAAATGCAAAAACAAAAATACAATGAGATGTAGCTATCTTTTATACATTTTAAGGTTGCCATGGTGGAATCTCACGTACACTAGAGGGCGACCAGTCACCTGTACGGAGTCATGTTCCAGTCCAGAATGGAGATACAAAGAACCGCGTTCAAACGTGCATTTGGATTGATCATCAACATTCGCATTTGCCCTGGGTTCTTCTTGCTCCCGAATAAAATGATACGAGTGGGTTACCATGAGATGGTCCATCCGTTGTTCATTTTGAGTGGATTTCTGCAGCCTACTTTCTGTTCTGGTTTTTGTGCGTGTATAGCCTACGTTAGGGAAAATTAAGGCAGGCTATATTCAAGAGCTCCTAAACGTAATCTGAACGTTTCAATGAAAATGGGACTGAACTGACCACCATCTGATTGCTGAACGTTGCCGGTATGGCGACTTAACGGGTTATACGGTCTCATTGCAATCACAACACCATCAACCTCGCGGACCCAACATCCCCATGTCCTCAAGACCTCATACACACCACTGATCTGAGAACAGAGATGACACGAATATGCAACGTTTTATGAAGTACTATAGTATAACTGATTTAGGATTTAGGATTTTATTAGGATCCCCAGTAGAACATCTACTCTTCCTGGGGTCCACACAATACACAAAAACATGACAACAGATAAGACAAAACAACCACATGAAATAAAAAATAGAAACAATATTCTATCTCACAAACATACATATTCTTATTCATATACACTTATATATATATATATATATATATATATATATATATTTTTTTTTTTTTACGGTTATACATGCTAGATCTCGCCCTCCATTAATGTAACCAATGACGTGTCAAAAATAGGAGTATCCACGTGGTTCCAAGGGCAATATTTTCACCATAAAAGATTGTCTCCTCTAATTATGCTTCTCGCTTGTTAGTTATCAATGAAATGACATTTCATTTTGGAAAATATTTTTTTATTTGATTTTGATTTTAATTGTTTGAGTCAATTAATAAAAATTAAAAAAAAACTGATCCTGATATAATTGCATGCATAATTGATGCTACATAATGTGACACAACCTCAGTTGGAGCATAGCAACCACAGAATTTCCAATAGTTCCCCTCATCATCTTTAACAAGACCAAAAGACCATCCATTGTATGGGTATTATCCAGTGATGCTACTCATGTGTGCCTGATATTTAGGTCACTAAGCAAGGATTACACTGTATAGCTCCAGGCCCAAGAGCTTGGGTCAGCATCTGGTTTTCATTCAGGAGGTCAGAGGTGATCTTCCCCTCTGGCCAGGTCATTGCCCTTTCAGCCAGGGCACCTTTCCCACAGGTGTGAGAACCAAATACAGAAGTGTTGAGAGAGGAATTTGGTATAGGCCAGCTGCTCAAGATGACCAACTGGACATATCCCAGTTTTGAGGGAACTCCTCATTTCAATGAATGCTGATATTCTGAAACCAAAATAAAAGCTAGACTGGACTGAGAACATATATGCTAAGTAAGTAACATATACAACATCAGTAGACCCAAGAAATAATAATGCTTGCTATGTACAGACATATTACATTTTGCTCACAGAATATTAAAAGTAAATGTGTATGCATGAGTACATATACATATTCCAATCATATGTGGATGCTGGGTCAATGCTGTATCATTCTGTAATTGCATTGTTAACTTAGGCATTTCACCCAAATTACTTGCTTGCTTATGAAGAAAAATGAAAAGCGGGCAAGAACAATGACAAGAGTAAAGGTAATCTTTCTGTCACCCCTCCCAGAACAATTTGCAATTTGTGAAAACATTTCTGACTATCACTCTTAAGATCATTGTCACCAAGAACTGCAAATGACTCTAGATTTGATTGACTCCCTGAGAATCATTTTTCCATCATGCAATGATCTTGATATTATCTGGATGTATGCAATTACGATAGCATTCAGTATAAACTCCTATTTTATTCACACCCTTGATAAAGAAAAAAGAAAAAAAACTATACAAGTATAAAAGTGCTGATGAATATTTTATGCAAAAATATATATAGAACATTGTATTCTTTACTAATAATGCATTGGTTCCAACCACAATCTAACAGTTCAAAAAATATAATTTAATAACAAATATTTGCTACCCTGTTATCAGTATTTTCTGGATCCTCACTTGGCCATTATGACAGCAAGTACCTGCTTTTTTGAGATTACCAGTCCCCCATGCAGAATTGTTCGAGTTCCTTCCGATTCCTGGATTGGCGTCTGATTGCTTTTTTGAGGTCAAACCACAAATGCTCTATTGGATTCAGCACTGGAGATACAAATGGCCACTTCAAGACATTGATCTTGTGCTGTGTAAACCATTTCTTCGGCTGTGGATCCATGTTTCAGATCGTTGTCCTGTTGGACGATCACCTGCGGCCAAGGTGTAGCTTCCTGGCAGAGGAAACAAGGTTTTTGGACAAAATGTTTTGTACATGCTACAGTTCATGGTTCCATCTATTTTAACACGGGCCCAAGGGCCTATGCATTAAATGTTCACCAACAATGTTTCACCGTAGGCATGAGTTGCTTTCTTAAGATTCTATTACTTGCATTCTTTGGATGCCAAACATAATGCTGCATGTCTAAAAAGCTCCGTTTTTGTTTAATCTGACCACGATATGCAGTGCCAGTTGTGTTTAATTTGGCAAATTCAAGACACCTTTTTCAGTGAATTGTCTTCAAAACAGACTTTCGTGAGACTACGTCTCCCTACATGTGGGGGCAAGATAGACTTGTGCCCTCTACCTGGCAGGTTAGCCACTGTTCCAGTGGCCTTTCTCACAATTGACAAAACAGTGGAAAGCGATATCTTTACCTATTATGGATTTTTTTGAAGCCATCTCCTGATGTGTATGGGTCAATAACCTTTTGTCTGATGCTTTCAGGGTGTTCTCTGCCTTTCACCATGACTGTGACTGATCCCAGTATTTCAAATGTGTGCTCCTAACTTTTTATAACCCTTAGTGTTCTCAAACCTTTCGAATCCAGGGACCCCCAGCTGAAAGGTATCCAGAGGACCACATCATGAGTTTAAAAGGGATAAGAAGGACTCTACTGTAGATAGAAACACAGGTTATTATCAAACAATTTAAACAAAGCAATAATGAAATTCCCTGTGAAATAAATATGAATCTCCAGTTATAATATGGGTACGTGTTTGCATTATATCATATATTTTAACAAAACAGAGATTCTAATTAAGAAGCAACTAAACATGATCTGAATTAAATGTAAAGAAAATATGTGTAAAGAAGAAGTTTGTAGCAAAAAAATAATAGTCTAAAAGGAATTCAGGACAACCATGGGACGCTGTTCTTGTTTTTAAAGAAACACTCTGTAAAAAGCATGTATTTCAACTTCACCTTGTTTTCTTGCATGAAAAAATGTGTCCCTTGTTGAGAATATATCATTATTGCTAGGCTTTAACAGAAAGTATGTCTTGTTTGTGTGCACCAATCACAGTCGCAGAGATGAACTTCCCTCATCAGTGTTTGCTAGTGTAGATTTATGCTTTGTGATCTCAGAGGTACAGTGGAATTCCTGAACAATCACCCAGCAAAAGCATCCAGGTTTGCCAGCAGCTGATACAGGTGAGAGACAAGGTCTGGTCTGTCAGTGCTTTACGAAGGACTAAAAGTCAGGTAGCTGTGTCTCCTGCTCCCCACAGACTACAAATTTGATGGTTCAGTGATGGTACCAGAGTACCGTTAAGCTTGAATATAGCTCCACTCACAGCCCTACCCACAAGGCATATTGATTTGTGTTGGAAATGAAAAGAAAGCGCTGCTCAAGTAATTATGGGGTGAGAGGGGCCTACAGCCATAAATACAGTGCATGCAATCTGACATCAGGGTCTACTTTGCAGGGATCTAACATGCATCTCTTATGCACATTCACACAAAACATCTGGATCATAAAACATTCTACTATGATTTTTGTCTGTCAATATTTTGTTGACCTTTGTATTACTACAGGATATTGGCTTCAGTTTTTCCGTGGAGAGCTGAGGGAAAATATGACTAGATGTCCTGAGAGAAAGCCAAATATCATAATCATTAAAATTATATAAATAATTAGAATTGTATCCTCTATCCTCTGAATGCTGTTATCACATATGCTGAAATGTGTTCCATAAAATCAACTGAAAAATTATGAAGTAAATTAGGCTCAATGGATTCATGCTCCACATATCCCAGAAGGCTATTATTTCTGTAAATTACATCAAAAATTCTGGCAAGCTTGCAGATTAGCTTGAATAGACAATGCAGTATATTAGACTGGAGAGGTCAGACAGTGGCAAAAATAAATCCTGATTGAAAGTCCTGTATTGCTGTGTGTGTGTGTGTGTGCATGCATGTGAGTGAGTGCGTGTGTGTGTGTGTGTGTGTGTGTGTTTGTGTGTGGATGGGTGTCCTGCTCATCTGTATTTGGCCGCTGCAGTCCTAAATACTGCTGATGCATTCAGCTTTAGTGTCTTGTATTTACATTTTTATTTTAGCTGTAATTTCAAATTTGGCTAAGCCTGCTAATCTTCCTCCCTTCTGAGATCGCTCGCAGGTTGAAATGGTTTGAAATAAACACAGTGAAGACAGCTGGAACATCTGCCTTGAAACCAGTTTCACAGATTTTGGGATTATTTCCAGAAACAAAAACAAAACAGTACATACAATGCAGGAATTATTCTTTTTCTTGCGATTTTGTGATGAATAAACAGGGAGAAATCTACCAGCTACAGCAGTGATGTTGTCACAACACTCAGCCATTTCAAGCATACTCTTGTAGGGAGACACATCTACCAGCTACATCTATGATGTTGTTACTATACTCAGCCATTACAGGCATACTCTTTCAAGGAGACAAAAACTGAACAACAGTTGGGTTTCTGTTACAGCACACAGCCATTGAAGATGTGCTTCAAGGAAACTTCATTTCCAGATGTTGCATGATACACTGCCCTTTTTTGGCTGTATTAGGGCAAGGCGGAAGACCTGTTTTGTCTAACTTTTCTGTAAAGAACAGAACCAGCATCCTGAGACCACTGAAAAATGCTCCCGTATACTTGAGTGAATTGTCCATCTTTTTTGCCTTTTCACTCTCAACTTCACCTGGAATGTATGGGGTTTTTGTTCACCATAAACAATAATGTGTGTCCTATGATTATGAATTGTGTTATCACTCAGCAAATAGCATGTCAATAGCACATAATCCACAAGGTGGCAGTATTTACTTCAATTTTCCATGTTATTTTATTTTATTTATTTTATTTTTTTAGGTTTTCTCAATGTTTTGCTCCAGGGACTCGTTAACCTTTTCCTCCTAGGGGCCACATTTTGTATTTTAATATTGTGCATATGACCAAAACATTTCCCACATCATCATCTATAAAACTATTTCTGAATAAGATCTATTTTACAAGAGTGCAAATAAAATTATTGCCTTCTTAAAATATGCATATCTGTAACTTATTCTGTCGCTAGTGGGAGGTGCTGAGACTGTGCAGATGTAAACCTGAAAATAGTCATAATTTTTCATGTATCTGAGTAATAAAACTTTTTTTCTTTTCTCAATGATGAAAGAGTGAAATGTGGCTGAGTTGAAAAGCCCTGGTTTAAATACATTTTATGATTCAAGAGCTCGCAACTAATAAATCTACACTGAAAGAAAACTAAAAACACATGTTTTATACTTCACAAAACCCTCGAAAATTAAAATATTGCAGTAGAAACAAGGTTGACATTTCTCAAAATTAAGTATGTACATGATAAATAACACATTCTACTGTAATATATCTCACTGAACATAATTTTCACACTGCTGTGATAGACAGAACTATCATCAGAATGCTAATTTATTTTCAGTCTTAACATACCACATGCTTTACAAATTATTTGTTTTGTCAAAACAAAATGGTTGCCAACAGAGGTGAAAAATACAGTTTTTTCTCACAAAAGTAAAAGTTCTCCCAAGTATTTTGTTCCAATCACCTGGTTTTTCTAATCAATTCTTCAGCCAAGAGGTAGTACAAATTAGTGAAATTCGTGAGTTAATGGGTGTAAGAAACACGTGGAAGGATCTATACTTTCTGACCCCCTGGAATTTCCACCTTCCACTGCTAATATTTTAGCTTATGCAGACTAGTTAGAGTAACACAAAACGTATTTAATAATTTTTCACTTATTTATGTTGCATGCTTAACCTTGTGATTCTCCATTAGAGTTATGCAGCTTTAATGCACGAAGAACACTAGACATACAATAAATGCACATTCTATTTGATGTCTTGACGATAAAGACGTCATAACCATTGAACCAAAATTCAGACTGCCTTCGGAGGGCGCTCTGTAATCTTTTGCGATCATCTGAGTGAAATGTGTAGTACGAGAACAACTTGTGAGACAGAAAGACAGCGTGTGGATTATATTAGACATAAAAATTAACGTATCATTTACAAAGCCCTGGCAATGCGACAAAACAGTAACAGTGCGCAGTTGATACACGCCATTTTCTCTTTGCATATGGAATGACAAGTAGCAATACGTGAAAATACGGGGAGGAGATTAGGTGACTAATATTCACAAAATCGACATTAATGTACCGAAGGACTAGAACCCTCAAACATTGCACAGTTGAATCTTTCCATGAATGCTGTCAATATGACAATATAATTTAAAGAAAAATGTAAGTCATGCACACTTTTCTTTTAGCTAAGTACAGCAAATCATAAAAGAAAAAAGTATGATTCTGGATGGTTCTAGGGGGTGAACAAGAAGGGTCTCAATTCTTTATTTTTGTATTTTAGAAGTTGTCAAGCAGCTTTCCTATTTACTGGTTTAAAATGTCCCCAAGGAGAGGTATTTCAGATAAATACTTTCAACTTACTAGCTATCTGAAAAGCAAATCATTAAACATGACTGAATTCTTTGCTATCCAATCACATCACCATAGCCAAGGATCCGCATCCCCGGTCTTGGAGAGCCACAGGCATCTGCTGCTGAAAATCAACAACAAATTCAGACCCAGGAACCCAGGTGAGGTGACTGCTTTAATTGTCCATTAACTTCTAAGTAACACTGAAAACCAAAGGGCCCTGTGGCTCTCCAGGTCTGGGGTTTCAGGGCCGTGGCCTGTGGACTGCCTGCAGCACTGATGACTGTGGCCACCCCTATACATGTTTGTGATGCTTGTATGGGATATCAACACTCAAATTTGATATTCAAATATGCCTTGGTAATGTTTTTTTGTGTTCCATTTTTATAATCGTACTAAACCTAAAGTGCTAAACATATGTATAATTTGATTCCACGCTGAACTTTGATGCCATTGAAAACTTTTCAGGATCAGAATTCATATTCTAGTACAATTTGGTTTTGGAATAAAGTTCACAGCTGATCCTGAAACAATGTATTTTCAAGCATAGGCTATTGATACAATTTTTAATTGCTTTATTGATGGTCAACAGTAGTTCTGACATCACTTTCTGTAGTAGGGGGGTGTGAAAGAACATGACTCCAAGACATACCGCTAGGTGAGTACTGGGATATGGTAAAAGGTGAGTTCGTTCACAGGACACCAAAAATGTGTGTGATTTTTAAGTCAGGACCAGCAGGACAGCAGCAGTACAGACCACAGGGAACAGGATCAGGGAAACCTTGAGACCATGCATTGTTCATTCATGCTGTTGTGAATACTGAAACTATCTGGCCACCATCAGAAAAAAAAAGAATGCACACGACTGTATACCCTGCCCATGCCACTCCCATTCACTGCACTCAGGAGCATCATGTGATTTTACTCCATGCATTCCAGAACAGATTCACTGTTCGAAAGTGTATGGAAACGCTAGCGTTTTATAATAGAATTCCACTGCCAGGTCTCAAGGAATTTCGTGAACTTGATTTCTCGGAAGGATTCCAGAAATGGCTGTGGTTTGTTTAAAAAGCTTATGGCACATAGCTGTCATGTGTTTTTGATTTGGCCTCAATTTTTCACTTAACATAAAAAAATTGTGTAACAGGAGTCCTAATGATTTCTGAGACAGCCCTAAGGGAACAGATTGAATGCCTAGTTGCCTATGAAAGGCTTAGGATGATAAAGGAGGCAGAGAAAATGGAAGCACGTGGAAAAGGAGAATATGGGGTTGGGAAAATAGGAAGGAATGGGTTCTCCTCATGATGGATCTTGAGCATCTGTAGTGTTTTGTTGGCCAAGGTTAAAAATAAATTCTGAGTTAACTTCTGATCGATCAGAGCACAGCGTGTTTTGACCATTAAGGCATATGGATGTCCACCACTGTCTAGACTGTGCTGGTGCCGAACGAGGTGAACGCAGACTGTGCATAACCAGCCTTAACACAGCATGGGGGAGAGGGTTTCAGTGGGCAGGTTTGCCTCAGCACTTCAGAACCAACCAGTGACTTGTTCCAGTCAGATGGGAGCCTTTGGTCTGTCAGTGCTCGTTGCACATGAACTTTTGACCTCTGATGCAATGTCTGTGCAGCTCAACTGGTGGACTGCAGAGAACAACAATTCACCCGTAGCCAGCAAACACTGTCTGTGTTATTAAGCTGATGGCGGATGCTGATGTTATCAGACAGGAATACAAATACAATTGTTTTTTATCGTGATTGTTGTGTGAAAATGTCCCAGCCTATCCCCACTGATGAGGTACCGAAGGTGGAGTAGGGGATCTTACAAATTGTTGAACCATAATATGGAAAAAAGAAGCCTGCCAAAGAATCTCTTACATTTCAAAAATGTTAATGGCAAGTTAAATCTGTCAATGAAAGGTATGATTATGATTAAAAGTCTTCTACAAGAGAAGCTCCTTAAATCGTCTTCCAGCACATACTTGAACATTCCAACTTAAAGAGGGTCGACTGCACAACTTAGTCTGTCAATGAAACTTAGTATGATTTCAAGACAGTTTGGTGTTTTCTCTGCTTCTGCTTCAGAGCCTGTCTTCCTCTGTGTTACTCTCTCTGCACCTGATGATCTACCAGTATATTTCAGCAACATAGTGTCCCTTTTACAATGTGACCCACATAGATATTTTTTGCTCTGCAATATTCCAGACCACGGTGCAAATATTACGTTCTAATGGTTTTAACTGTTTCACTGATATACAGCTGCCCAGCTAACACCAGCATTACGCAGTTCAGCAAGGAATGCACTTCTGGTTTCAGCATCCAGATGAAAGCAGTTAAAGCCACACATTTATGTTGATTTTGGATCAGCACAGGGTAGTAGGGTACCAGATCTAAATAATCTGCTATTGGTTGACCTACTGTATTCAGTTGGCATACCATCTGAAGCAACCGAGCAGTGTTTTGAATGTTGGTTAATGTTAGCACTTGTTCTTTTTGGACTATTCAAACATTTACTACTCTTTGTTTCTCCCTAACAGAGCACTAATAGCAGGTCTCTATTAGAAGGGGGTGACCTGCTGTACTTTGGAAATGTGAAACCATTGCCTATAAACTTTAAACCAAGTAAAAAAATCACTCATCCTTGAAAACAACACACACACACACACACACAGTGTGTGAGAGAGAGAATGAGACATAGCACTTGAAAACAGTTCTGCAATAAGTAACTACATTTCCCTAATGTCTCAAATTAAAGTTAAACACAGCTTTATTATGGTAAAATAATATTTTAATGAGAAATATTTTACTGTAATCTACTGGCAATATGACCTTACTACAATAGTAAAATACAGTCTTTTTGTCTGTGTTCAATGACAAAGTTTCTCTGAGAATATCCTTATTAATACCCACAAAGGGATGGGAATCATTGAGAGAAAACTACAGTGAGATACCAGAGGCACAGTTCGTCTGATCTCCCCTCCATGGGAATTATCAAAGGCCATGGCTAAAATAAGCACATGGCACGCACGGGAAATTTTCTCTGTTTTCCTTGGCCCATCTTTTGTTGTATTTCATCATTGTTTCAAAATGAAATGGTAAATCTCTCATAGGTTATGAAAGTACAGAAGGGAAGTAGGTTTAGTAGAATTCCGTTCAGTCATTTACCCTTGTCTCATTTTAAATATGTGTTTGGTTATGCATTTCTGTGTCTTGGTGTTAATGTATACCTGGCACTAAGGTCACCTGCATTAGAGTTTATCTTATGCTTGTTGTATATGTAAACATATATGTGCATTATGATACAGTAGCCTATACTCTATTCAGTTCTGTTATGTTTAAAATGCACATCTTGGCATGTGTATTCAGGAATTCCATTGTAATTCACTCACTGAAGACCAGATACTATGTCAGCTGTTGTGTTAATTCCCTTAACTTAGTCCTTTGGATTGTTTGAGGGACAATTAATAGATGCCCACCATCTACTCAATAAAGCCATCATAAATCCAGCTCCTTGTAACCTTCCACTGTTGAAAAAACACCATGGTCTAAACTTTTGCCACAAAGCTGTTGATTCTAGAGTGGCTACATCCATACAGGTGATCTCCACAAGGCTGTCTCAAGAGAACTAAAAGCTGATCAACAGACATGATATTTAGCAAGTTCAGTTAAAAACATATAGCTGTATTCTATATTATTATAAGTTTAGTATTAGAGCCTTTTTATCTGAACTGCACATTTATTACATTGGCATCTTTTTAAAAGGTGCTACCATAAAGGAAAAACTATTTAGTTATTTCAATGCACTTATATTGACGCTGTACTGTACTAATATAACAGAAGCTGTAAAAGCAATAATAATAATAATAATAATAATAATAATAATAATCAACCACCAACATTTAGCACACACCACGGTGATGCACATCAGTCATTCTTCACTCAATAATGCACCACATATCAGCTTAAATTGTCAATGGAGGCCTAAACTGAGGGAGCTTTTGTGGGAATTTTCCCAGGATGGTGCCGGTGCTATGTGCTGTAGGATGTTCTAAGACCACAGTGCGACCTTGGTTCAACATTTCATCCAAAAGACAACCTCCTATAATATAGTGTCCCCATCACTGTATGAGTGCACTGGTTTTCAGATGGTTCCAAAGGGAACACTGCCCCCTACTGATCTACCAACACCACTTATGGAAGCTATCTGTATTTTTCTGGGGACTTTGCAGGGTGGCAGGCTGCCAGCCAATACAGTAGATATTAATGTACTAAACAGAAGATATAAATATATGAATAGTTACTGTATGAAGTACTAACATTGTGATACTATAATAATACTGTTGTTATGTTGCAGAAATACTGTAGCTATACTATAAGCATGATCTGCACACGTTACCCAGTAGCGTGTATTTGACAAAACAAACACTGAGTAGTGTTTATGAATTCTGTAGCCGTACAGCTCAGCCTAGCATGTTCTACACCCCCTTAATTCTTGAGAAAATACAGAAATTTGTTAGGGGATTGAGATTTATGTTATTTTCCATTTAAGTTTTTTTCCAGGCTTAAGCTTGATAATACCATTAATCATTATATATCCAAAGCTATGGCCAAAATAAATACAAGAACGGAAACATCTTTTAAAGTTCTGGCAAAAGCAGGGATATTGCAATCACAAATCGCTTTTGCACTGACCAAAAATGCACTGTCATGACAATAAAAATAAGGAGGAGTGGCTTTTTTACAACCGTCAAAACAACTGCATGCAAATTGAGTCGTGAAATGGCTTAATGAAAAACACATCTGTGTGTCACTGATTTACGCAAATGTTCCTTCCGCACACCTTGCTGTCTGCGAGCCCCTGGGTAACACCTGTGCAGGGAGTTCAGTTGTCCCCATAAGTTCTGATCTCTTAACTGTAATCACAGCCCCTTTGAAACGTTTCACTCATTCCCTTTCATACAGTATGTTCCAGTTAATACGCCCGCCCAGCGTCATCCACAAATCATATTACTGGTTTGAGTGACAATAAGGTTTCCACTTGGCATGCCTGGCGGGAGATGAGCGCATTTTCTTTTTTTTTCCTTTTTTTTTAGCTAAGCGGAAAAATTACGCTCATGTTCTAAAGCTGAAAACGTGCGCATAGGGCTAATGATGAACTTCACGCCTACCTGTTCCTAGTCAATCCGAAAGCGCAGCCTCCTACAAAACTTCAGGAAGAAACGCACAAGTAAAATCATCACTGCGAACCGGACCAGTTCTAAAAAGCGTGCCTTTTCTTCGCAGAATGTGTTTGCTGCTTGGGTTTATTTTTCTATAACTCCTGTCTGGGGTCTGGCTTTGCTCCATGCTCCCTCGGGCGGTGAGATCCTCGCTGCCAAATTGAAATCGCTCCGTACTATTGGAATTCAAGAGGTTTTAGTTGGGACGTGCTTGTCACCTTCAGAACATTTTTGTCTCTGGGATTTGAAAACACCAAGAGCTGCGAACCCCGTGATTCTGTTCCTGAATGTCATTGCGATTGTCTCCATCAACTACACTTCTTCCACGGTGCGACTTTGGGCAAGTTCATAAGACTTTCCACGCGTTTTGGCTGGATATTTCCCCAAACTGTTCAAACCGTTCTACGGAAGCTGCATGATTATCAAGGTCCTAACGTGCAGGTTTGGGTGTTGAATAATTAATTTTCTTTTTTGGGACATATTAACACAGGATGACCCCAGTAACTCGAACTCAGCTCGGCGTGTTTTTCATCCTCCTCTGTCCGGTCAACATAATCGGGTTGTGGTGGTAAGTTAATCTTCAAAAATAAGTTGTGTATTGCCGTGAATTAACTTTCTGTCATAGCAGTAAATAAAGCAATCGTAAACGAATAAACACTAGTATTGTTGATGTTAAATTAATTGTCGAAGCTGTCACGTTTACTGGTATCTATATATACATTTTATTTGCGTCTGTCCAGGTAAGGTGGAGAAGCATACTTGTCGGAACTAGTATGTGTTGTTTTTAAATGGTCCCTTTGCTTGCTTATATTGGTGGATATAATAAGCCATGTTGGTTTTTATTAGTGTTAATTCCTTTTTAGATCAAACGATTCTGTATTCAAACCTTTTGGGCGTATGGACATTAACATGAGTTCATGCATGACATATGCTTTTATACATTAGATTCATTATTTGCTACCTTTTTACTTTAAGGGAATTTATAATAAATCATTTTTTTAATAATTAATTTTTAAATAACACAGTATCAGAAACCAACAGATAACTCAATTTTGGATAACATGTATATGAATGAAAATGAAGATTGGAAATCTCTGACATGAATGTCTGACAAGGTTTGAGGAGTGTGTTGGAGATCCACCACGAATGGAGTGGAAAGAAAGGGTCAGTGTAGGAATTTTTGTTGGACCTTGAGACAACATATCTGGCATCATAAATGAGTCCTTGTTACATACATGTATGCATACGTGTGCACACACTCCCACAAACAAACACACACGCTTGTACACACACACACACACACACACGTCTTCTTAGTTAATAATGAGACAACCATCATGTTTATGCTATTTTGGTATGGTATGGTAACAACCAAACTTTCCTAAAGGATGTTCTCTGAAAATCAAGTCTGGGTCTTGAGAACTTGTAAGGTCTTTTTTTGATGGACAGATGATAAGCGCTACTCCACTTGGAGTATAGATTGTGCCAAATAGGACAAAGATGCTTTCATTTAGGAATTTCACAGGCAGCTGCTGGGACTACTCCCAGCTCTTCACATAAATATTCTCTGAAAAAAGATTATTATTACATGGGATTATGTGAGTTGTGTACATAACAGTCACCCACACCCCGGACTTGCATTATACACACTGTCCATTTATTCAGCTGGACCTTTGCTGAATCAGATAAGTACCTTGCTCAAGGGTGCAACATCAATGTCTGTGAATCTTTTCGAATCAGTGACTGAACATCAAACTCATAGTCATCTGGTTACTTGTCTTATTCCCTTGTAACAATACCCACTGCTCAATACTACTGATTTGGATGACATGGTATTCACATTGAGTAAAAGAGATGCTCCCATTGAAATCCAAAAAGTCCTGTCACAGAACAGTTTGATTTCTCACAGACCTTAAGGGCAGAACTGAACTCCTGCCATCCAAGTTTTGGGACAGTTCACCTACCTTGGTGTTTCTGGGTCACGCTCTGGCTGACAGCCAGGAACATACTCCACAGATGCAGTCACAGCCTGGTCTCACTTGCGTTCTCTCTCTCTCTCTCTCTCTCTCTGTCACAAAGCTGGAGAACTACTGAGATGGAGGGGTTTGGACCACCTGTAGTTACAAAATACTTTATCAATGTTTCTCAAACTGCAGCACTAGAAACAGCTGGCTGGATACAAAGTGGGTGGCACATATCTCTGGCTGAGACTTTATTCCCATCCTGGAAGCTGTTTTATAAAACCCCCACTCTTCAAATGGGTAGGAGAAATAGGAGGCCAGTGGAGGATTCTACATGGTCGCATTGCAAAGACTGAAAGACTAATTTTATCAGAGAAGTTTAGCCTTTACGCATTGCTGGTGAGTGCTTTTATTACCTTGAGCCAGAATCTAGACATTAAGGAGGGTCAAAATCTAGGTTGAGAGATGTTTTGATATAAACTCACTGGTTTAACTCCAGTACAGCTGGGGTTTTACCTGGGTAAAGCCTGGCTATGTACTAGTCAGCTGTAAAACTTTCATTTTTCAATCAATTGTCGCTGGGTTTTCACCTCAACATTTTGACCACGTTTTTCCGACTTTTCACAGCAAAAATGTTCAGTTTTTTTGTTCATTTTATTTTGTATCACTTTTTATTCAAGGCTGAGAAACACTCATGCCCAGTTGACAGAGGCTGATACTGTGCTATGCCACCATCTTAATCCTAAATGATAATGTAAATTCATAAAATACTAGATCGATAAATGATGGTAAGGCTACAAACGGGTGACAAATTAAAGGAAACATCTGAATAAATTAGTGGATAAACATAACAAATGCTGATGCTTCTATACAGGTGTACTGCATGATACAATTAAGCAATTAACATTCTATCATGCTCTGTGGCATGTATAAAAATGCTGAGAAGGCCCAGTTTGACCTCAATTTTGTATCAAGATGGCGAGAGGAAAAGATCTAAGTGACTTTGAAAGAGGGTTCATTATTGGGGCACGGATGGCAGGAGCTTCAGTCACAAAGACTGCTTAACTGGCTAGTGTTTCAATAGGAACAGTGACTAAAGTGACATCTGCATTTAGATCTATGGGAAAGACATCAGTAAAAAGGGTCGAAAATTGTGGTTGAAAGTACACATTCGATGATTGTGATGTTTCTGCATTAGTGCGATCTATAAGGAAAAACAGAAGAGCAGCTCTTGACTGAGAATGTTAACGCACACACATTGTTTTGTTTCGGTTTGCAGTGACATTGCTGGACTTACTGTCAGCTCAGTGAGAAGAACACTAATTGTAAGCAACCCTAGCCAAAGCTAACTCTCGAATAATGCCTTGAGAACCATGTCAAACTGCAATGATAAATTTTGTGAAACAATCTGCTCTGAGCTGCAGAGCACTCAAGAAGGGCACCATGTGAAGAAGACCTATATAGTCACTTTGGGATCAGTTTCTGAATGGCATCGGGTTTAGGGGCGTGTGGGCTCCACGGATTGCCTGAGGCTCCGATATTGGGCTGCTTATGTCCCTCGTCCCTCTGTCCATGTTTATTAAAGGACACATGATGGACAGCAGTGGCACACAGCACTAGAGTGGCGGTCATTTTAATTTAGTGTTTCGCTCATATGAAGATTTGGTCGTGGCTATGAAAGAGCCCACAGGCCTGAAAACATGCTACTTACGCACTTTCCAGCACTGTCACAGCTGAATTCCTATTGGTCAAGTTTTTATTTTAATGGAAATTGAGCTTGATGGAATTCACATTCATTTTCACAATGAATGAAAATGGGCTTATCATGTGACTGTTAGTATGGGTTAGGTTAAATGCTCTACCTCATGGTCTTTAACTGTTTTTGTGCTTTTAATTTTTCAGACGTCACCCACAGCATGTTGTCAATTAAGTAGATCATTTTCCATGTACAGCATACAATGATTTGTTTCTACAAATTGTGGTGTGCCAGTCAGAGATTTTTGGACTAGTGGCACAAGAATGCTACATAATGAGGAATATTTATAATGCATTACAAGTGACATATTATGGGCCATTCCTTATTTAAATCTATATAACTCTCTCCAGTCAAATAGAAAGCAAGATTCAGAACTGAGTGAGATCTATATTCTTTCTGCAAAACAGAAATCTTCTTGAAATCTGTTCCTTTAAACAATGAAATAGGATTTGAGGAAGAAAATGTAATTGTCTGCTTTTTTTTTAGAGAGACTGCACCTCCTCCTGTAAAAACCAGGTGAATTTTTGTGAGCGGCTTCAAGCGCCTATTTCAAAGCTTGGATTTTGGCACATGAATCCACATAAATTTGGAAGCCTTGACGCAGAATAATCAGAGGATATATCTGTAAGCTTTAATAACATGGGGATACATTGGGCATATTACACCAGGGATAAGGTAACACATGTCTGTGATGTGTTCCTTCTTGCTTTGTTCCCATGGAAACCTTGTCAATAAAGTGTTGATAAGTAGCAATGCTATATCCATTTCCAAAGATGGTTATTGCTGAAGACCTGGGTGCAGGGCAGATCAGAAAAAGCACAGCATACTGTCATGGATTATAGTCTCTAAGCTAAGAACTAGAACCCCTACTGAAACTAGAATTTTAGACCAATTTCTAACGTACCCTTTTAGAGTAAGATCCTTGAGAAATTAATGCTAGAACAATTGAATGACTTTTTAACCTCCAATGAAACTCTTGAAATATTCCAGTCTGGTTGTAGATGCAGGCACAGTACAGAGACTGCTCTTGTAAGGGTAGTGAACGACCTCAGAAGGAGTCTGCCTGTTCTCGTACTATTGGACCTGAGCTCTGCCTTTGACAATGTTGACCATGCCATCCTCGTAGACAGACTTGAAAAATGGGTGCGTATCACAAGCACTGCTCTTAACTGGTTTAAGACCTATTCAACAGACTGTTCCTTTACTGTTAACCTTCGTGAGCGCACTTCTGAGAATTCTAATGTCATATGGTGTCCCTCAGGGATCAATTCTCAGGCCAGTCCTTCTTAACCTTTATAAGCTACCTCTAGGAGGTGTTATCAGGAGGCACAGAGTGCAATTTCAGGTATGGTGATGATACCGAGCTTTACAGCTTTATGTCCCCCAGTGATAAAAGGCCAATAGGAGTCACTTATGAACTGTATTTGAGACATTCATATTTGGATGTCAAAAAAAAAAATTCTGCAGTTTAATCAGTACAAGACAATGCTGCTTCTTGTAGGCTCAAAGACCCAAAGAGAAACATGTATTACTTCACTCGGGTCTCTAACTGACTTTGCCAGAAATCAGGCGAAGGACCTTTGTGTCATCATGGACACTGAGCTAGCCCTTGATACACATGTTAAGCACATAAAGAAATCGGCTTTTTATCATCTTGCTAAGGTACATCCATTTTTAAAACAGGAGAGTGCTGGAGAAACTAATAGGTGTTTTTATTATGAGCAGACCTGACTACTGCTCTTTCTTCTGGTTTGTCATTATCCATTATCAATCATTTACAGTTATTGTAAGTCTCTTCATGGCCTAGCACCCCTACCTATCTGACTTGCTTTCAAGGTATGTGCCTACCAGGGCCCTCAGATCCTCTGGCAGTAACATTTTATTCACATCTCTAGATACAGGTGGTCCTTGGATGTTTTTTAAAACTATGACATGCCTTTTTAGCATTGCTTGTACTTGAATTCTTACTGCTCCTCAGCTCCTGTTTTAATAGTTTTTATGTTCTTTATTGATCTGTTCTTTTAATTCATTGTGATTTTATGCTGCACTGAGATGTATGAAATGTGCTATATAGAGCATGATTGATTGATTTATTGATTGATGTGAATATATTTATAAAAAGTTTGTGAAACACACTACAGATAAATGTCATCCCAGGGCATGAAACAAAATATTACATACTGTACAGTACAGTTATAGCAGCATTCTTTTATGTTATCACTGAAAATCGATATTTTGATGAGTTACTGTGCTGGCAAATGGGGCTCAGGGGAAAAACTGACTAATTTAAATAAATTATAATAGACAAAATATATAAATATAATAGACATTTTGTTCATTTTTTAGAGGTTTTGAATATTATTTTAATTAATAATTATAAAATGTATTAATTAATTAATATTATTAAAATGATTAATTATAGTATTGTGTGTAGCATTACTTTAAAGGTGTGCAGGAAGCCAAAGGAAAGAAAAATGATATTGCAACCTTAATTTACATAAAATTGTGACAGCCCGTTGTTAGTTAGCCCATTGTATTTCTTTCCGCTGAGTTGCTGTTTTTGCTCTTTCCTTGAAAATGAAGTGAAAGCCATTTTAAAAACTGAGAAAATAAAGAGAAAGTAATAAAGTCAATCAATCTGTTGACATGACATTTAAAATTATTATTCCTATTGCAATACAAATGTCAGTTTTCAGAATGAATGGCATGACATTGTTAAAGTGTACTCATCACAATGTGATGACATGAGTGTTCTCTTTTCTCTGTAGGGTGATGGGAAGCCCTTTGGTCATGGACCCCAACAGCATCTGCAGGAAGACTAAGAGGCTAGCGGTCAAGCAGGCCGAGCTGTGCCAGAGGCAGCCTGAGATCATCAATGAGGTCATCAAGGGCACGAAGTTAGGCTTGCGGGAATGTAAGCATCAGTTCCGCTTCCGTCGCTGGAACTGCACCAGTCACAGCAAGTACTTTGGAAAAGTTCTGCAACAAGGTGAGGACTGAATGTGTAGCATCCAAATGTACAGCCATTTATACCTGAAATGTCCATAAAGCATATCTGTCAAGGATATTAGTGCCTGTGTTTCAGGCTGCACTGGCCTACTTTAGCTGTGACAAATTTATGTTTAGATGCTCCTCTCCTGCATCTGATTGCCCGCTACTCTATATGTGTCTACTATACCTTTACAGTTGGTAATAAATGCTACATTAAATGGCTGCATTAACTTTGGCCCTGCTGTGCAAATTTTCTTAAAAACTGGCCATACTGAATTAATGTGCATTACTGTGTGTCTAGCAGTATTTCAATTCTCATAGCTGCATTAAAGCTGTTCCAGTCACATGTTTGCCACTCTACGGGGATAGGTCTGCTCAAGGTCAAGTTTTGAGCCGCTGCTCAATAAAGCAAGAGATATTCGCTGCCTGAGCAAAAGACAAATCATCCCTAGACAAGGGAAGTTACTCTTATTGCATCACAAGGAGTGACGTCACCGTCTGTACTGACTGACTGTTCATGTGGTAACTTGCATCTCCAAATGTTTCTGACACTTGAACAGATAATGTGGATGTCCAAAATATGAATTCAGCTTGCAGAATACGCTAACCTAAATTTATTGTCAACAGGTGAAATGGTTGTTTACTGTGAAAAACTTTGACTTCTATGTTGGTCACCCCCTATTCATTAATAAATAAAATAATTTTCTCGTTCATATGCCCTAGATATGAATTAATCCTGGGAAAGAAATACATTAGTTAATTGCTTCTTCCCATAAGTACTGCATTCCCCAGTGAGGCTGGGCCAATAGTCACCTCACCAATGCAGACCTCTTGGCCTTAGCCAGCAATGGTGCGACTGAGACTCAAACACCCAGTCACAGGGTTCACACTTTGCTGTTGGAATGAGCATCTTCACAGCATGGAGGCCCAAAAATGTCCCATGTTCACCCATCTTACGAAGCAACCCATGCAAATACAGGCTCGTGTTCATCCAAAAAAGGACCTGTGTAGATCCAACAGAATCCCCTGTGTTCTTCCTCTGCTGAAGAAATAAATACTTTTTTAATACAGATGCTGTTCATAAAAGCTGATCAGATTAAATCCTGGTTAAATCCACAGTTTCCCAGAAATGATCATGACTCAGAGGACAGAACTGCAAAGACAGTCACCCAGGGCCCACACAAAGTGGCATACATTTTTCTCCCTTAGCATAAATATCTTGGGGCTAACATCTTCTTTTCAAATGTGTGAACTTATTATCTTACCCCCAGGAGAAAGTTTTTTTGAGAGTTTATGCCTGTTGCTTTAACATGTTGTCCATAATTAGGTAATTTAGGATACTCACAGACAATATGTGGGGAATATTTTGTTCCAATTACAAAAAAAGGGCCGTCTGTGTTTCCTTCTACCTTTTAAGTAATGCAACAACAATGCTGTCATTCAGGCATACCTGCTTCTCTGTCAGTCAGACTTTACACAGAGTGACAGTATGTGTGTGTATGTGTGTTTGTGTGTGTGTGCGCTTGTCCATGCGTATTTGTGCAGGTCTGTGCATGTTTATGTATTTGTATATGTGTTTGGATATGTGCAGTGTGCGAGCGTGTGGGGGTGGGGATTAAAGCTTTGGTATTTTCTTCCGGTGTGCATATTGTATTATGAAACACAACCAGGCTTTGACTGGATGCTAATTGGTGAGTCACCTTTCCTACACAAACCAAGCAGAAAATGAAGAACATCTCTCCTGGAATGTTGCCATGAAATAATTCCAGATCCAGAGAATCCAGCTCAGCCAATATGAAGATTTTACTTCCAGCAGTTTGATTTGCTTTTCATTTTTTCATTTGTGTGTTGTCTTCAGCTGGAAAGGTCACCCAGTACTCTGCTTTTTGGGGATACTTGGTGATACACTGCCCTTGGCTTGATAATGTAAATACTACAATAAGCCAATTGATTGTTAGAAATTCATCTTTAAAAATGACTGGCAACAGATTTCCCGAGAAAATACAATACGTTTTGTTACACTGTATTTTTTACAATATTAAATATAATTTTGTAAACCTTACTGTACCAAATAAATGACTAGTTTTTACTGGTTTTACTGCTCCAATACACAACATTTTTCTATCACCTTTATAAGAATATACAGTATATATTCCACTTGTTCCAATTCTGTTACACAGCTGGTGATTTTTCTTTACAATTGGAGAAGCACGTTCATATTTCTCACTTGTAATGTGTAATGGTCTCCTACAATGTATGTCTATAAAAGTGGGTAATATAGTTTATAATATATTATAGTTGTATAATAATAAAGGAAAGTGAACTGAACTACATTATATCAACTTCCCAAAGAGTAGCTAAATATCAAAACTTTCCCTGAACCATAACCTACGAACACATTCATTCTTTGTCTGTGGTGTGAAAGTTCATTGGATTATAAAGTAATGCCGTGCAATCTCCAAAGGACTGAATTCCCCACCATTTAACATAATATACAGTCTAATACTCTATTTAACCAGTGTGTGATTTACTGTGAATAACCACAACAATGCAAAGCATTGCATACACCAGTGTAATATTAACCCAGTATAACTGAAACCATTTCTTCATTCACTACAGACTCACTAAGTCTCAGATAACAAGATGACTGACTGAATGACTCAAAGAAAATAAGTCATCCCATGGTCCGGATATGAAACTCATCATATGTCAATATTAATATGGTTATATGAGTGAGATGTGGTGACAGAGCTTCAGGTTGAGCTGCTTGTGAGCAGAGGCTTGGCATCCTTCAGCAAGGTGATATCATTAAAGCTTATTATCTCTCTCACACTGGCCCACCTTACATCTAAGTGTCTTCTCTGCCCTTTCCTTGGAGCCCAGGTATCTAGCCCTCACTGTTTTTCCTCAGCTTTAGCGTTCCTTGACGTTCCCACTGTGAGCAGGCATGGTAGTGATAGTCACACTTCCAAAGGAACATAATCCCCCAGCAGTTAATGAGGCCATCAGCTCTGTTTCCACTGGGTATCAGCTTGCTCCAGTAGTGGGATGTTTTTCTTGGCAGAGCTGATTACAGACTACAAACTGCCAAAATGGAAGCATTGCAAGTTTCACTTTTAATATTTTAAAAGGAGCGTTATTCCTCAGGCTAAACACTGTGGTAGCTCAGATGCAAGGGCTCTTCCAGAATGGACCCGCTGCTTAGGTTCTGGATGGGTTCTGCACATTTTGCATTCAGCTTTAAGAGAGCTGGGATGAGTCCTTGGGTGAGTGGACAGGGAGTTACTTTTAATATCAGGACTCTGGTGAAGGGATTGTTTTATTGGTTCTAATGAATTCCATTCTAGGAATCATGTGATACGAAGCTGGTAGCGTGGAACTCTGACCTCATGCTCATTCCAGAGCCAGAAACAATAAGCGAGACAATAATTTCATCAACATCGGCAGAAAAGACTGATGCCTTGCTCCTCCTGTCCTGCAGCATTCTGAATTACTGTGCTGTTGTATGACTCCATGTTTTAATTTCTGTTTACCAAACTTTGTACAGATATAAAGATTGTATAGAACTCGAATGTATAGGCATATTCAGAATATTAACAATGAGAGAAGCGTACAACATAAGAGGCTGAACCTGCATGTATACTTGGGGGATACACAAAAGGACTATGATGCTCTGGCACCCATTGGCATTGGCACCCATAACTGTTGCTATTATCAGAAAAAAACTGTACAATTCACAGAACACCAGCAGTTACAGCAAAGCACGTACAAATGCAAGAAATCAGTGACAACGTATGCTGTCTGGGTCACAGCTACTTGGTCTGGTTGAATACTTTGTTGGACAATTTCCTGATCATAGATTGAAATCGATTCTGATTAAATATTTGCTAAATTGAAGGAACCCTATTTATGATACTTGAGATGTGTCTTAATTTGATTTTAGTAAGTTTGCATTGGCCCACTTCACCAAGATCTCTGCTGCCTGTTCAGAAAGTCTGACGCTTCTCTTCCTTGCCATTGTTTTCACTCATTTACACGTCTTGGACTTGTGCTTTTGCAATACAAGGACAAATCATTTGGGTGTGGTTATTTGATTTGGTTTGTCAGTACTACAGCGAATCAGTCTTTAATATAGAAGATTTGTAACTGATTCACAATAAGTAACATAACTGCTCACAATTCTTTCTCAGTGGATCATTTTGGCCAAACATTCTTATTTTATTAATGTACTGAATTGTTGCTTTATAGTAAAGCATTTTATCACAATTTCATTCTATCATTGTTAAATGTGTTTTTGTGTGTGTGTGTGTGTGTGCATGCTCACATGCATATACATACAAATGCACACACGCACGCACACACACTCACACACATCCATTACAGCTGCATAGCACATTCACAAACAGTACAGCAGAGTAACAGGCATCGCACACATGCACAAACACACACACACAGTCACACACACCCATCCATTACACACAAACATCCATAACACAAACCCATCCATCCAACTAGATTCTACAATGGTTATATGGACAGGAGCTGGTAGCAAATGACCCTGTGTTTGTGAAGTCATTCCATTCCATCCCATTCCATAAGAGCTTTAAATAAGCTAGGCTAAGCTGACAGGAAGAGACATTTCTGACACTTTCATGTCTGACATGTTGCTTCCTGACAGTTCCTAGTCTTTGCCTGTATTTACCTGAGGTAAAATCTCACATTATTTGTTTGATGCTCTTCCTGGAACAAACTTGAATGCAAGTATTCACCAAAAAAAGAAACAAAACAAGGTGAAAGGGAAACTATAGTCAGTTGTTTTTTAATCTGAGAAATGCACTCTGCTACCCGAATGGGCTTTTGTGTGTGAGCATTTCACGGTATGAGGGATAGCAATAACATCTGAAAGGATTTTCTTATGGTTTTTAGTATTGAGGTGCTTATGAGATTTACACTACTTTGTAATTTACATGTAAAAGAACACAAGCTTGTTTGAGTCCCTTTTGTAATTTACATATAAAAGAATGCTTGCTTGTCTTTGTCCCGTTCACAGCAGGTAGTTGCATGTTGTTGTGGCTGTGGAACTGGTTGTATTGTTCATGATTATGCACTGTTTGTATTGTGTGCCTGTTTCTCCTTATGCTCTTAATAATGGTCAAGAAGGGAGGGTGTTCAATGCACAGACTCCCCTGACGTCCCTGTCCCGTGTGTTTTATCTGGCAGATATTCGGGAGACGGCGTTCGTGTACGCCATCACGGCAGCGGGCGTGACGCATGCGGTGACCCAGGCCTGCAGCATGGGCGATCTGCTGCAGTGCGGCTGTGAAATCACGAGGAGCTGGGCACCTCCGAGGCCCGCTGCCAGCACCGACGCCAGCGCCGGCACCGAGCCCGTCAAATGGGAGTGGGGCGGCTGTGGGGACGACGTGGAGTTTGGCTACGAGAAGTCCAAGCAGTTCATGGACGGCAAGCAGAAAAGGGGGAAGAGCGACATCAGAACCTTGATGGATCTCCATAACAACGAAGCAGGAAGACTGGTATCTGAAAAGACCCGCTATATAGCTCATATATTTATAAGTAGCTAGCAGAAAGCTATTTTGCATGCACAGATATTTTTTTTCGGGCAGGCATCAGTGCATAATTTCATGGTGTTTTTTGAAGGTTCAACAGCTCACTAAAGAAAAGTATTCCAGTTTTGACTCATTGATACACTTACAACATTTTTCCCTCACAGCCAAGAGTTTTACTACGAGCCCGGATCTTCCCTGATAGTTCTGCCTAAGTGGGCACACAGCACACACTTATAATATATAATATAGCAGTGAACCACAGAATATTTATATTTTCAGTGAGCTCTATAATGTTTGGGACAAATACTTTTTTCATATGTGGTTAAAGTGCACATTCTCAGCTTTTATTACTGGGTATTTTAATGTAAAATTGAGAAATGACAGCACTTTTTTTTACATGTGGAGCCAAAAGACCAAAAAACTTCCCAAGATCCAAAGCATCCCCTCATTTGTAAAACATGGTACTGGCTCAAGTTGAAGCGTACAGAAGTGTCTTATTTGCTCAAGTTCAAGCAAACATCTCCAAACTCATTGGATAGTGCTTCATCCTACAGCAAGACAGTAACCTCAAACATACTGCTAAAGCAACAAAGGAGTTTTTCACAGCCAAAAACTGGAAAATTTTGGACTGGCCAAGTAATTCACCAGATCTCAATCGAATTGAACATGCTTTTTATTTGCTGAAGAGAAAGCTTAAGGCAATTAGCCCCCCGAAACAAAAAGGAGTTGAAGATACAGTAGCTGCAGTACAGCCCTGGCAGAGCTTCACCAGAGAAGATATTCACCTGGTGATGTCTATCGGTCACAGACTTCAGGCAGTCATTGCATGAGAATAATATGCAACAAAGCACTTAACATCATATTTTCATTTATGTTGCATTAATATGTCCCGAATATTATGATGCCCTGAAATGGGAATGCTGTGTATAAAAAGTGCTGTAATTTCTACATAGTGAGTGAATACACTTTAACTTTATTAAATACACTTTAATTAAAGCTGAGATTCTGCGCTAATTAAATTTAAAATTGTTGAGTACAGAGCCAAATCAAGAAAAAAATATGCCTTTGTCCCAAACGTTATGGAGCTCACTGTATGTCTGCAGCATTTATTTTTCAAAATCTTTACATTTTAATTGAGTTGCATTTTAGAACTCCACTCTAATGCAGAGCACAGATGTTTTCATCTACCTAATGACATACAACAACCCCACGTATCTGCTTTAGTAAAACTGTGATAGTCATATGCCAGTTCTTTAGGTAAAACTGTGATAGTCATATGCCAGTTCTTTAGGTAATACTGTGATATTTCAATGTCAGTACTTTAGTAAAACTATGATGGCTCCATGCCGCTCCTTTAGTAACAGTATGATGGCTACATGTCAGTACTTCAGTAACACAGTAAACTTACATCTCAACATAAATAGTGCCACTGGAGTTATAAAACAAATTCCCTTGATTGTGTGAATCCGTAACATAATGTTTCCCATTTTAAAAGTTGAAAGACTTATTGGTTATCAAAAGGTTTCTTAACTTTGGCTTTCTTGTTAGGCTGAGCTCACAGCATTGTAACCTGTTGAAGGCTGGGGATTGTCTGGTCTTTACTATACGCATGACTGCAGCTGTTAATTACACTGAATTTTAGTGAATTGTGTGGGCCTCACCTGTGTTTGCCCTGGGTCAGAATCAGTTCATCGGTGTTTGAGACCTCTCCATACCACTAAAGCCCACCTCTGCAAGGGGTCAGGAACAGGTAAATGAGCAGGTGGGGTAGAGAGAAAGGGATATAAACAGAGAGACAGAGAAAACAGGGAGTGAGAAAGAGATAAATGATACTGTAGGTGCAGATAACAAGATTAAGGGTAACTCTTTACAATGCCCAATCAAAAGGTTAGAATAAAAAAAAAGAGACTGTACCATGGCATTTATCATGGGCTAAATTATTATGAGCTCATATCTGAACCATCTCTGCCGTCAAGACCTGTAAGCTTTTAAACAGCCAGAGGCTGAATTCCTTCAGAATAGCATCTTGGCTTTATCTCACAAACCTATCTGTGTGTCTTGACTACAGGCGGTGAAGAATTATATGAGAGCAGAGTGTAAGTGCCACGGGCTCTCTGGCTCCTGCACGCTGAGGACCTGCTGGAGGAAGATGCCTCACTTTCGTGAGGTGGGAAACCGACTGCTGGAAAGGTTCAACGGGGCCTTCAAGGTAATGGGAGGGAACGACGGAAAAACTCTGATCCCCGTTGGACGGAACATCAAGCCTCCCGACAAGCAGGACCTCATTTACTCGGCTGAGTCTCCAGATTTCTGCCTGCCCAACCGGAAAACGGGGTCGGTGGGCACCCGTGGGCGGGTGTGCAACAGCACAGCCCTGGACATGAGTGGCTGTGACCTGCTCTGCTGTGACCGCGGTTACAGGGACCAGACGGTGGTGTACGAGGAGAACTGCCTCTGCAGGTTCCACTGGTGCTGCGTGGTGCAGTGCAAGAAATGCTCTGTCAGGAAGGAGCTCAGCCTCTGCTTGTAGAATCTTCTGCATAGATGGGTCTACAGTGCTGACTACAAAGACCATTTAACCGGAGCTCTCAACTCTATTCTCATATCCAGAAAGTTCCTTTGCTGTCAGTGCTGGAGTAGCAGCAATGGATATTCTGTCTTTGGCCATGTCCATTCATGAAAACCTATAACGGTGTATGCAAAACAAAAAACTTTCAGCTTTAAAACAATGACAGAGACTTAATATTTTGTTTGTTAAACAGAATGCAGACAGCTTAGTCTCTGCTTTTAGAATTCATTTTCAGCTGGTACAGATAAAGCAGTTGCAGCTAGAATTCAGAAACACAAGCATGGCTACTTGGGTGACAGTACGAGCCAAATAATAAAACTGACTTTTAATGATAAGGTCTATTTCTAGAATTGATTTAGACTGTGAGTCTGGCACTGTGAAATTAACATTACTCCCCAAATGGGGTAAAGTAAGTAAGCAGACATGTTTACATTGTTCTCCCGAAAACAGAAAACTCATTCTGTTGACCAAATCACATGGGGCTTTAAGAGGACAGCATGTTTTTGTTGTTTTTGGTGGCCAAAAAATGTCAGTGTTTGAAATTTCAGAAGTAAAAAGGGAAAGTGTGCATCCTTGCAGAGATGCACACTGTCACTCAGATGTGATTAGAGGGCCTGTATTTTAAACATCTTACAGTAGGAGTGCTGATCTAGGTTTTTCCCTGTTCATACAATAAACTTATCCATTATGAACTAAAATACAAATGATCCGAGATCATCAGTTTATGAAGACAGGCTATATTAGCATTAAGTAAGTTGCATTGCAAGACAATGTGAAGATTACGGAACGGAACGTGCTCAAAAACTCAAAAAAACACTTTGAATATAAGAGATGTGTAAACCAGGATAATGTTTTATATCTGTACAAATTTGTTTATTTCTTTAAAGTACTGTATGTCTTTGTTTTGTAAAAAAAAGAGAACAGTCGGAAATATAAGTTTATGAGCTGTAAAAAGATTTATCTTTTAGTCTTAATATTTTACGTACGTTTGTACAGTGTGTGGTTCCTGTAATGCACTTTTGTTGAACATTTATAAGGTGTATATACTTTTTTTTTTTCTTGCGCAATGGGCTGTCTCATGCCTAACACTGCCAATAATTGGATTCATGAGGTCGGTGATTTGCTGAATGAAAGCCCTGTCATTGAAGTCCAAACATGGGCCATGGTCCCATTCTTTTACTCAGTTGTATTTGACCTGGAGAGATTTTTCTTAACTATTTCAAGATGGTGGAACTAATTCAAATAGCCTGACATGAGAAGGCAATTGTTTTGTTTTTTTGTTGCTTGTGAAAAATACATTTGCATTTTCTTTTGATATTTGATGTAATTTATGTTTATAATGTCCTGCTGCAGTCTACATTACAGTGCAGTCTACATTACAGCTTACAGATCTCTCATCCCAGTCCATTTCTGCTTTACTAGTGAGCTGGTTAGGTGGCTAACTAGCTAATTGCATTTACTTGCTGGACACATCTAATTGGCACAGCTTTATTGCACATTTCTGTAACTTCGGATTCTTCTCCCTCAAACTGCCAAGAAAACCATAATTTGTCAAAAAGCCATCAATAATGGAGCTATAGTGAGCTTTGAAAATGTTGGAGACGAAGATATATATATATATATTTGGCTCTGTACTCCACAATTTTAGACTTGTAATCAAACAATTCACGTGGCAAAAGTGCACATTTTCAGCTTTTATGAAAGAGTATTTATATACATTTTGATTTCACCATGTAGAAATTACAGCACATTTTGTACATAGTACCCCTTTCTGATTAGTCTGGTACATCTGATTGTTTCTTTAGTGCAGGTATAAGAAAGCTTATAGTATCTAGACTTGATTCTTGGCTTTTGCTTTCCATTGGAGTTATTTGCATTTGTCAACATGAGTTGTGCCAATGAAAGTCAAGGAATCCATTATGAGGCTGAGATATAATAAAAAATCAGTCAGAGACATAGGCCAAAACTTAGGCTTACCAAAATCAACTGTTCAGAACATCATTAAGAAGAAAGACAGCACTGTGAGCTCAGTTATGACAAAGTTCTGGTTGGCCAAGGAAGGTTTCTATGATTAATGACTGTAGAATTCTCACCATAATGAAGAAAAACCCACAAACATCTGTCTGACAGATCAGAAACACTCTTCAGGAGGCAGAGGTGGATCTGTGACTACTGCAGAAGACTTCAGGAACAGAATGAAGCTGCAAAATGTAAATCACGAATTAGTCGCCAAAACAGGATGGCCAGGTTACAGTTTTCTAAGAAGTACCTAAAAGAGCCTGCAGAGTTCTGGAAAAAGACCTTGTGGACAGATGAGACCAATATTAATGAAAATGGCATGTGCAAAATAGATTCAGTGATGATGTAACTGCTGATAGTAGCAAGCTTTACATAACAATATGCCCCAAACATTATGGTGATATGATGCCCTGAAATGGGGGGGCAATGTACAATACGTCTTGTAATTACTAAGGCTAAAGCTAATTATGGAATCAGCAAATGGTACTGCGTGCTATTTGCATTTTACATATGAAGCACAGCTTAAAAGGTTCAGTTCAACAACAAAAAAACATTTAGTGCATTGCGTACACAGTAAAATGTCCAGTGTCCAATTCAACTCTTACAGAGTTCATATGAGTTCACTCTGGCCATAGTAGACTATATAAACTCTGTAAAAGTAGATTTTACACTGAACATTGTACTGTGTATCTTTATTGTATGAGGGGAAATTGCCATGTAAGAGCGCAGGCTATCCAGCACTATGAACAAAATGTGTATATTCTAGCTGTGGCAGCAATTGCCAAATGAATTAATCCAGATGCGAGTGTAATGTTTTAAGTAGCTTGATTCTTGTTGGGATGGAATGGGAAAGTGAGGGAGGATCTATGTTTCTATGTTATAATTTTTTATTTTGCCCAAAAGAGTGATTATTTCTATGGCTGGGTGTTTGTCACAGAAGTGCAGGTATCACAGATTCCATTATTTTTGTCTTTTTTGGCAGTGCCATAAATATTACTGTTTTAGTGCTTTCTCTGATTTTTGTAAAACTCTTCCTGTAGCTATCGTAACATTGTAAGTGACAACAGACGCTCAGATGACTCAAACATCGGAACATGTACCAAATCTTAAAAAGAAAAGAAATAAAAGCAAACCCACAGTAGCTCTGTATTTTATTATTTTAGTAATGCAATATGAGCATGCTCTGTATGCTCTGTTTCTAACAATGTTCTTTTAAAGTAAAAAGACATGCTCTTTCCATGATGGACAAATCCAATTTAATGCACCAGCCTATCATTCCATTTGTTTGTATTATTTAGCAACTTGTGGCAGCTGCCCACTGATTCTTTTGAAACTTTAAACCCTTGTTACTGTTGCCAAAGCTGTGCATGTTATTTCAATCATTTCCTATGGCTGCACATGAGATCTATTGGTTAATTTAATAAATTAATGGTTTAAACACTGTGATTAATGCCTCTTTTTTTCAGTTTTCCATGATTTTTAACAACTTTGCCATGACTGCTCAGTGACTTTAGCCAATATTTTCTGTGATAAACACCCAGCCTTAATTACTTGGCTGCAATAATGAATTAATAATAAATAATATTAAAAATCTGCAATGTTTGATAATTTCTTGTTTGGAAAGTTGAAATAATGTCTCTTGTTGCAAAGACTCTCTCAGTGCATCTTCGAAGACTATACCTGTGTCTTTGTCTTGCTTGCGCCTTGATTTAGGCTCTTCAGGGGCGGAGACATTTGATGCAAAAATTGACCCTTGTTGATTGTGCAAACATTAATAAATTCAACAGAATACAAACAACCACAATTATAATATCTCTGCCCATTTTTTGTGCAACCTTAAATGCAAATGAGAGAAAGAAGCGAGCGCATCGTGCAATGACTCATGGATATGCTTATTGCGCTTCCAGCCCCGTGGGCCTCTTTGATACATAAGACATAATACATAATTTCAGAATACATCACATATGCTCCTAAAAATAGCCGCAAAAGGCTTAGTAAATGTAGCCCTATGTCTTTGTCCCTAGCATCATGGAGCTCACTATAACTATATTCATTACCATATTAAATAGCTAGCTAGCTCCCTTGCTTTTTTAACCTAATAATTTTACGGCTGGTAGATAGAAAAATTATATAACCAAATATACCTGGACACCCCTTGGTCTGGGGCTGTTTTTCATGGTTTGGGCTAGGCCCCTTAGTTCCAGTGAAGACCAATGTTAATGCTACAGCATACAATCACATTCTAGACTATTCTGTGCTCCCCCAACAGTTTGGGGATGGCCCTTTCCTGTTTCAGCATGACAATAGCCCCCAGGCTCACAGAAAGGTTCATATAGAAATGGTTTTGTCAAGACTGGTGTGGAAGAACTTGACTGGCCTGCACAGAGCTCTGAACTTAACCCCATTCAACACCTTTGGGATCACTTGGAAAGCCAACTGCAAGACAGGCCTAATTGCCCAATCAGTGCCCACCTCAGTAATGCTCTTCTGACTGAATAGAAGCAAATACTACAGCAATGCTCCAACATCTAGTATAAATCCTTCCCAAAATAGTGGAGGTTGTTATAGCAGCAAAGAGTGGACCAACTCCATATTAATACCCATAATTCTGGATATGATATTGGATGCCAGGTATCCACATACTTTTGGCCGTGTAGAGCATACAGTATAGTTTCAAATTACTATCAGATGTACATGCTATAATGTACCTTCCATCCTGCACTTATTGTGTCTTGTATCATTGTCTTGATGTTGTAGCTTGTAATGCTTCCTAGTTTGACTTAGCATAGGCTAGGTCAGAGTAATGTTCACTGTGTGAACTGGACTTAATATGCTAATAGCTATGAATAACTGTACAAAATGAGTATTGTGCCTTATCGGACCTGTGTTTTGTAGTTGTTCCAATGGTATGCACTTGATGTACGTGGCTTTGGATAAAAGTGTCTGCCAAATAATTGTAAAGTAATGTAATGTATCACAGGAAACACCTGATTGATCTAATGTTGGATTTTGGTGGATATGGTGATACTCTCTGCAGGCCAACCCTGGCACATTACTGGCTGTGTTGCAATAAACTATTGCTAATCTCTTAATAACCACTGTTGCTCCAGTAAAGCCAAATTACCTATCCCCAAACAATATTTCATCAATCAACAGACAATGTTGACATTCAGGAGATGCCATTCCATTTCCCTAGAGCCAGCTTCATAGGGTCGGTTTGGCTCTTTGTCAACTACGAGAGATGGCACACAGTTACATGTAGGCCTATTTTATAAAAAAAGTAATGAAGTTGTATTGCCAAAGGCTTAAGGCCAGTTTGGAGGATTGGTGGCCAAAGTAAAAGCATTCATATTCACCCAGTGGGTTACTGAAAAACAACTCTAATGTTTTATCACTGATATAAATGACATTAGGACATATTGTACCATTTGTAGATTTGTTTAAACTGTTGCTAAGATATGATGATTAAACCTGTTATGTACAAAACCTCTTGGAATACCTTCAAACTCTGGCAAATATAATTAAAGTTATGCTATGGTAATAAGAGACAGGTTCAGGCATGGGCAGAACATTACTCCAGTAATGGGAATGGTGCAAAATAAGGTTCTGCATCTTATTGAAAATATGAATAAGCCCTGTATAAATACAATAAATAAATACATGCATAATGACTTGTATTACGATTTCTTTGTGCATTTGGTGTTCATATCATATCCAATTTGAAGGATTATAATTCAACATTTCTAAAAATAATAATCTGGTATTATATTAAAATTGTATCCAAAAAAGGTTTGGTAATGTAATTTAACATTTTTTGTCATCTTTCTCCTTGTGATTTCTATTTATGTGTTTATCATTTCCATTGATTAATTCACAGCTTCACAGTGCAAATTTACCTTAGACATAAATGTTGTTTAAATGAGGCTCTTTGGGAAGATGACTATAACACTTCTGACACTTTTTCTGTTGACCTTAAGTACAACATGTAAGTGTTGTTTAAAGTGGTCTTATATAAAATTATTCATGACTGAACAACTTTCATGCCTGTTCTTTCATGGCATGAGATTTTATGCTCATTTTCTAGATTCTTTTGCTCCATGCCTATCCTTTTGCAACTTGGCATAAAAGAGGTGTTGTTTTGAGTTATTAACGCAGTTGGAAAATGCACCCACTCTCCGTTTTAGCCTTGCAAGTCGGCACAAGTTAATATTTTCCAGGAATTTGGAGCTAGTGGTATTAAATGCAGAGGAGGGTTGAAAACAAGAACACATCCAGAAGCGCCTTGCCTAAAGGTATGACTCCCCGACATGGGCATGGGCACATTGATGTGGGCAGGCATGCGGAGCCACTTCTCAGAGCGGAAACTATTTTACTTTAGTAGTAGTTTATTTAGCCTTTATATGTTTATATGTTTTGCTCAATTTCATTCAGCCTTCATCAATTAAGTCTCCCTGCTATATACACTGCCAGCACTGTTGTGCATGTGGAGGCACATCTGTCTGTCCTTGTGAGGCACACATGGTCCTACTAAAGGGTAGCCATTGTAAGCGCATAGCTGTCACACATCTGTCATGGGGCAGACTCATTATCTTCTATCATTCAAACAAGCAAGAGTCTCTGTAGCATTTAACCATCACTATTATGCACATAAGTAACTTACTGAGAGTCATTATTAGAAATTCATTGATTTGGCTTGTGGGGATTTTTTCTAATGGCTCCCATTTAAATGGTGACATAGGATTCTATCATATGGATTAAAAATCGCTGTTGTTACAGAAACACTGTCTAATATCAGGACAGCAATGCACTACAAATAGAATTTCAACCGAAATTAGAAAGAAAATAAATCCGGTAACGCAACACCACAAAAGGCATCCAATTCTGAAAGGTACTCTATCTAATTTGAAGTGCTTAATCTGTGTGAATCTCCTTATAAAACCCTACTTGGATACACATCCAATTCTTGCAGTAATGCTTCCTTAAAGCAGTAGATTCACTCCCATGGTTAACCAAGAGACATCTCCAAACCAGAAAAACGTATTCTTGGTCTGGATCTTGGTCTTGACCCACAAGTCTGGATCTTGGTTTTAGCATGCGGTCTTGGGACAAGACCAAGTTCTCTCTCTTCAGCATGCTCAAGATAGTAGTCATTCCACTGTACCACTAGACTGTGCCATGACATTGCCACTATGGAGAATTCACTGATTGCTAATTCCTTCTGTTACTCACATTAGTCAACACTATGGCTGCCTAGTATTTGCTGGTGCCTCACTTTACATTCACGTAATTCAAAATTATGAGCGATGGTTTAATGATGTTGTGTCCCAGAAACTCATGTTTATGCAGGAATGATCCTGTTACTTTAGGCTACTTCAAGAAGGCTGCTAATAGTAGTTGTGAGGCGCTATTAGCAGAGGTGATCTAAATTGAGTAGCCGATGAATATTATATTGGTGCTAGAATGATTAGTTTTTCAACAAAAATAAATAAATGTCACATACAGTATATATTGCAACAGAAATGCTGACTATCTCAAAGAGTTTACCCATAATTCCTGTTAAATCTTTGTCACTACACTGAGTTCAATTTCACCTTGTTCCACCATGACAGTGGAATGTTCTAACTTAGCCATGCTCATTCACTGTTTGATGCAGTAGAGGCTGTTGCAGGTAGGCAGATGAGCCACTCCCTCAACAAAAGCCAAGGTAAAAAATTTTTAAAGCTCATTATGACAATATATAATGATAATTCAAATTAATTGTATAATGACAAATAATGGACATGTGAAAGCAAACAGCATTGTTATCAGAAACAGTAAATGTTTTCGGCAAAGGCAAATATCAACTTGTTCATTTAACAACAATCACAAGAGCAATACAAACTGAAACCTTTGTTCTTGTTTGTATACGTTTAATGTTCAAGGGGTTAGTTGACAAATTGTCTGTGCTTCTAGCACTTTGTCTCTCTTGGGACTGTATGGTCCCCTTCTAGGGAATTACTGCACTTTGATCTCTGATCCTTGAACTTGTTTACATTGTAAGTCGCTGTGGATAAGAGTGTCTGCCAAATGCCGGTAAACTAATGGAGAAAAAGGCCTGTTGAAGGCTGGAGAAACACCAGTATAGGTTTCTGTATCTGCAACATAGTGCTATTCATGGAACCCTGCATGCTGTAATCTGCAAGTGGTTCTGGATAAGAGTGCCTGTATAATGAATACATTCAGAGCCTTTTTCTTCTTCCAGCAGATGGCTTTATCACATCAGAGTAAAAGAAACAGCAGGACCGTTCCAGTAAAAATGGCACGACTTCGCCCACAGACCTGATTCCGAAAGGAAATCATTGCTAACTTGTAAAGTGGCAGTTCACCCAAAGATTTCTGTGGCCTCAAAGCACCAGAAATTAACATTTGAAAAAGTCAACATCCTCAGAACTTAATTTCATTGAACAAATTCTACCAAAGTTCAGCAACTGTGTAGCCTATATCCGTGCAACTAATATGAAATTTGAGTGATAATAATGTGACATTGGAATAATGCTACCTTTTGTAGGTTCAAAATAGCAACTTGTTAGCAATGTACTGTACTTTATTATGGCACATAAGAGCATTGAAATTCATGGTTGAGATATGAACAGGTGTAATTTCTATGATATAAGTTTTAAAAGTATTATGGCTTTAATAAAGTAAGGTGCTAATGAGTTGCTATATTGAACAGTCGCATTCCATCACATTACGTCACCACCACTCAAGGACACCACTTCAAGTCCACCTGCATGAGACTTGCTCGATTATGACCTGCATGGTGGGCACACTTCAGTAGAGGAAGTAGTTTGATGAAACCATGAACAAATTATGCTCTGTGGATGTTCGTGAGAAACCGCCGGGTTATATTGGGACATTACAGTTTAATTTTTAGAAACAAAATTTTTGGCGCTTTGAAGCAACACGAAAATGGCTGAACCTGTTTTTTTCAGGTCACACAAAAAAAGATGTATTTTATTTTCAAAGAACATGTAATGGAACCAAAAATAAATTGGAAGAAAGGAAAAAGCCAACTAAATTATTATCTATCTGGAGCTTGACATTAAAGTGAGATATGTATTTTAAAATGACCTGTATTTGCTTTTTCAAATATTTGAAAATTATACTCAAATCCATCCTCCTTCCCATACGTGTCACATGCTTTCCCTTGCCAGCACTGAAAATGTCAATTCCACGTTATACACACTAGATGGTGCTGTTTGAGCAGTGTCCTTTTGTCAGCAAACGTATGAGTGGAAAACAATGTCTAATTATTTAATCAAGAGTTGTTCTGGAACATTCTGTTATGTCCTTGCTGAATTTTGGCAAGCTGATAAATAGTTTTGACTATTTCTTAATGATGTACACCACTAGTGATGTATTGTCACCCTGTGAACTATTGTCCAATTTCTCCTCTTAACTGACCACTTCCCACCTTAACTCTACTTCCTGTGTAGGCTTTCTCTCATCTCTCCCTCAAGGCTTAACTGTAATATTTAGATCTCTATTTGGATTCTCCTTCACCCTCACTTTGAGTACACTGAGTACATTGTCTCAACAGCATTACTTCTGTAAACACATGCATTTTCAGGTCAATTTCAAATTTGCCGTTTTACTGTGAAGCACACATCTTCCTCTTTTACACTGCATCAATCTGTTAGCATATATACAGATGATATATACTATATCATCTGTATATATACTGATGATTTGATATTTGAGCTCTTGGAATTTTTTAAATCTTTGGTTGTCCAAGGAATTGACTGGCTTTGTGGCATACACCTTTACACAAACCTAGCTTTACACAGTATACTTGTACAATCATTCACTCACACATACATATTTATCTCTACACAAACATATACCTATATTGATATAAGCACAGACATTACATTACATTATAGGCATTTAGCTGACGCTCTTATCCAGAGCGACTTACAACAGTGTAACCAAACTCAGGATCAAGTCCACTTAAGTCCATTGAACAAAATGCAGATAAAAAGCCTTTACTATGATAGCATACATTAAGGAGAAACAAGATAGTCTGAACCAAAAATTTATTTATTTATTTATTTATTTATTTTTTTTAATAGTTATGGGAGGGGGTTTAGGGAAGAGGAGAGAGGTACACAGAGAAGAGGTGCGTCTTGAGTTTCCGTTTGAAGGTGCTCAGACACTCTGCTGTTCTGACCTCCACTGGAAGATCGTTCCACCATCGTGGGGCCAGAACTGCAAAGAGTCGAGACCTTGTTGCTGCTCGTGTTGGGGGAGGAATCAGCCGCCCTGTAGTAGCCGATCGGAGCGATCTGGCCGGCTTGTAGGGTCTGATCATCTTCTGCAGATAACCAGGAGCTGACCCCTTGACTGCTTGGAAAGCAAGCACCAGTGTCTTAAACCGGATGCGAGCTTGCACTGGTAGCCAGTGGAGGGAGATGAGGAGGGGAGTGACGTGGGAGTCACGAGGGAGGTTGTAAACCAGACGTGCTGCTGCATTCTGGATGAGCTGAAGGGGTCTGGTGGCTGATGCTGGGAGGCCAGCCAGGAGGGAGTTGACATATGCACACAACTATGAATGCATATGGTACCCATACCCAAACATAGGCTCACATGTATATATGCATGTACACACATGCACATAGGCACACACTGAATTGTGTCTATTTAGAGAACTATTTGACAGGTGTCTGTCTCGGGTTGGGCCTGTTTGTAATTATATCCTCAGGTCCAACTAATGGCCATGAATGTTAATCAAACCTTTAAATCAAAAGCATTGTAGTATCGTCTAGTGATTTGTTACTGTCATCATAATTGTGGAAATATAATTGCTATTGGAAAATGTCTCACTCCTACAGATATTCATATTAACACATCTCACAATCCTCTCTGGGTAAGTCATCTGCATTGTGCATGCAGACAGTCCAGCACATTAAGCATTTCAGCCTACACTGTAATTATATCTGTTCACTGATAACCACACACAAATAATGGATAAAAACAAGCATGGTCTAGTTTCCCTGAAGCTTAAGTGTGCATGGGCAAGCATAGTAGGTCAACATCATTGTCAAGAGTTGGGTATTGAGTTAATTCCAAACAAAGCCTTAATAAACATCTGCCTTGCCGAGACTTTGCTTGATGTGGGCTAAAGTACTCAGGCATACCCATGTCACTCCAGAAGAGGGAGCCTCAGATTGCACAGTTACTTCGAATCTCATCTATCAGGCTCAGTTACACACCTTTGCTTTCTCACTCACACTCTTGGAGGGGCTGAAACCTTTCTATAAAAACTGGTACAGGTTGAATACATGCAATTATATGAAATCTTAGGGAACAACATGTCATCTCATCTGAATCAGTGAATGTTTGTGATTTGAATCCTTAACTCTCGTAGTGCTTTCTAACATCAAATTAATATGGCACTGGTAAGGCCAAGTTCAGAATTTGTATATAAGCAGACCGTTAGAAATCAAATTTAGATATCAAATTATGTAGGTTAAACTATCTCAAGCTTTGTATGAGACAGAATACTGATTATTTTCTGGCTGATGAATGGCAAGAGGAAAAGATCTAAGTGACTTTGAATGAGGGTTCATTATTGGGACACAGATGACAGGAGCTTCAATCACAAAGACAGCTCAACTGGCTAGTGTTTCAATAGGAACAGTGACTAAAGTGACATCAGTAAATAGGGTTGGAAATTGTTGTCAAAAGCGCATATTCAATTAACATGATGCACACGCATTAGTGTGATATTTAAGAACGAACAGAAGAGCAATTCCTCAGGTGACAAAGAATGTCAATGCAGGACACGTTCAGACTGTGTTAGCATAAGCCCCTTATTACAAAGATGATGGAATACCTTTGATGTTGGAATATACAAATCAGGGAATATCTTTTGGAAGAGTGGTGTTCCATTCCTCCAGTGGAGTTCAAGAGACTTGTAGAATCTATCCCAAGGAGCATTAAAGCTGTTCTGGTGGCTTGTTGTGAAACAACACCTTACTAAGACACTTTATGTTGGTTTTTCCTTTAATTTGTCACCCGTTTGTAGATATACTGGCACACTAAGATATGCTGTGATACAGACCTCATTTAAATAAATAAAAAAATTCACAAACTTGAACACTAACACTTCATAATTGGACACAGAAAAGGCAGTTTCCTGAGGTTCACACTAAAACAAAAATATTCCCCAGGCCCATATGTAAGCTGTTAAAACTGTCCTAAAATGGGCATTTCTCCAAAATATAGTATTTCCACAAAGACCGGTCACTTGATTCACAGGCTGTAGTTCTACTTAAAAGATTCAATTCAATTCAGACACAAATGATTCACTGATCCCCTTTCAAGCGACTAAACGCCATGTCAATTGGGCTCTCATGTTCATACCATGTCTACCATTTAATAAAATGGAGATAAGTAAACAGAATTAAAAGCCATAATTGGCTCTTTAGTGGTTACAAATTTCTGGGACATGATGTGGAAGAATGTTAATAAGGTAGCAGCAGGTGTAGTTCAGTGGGATTGGATTGGATTATATAACATGTGTAATATACAATAATTTTATGTTGAGGAAAATACACTTTGTCCTATTTTAAGAGAAACTTTCAAATAAGAAGATCACACAATTTATTCTTTGGGTAAGCAGAATCCCTTTGAAAGGTTGATCATTTCTTCTATGCATATCACCTGCCAACAAGTTCTTATTTCTCAACCACACTGTCTTTCTTCTTCCCATGTTTCCCCCTCTTTTTCTTGCTAGAAAATTGTTACTGGAGACAAACATGCAATTGCCTAACCTCTACTCTTTCCCTCTCATTCCTCCTCAAGAGATGTGGGGTTAAAACTTAACGCAAACTTTCAATTCAATTCAGTTTTATTTGCACAGTCCTTTTTAGAGAGGAGCTGTCTCAAAGACAGTTTACAGAGGAAACAGAAAGTAAAATTGGGCACAAATCAGGCCTGAACCCCCAATAAGCAAACAATTCAGGTAAAAACACTTTGCTTTGGTCCAAATCAGCATTTTCCCATTGGCTCAGTTTGGTTTCACATGGCAACATTTCACACAAACCAAAATGCATCAACAAGCCTTGTGGGAGCTGTCACTTCCCTCATTGGTCCAAAATCGTGCAAGAAAGGAAACTCAGAAAGAAAGTGCTTTTCTTAAGGATAGCTATCCAAATCCAACATGGACCATCAGCTGAGTCATTGTTTGGGCTATATAATAATATTTTGTTCTAGACATTATGCGCCGCTGCCAAAGTTTTTGAACTTTCATACAAAGTTCGACAGACCTGTCAAATATTCTCTCCTTCAGCCATTCGCTAAACATTTTAAAGACTTCAGTATTTTTATGCATTTTCTCTAGCAGCTGGCAGGCAAGACAGATTCATGTTGCTTTCCAACAAATTCATCCTGAGCTCATAATGCAAAGTGCAGCTGGCTACGGCAGCTTTATCCCAAAAATTCACAGTGCTTCTTGTAGTTGACTGGGCTATGTCCTCACCATAAACAAACCACTCCAGAGTTGTAACCGAACCGGGAACAACTTTCTCAACAGGGTCTTGGTCTATACCCAAATGCGATTGGTGTGTTCACTCCTGCCCAAACGAACCACACCAAGGGGGTATATGGTTAATTCGCCCAAACAAGGGAAATGTGAAAGTACACTTGTCTCTGACATGAGTAATTTCTATGGTTCAGCTCTCAAATGATTACATCTCTGTATAAAACCTAGAGTAAATCATGCTATTGATTCAAGTACACTTTGCAGTTTTTGTTAGTAGGCTTTGAGCTAGTATCAGTTCTGTTTCAACAAGTTTCTTTTTCAAAATACATTTTTACTTAGAAAATTGCCAATTATATTTCACCAGGCAGTAAATGTATACAGTTCATAATAGAATTAGTGACTGAGTGGATTTTTAAATAGGATTGTCCTGGTTTAAGTTAATGTATTTATATAGCCCATTTATACATAAAATGTCTCAAGTGGCTTTACATGACCACATTTGTACAAGTGGCTAAAAGCATTGTTAAACATAAACATAACATTCAAAAAATCAAAAACATTGGAGCAACACACAAACTGTACATTCATATTATTTACATATATAGTCTACATACATACAGTACATACATACATAAATGTAAAAAAGGAACAGGGGGCACAGGGTTGAGGGTAACCAGATGCTAAGGAGACAAGTTTTGACTTAAATGCATTCTTAATTTCTTTTGGAGTGTTTCACAGAATGGGGGCACATGGGAGCACATCATTAGAAAGCTCTGTTTCCTATAGTTTTCTTCTTTGGTTATGACACAGATAAGAGGTTGATGTTCTGTGACTGCAATACCTGTGATGCTATATGACACAATGAGTTCTGACAAGTAAATTAGTGCAAACCTAAGCAGCATTTTATATGTAAGCAAAAGTACCTTAAAATTGGATCTGGCTTGATTTGTGATCCAGTATATGGATGCTAAGGCAAGTGTTATACGATTGAATTTGTAGTTTTAGTAAGAAATCTGGGAGCATTGTTTTGCACACGCTGAAGAGTTTTAGTGGTAGCAGATGGGAGGAGAGAGAACCAAACATTACAATAATTCAGCCAGAAGGAAATAAAGGCATGACCAAGCGTTTCAGCATCAGGCATCATTAGGATTGGCCGAGCTATGCTTCTCAGGACGAGGTTTTGGTGCTCTCTTTGATGTGTGGGTCAAATGACAGACTGAGATCAAACGTAATGCCTAAATTTCTAACTGAGATATTCTTACCAACATTTCTAACAATATTCACACATAGATGCTTTTGCACAGTTGACCAGATAACTAAGATCTCAGTTTTGGTAGCATTAAGAATCGGAATTAGATACACCCATTTTTTGATAGTTATGGATACCATGACTGTGAATAATGTTTGGCCTATCTTCTGGGATCTTTTGTGACTTGGGTGAGTTGTCATGGCACTCATGGAGAAATCTTGGCAGGAGGGCCACTCTTGGGAAGGTTCACCACAATTTTAAGTGTTCTCTATTTGAAGATATTGGCTCTCACAGTGGTTCGGTGGCATCCCAACGCCTTAGAAAGCTTTGTAACCCTTTTTTGAAATACCCTTGTAAATGAAATATTAAAAATGTTTTTGTTTACTCAGTTCCCCTTTGTCTAATTTTATATTTTGTCTAAAGATCTGTTCAGTGTAACAAATATGCAATAATATAGGAAATCTGCAAATACTTTTTCCCGGCACTGTAAGGTTTCATTAATTATTAACTACACACAAGTCTAATTTGACAGAACAGAATCTGACCAGGAACCAAGTTGCCAAGCAAAAGTGCTTCAGTTTCTGGAAATTTCCAAATTCATGGGGATGAACCAAAAATGTCACATCCAAGGTTGTTTTGTTTCTTCCAGAAAAAGGTCTTCACTGCAATCTTTATATGTATCCTGCAAACCATCTGGTGATTAAAATCGTAGATATGACTGCCCCAGTATAAAAACATTAAACAAAATAAAATACAAAATATAAAATAGCCCATTTTTAATCAAGAAGCAAACTCATCTAAACACTTGGAGTCTAAAAGCTTTAAACTCTGTCATGAACTGTTGGTGGGCCTTGAACAGTTGTTCCAATGAAAAATCCAGCTGTCTAAGCATTGTAAAATTTAGATATACTTTCTGTTTTGAAAGTTTGCCTGAATAAGTTATCTTTAAAGAAATAAATAAAATGTAAAAGCACTTGAGAGATCAGCTTCATTTATACAGAGTAGAACTTTCTCACATTAATTAAAATACATCAAATTTATTTGTTCATTATTTATGTTCAGGTAAACAAAGGTGTGTGTTCCAGTTGGACTGGATGCTAATAATGGCCTCAGATGAACTGGCCACAATACACTGTTTTCATTTCCCATAATAGTGCAGTAAATCTAATAGGACAGAAATCCCCTGAGAACAATGAGGAACAATTAAAATCAGTGCGTATAAGAGACTGGACCACATATTGTCTTGGCAGCAGGCTGCGCTCCAGCTGGGACATGTATTTTTGTTTTCCTGGAGATTGCGACATCTTGCAATTGTGCTGGGAAAAACAAATGTCATTGTGATGGTTTTTATTTGGTTTAAAGACAAAAAGTCATAAAAATTTAAAGGGTGTTCCAGGTCCAGTTACCCAGCTGAGGTCAGTATCGTCTTGAGCAGAAGCAGGTGTGGCATTTTCATCACCCCATGTGGGATTGTCTCTAATTGCATTACTCCTGTTGATTTGAGCTTGTTTCAGCTGGGGTGCATTAGGATGTGTGACATCAATTTATGCATTGGATATGGCATTGCTCATCAGCTCTCTACACATGTGACAGTGCTCTAAGCGCAGGTCAAACTTGACTTCCACAGCACAGTGCTATGCAAGTGTACGATCTACAAAATTACCCTGATTGGGTGCATAGAGTTGGTGTGATGTGTGGGATGTGGTGCAGTGACGTGTGGGCTTCATGACCTGGTGAAGTGGAGGTCAAGGTGCAGTCTCAATCCCTTCCACCTGTTAAAGTTAGATGGTCTTACACCAACTAGGAGCCATTCTACAGACCTACCTTCTGAGTGCTACAGTGCACAATGCAGTCTATACTGAGGGGCCTCTCATCATCCTTAAAGAGCCAGAGTGGTACTCAGAGTGGTATTTTGAAAGAGTGATCCCCAGGGCTCATTTCAACAAATGCATGTTTGACAGTACAGTTCTCATTTTTAAAGTTACAGCATTATTTTGGGAATCATATGAACAACTCATTTTGATCTGTCAGAGATGAGGTTATACCTTCATCCAGTTCAGATACAGTTAACGTTTGTGTTTGATTTGGGTCAATTTGACTTATTTTTTAATTTTAGTCAAACATGAATGACTCTGTAGCAGTCGGTCTGCCGAAGAGGTGGATTGGTCTCGGGTGTGCCGGCTGGTGGAGAGAACACACACACCTGGGCTGCGTTAACTAATAAGGCCAGGTGCTTAAAGATGTGCTGCTCTCCACAGTTTGGGACCGAGTCCGGGGGCTAACACCGAGATAGCAGTTATGATTTTTGTTTCATTTTATTTTGAGCACTGAAAAGAAAGCAATCCTCAGCTGGGTTACTGGAGGAGCTGGACCTGGCCGGGAAGGCGGGTCAGCTACAGAGCAGGGGAACTGAAGTCTTTGTTATTTTAGTTTGTTATTTTAGTTAATTGTTTTTGCCCGGAACCCGTGAGGGGGAAGGGTGAAGTTGTCAGTTTATTTTATTTCGTGTTTGTGTGGGTGCTCTCTATCTCTCCATGTAACAGACAACAATCTCTCCATGTTGCCCGGTATTGCCGCATCACCCTCCCTGAGGTGTCACGCTTGGCATGTGACAGACACTTTTGAGAGATGTATTTCATAACCAGACAAACCACAGTAAATGTCATTCTTGTTTGCGTTTCTATTTGTTGTTGATCATCTGTATGTGCTTCATGTCTTTTTGCCTATATGGGTTTGAAAATAATACGATGTAGATTAAGCAAATTGAGAATGTCAGTTCAGAACAATAAATGCCAATAATCTACTTCATGAAAACCTTGTTTCATTTTAATTTTTCACAGGTAAAGATGATTCATGCCCTTCATGCCTTCAAATTAATGATCTAACAGAGGTAAATGGCAACCATTAACCAGATACAGTATATTGTTTACATTGTTTGGAATTGAGATAAAGATAGTATATACTAAGTATTTTTTTCATAAAATGTATTCTTGTATTTCTTTAAAATCCCAATATATTTGGTATATTTGATTCAGGTTAACTGTATCACAGGTGCCAATAAGTAAACAGAACACAAGGGTTAAAAGAAAACAAAAAGGTTTCCTAAATTCACTCAATTCAGCTCATAGGACATCACACATACAGTTTAGTCTGTGTTCCCCTATCAAAAATAATATTATTGTAGCTTATCACCATACACAATGCCATACACAAGGAACAGAATAGTTGCAGTATGTGGAGTTTTCACCAAAACCTCAACCTCATAAGTTTATGATTTACAAAGCCATGACTTTACATAAAGTTGAATGAGAAATTTCAACGACAATTTTAAAAAACCAGGATAATAAAAAATTGTGCAAATGTCCATCTGCAGCCTCTGGTGCAGCAAGAATTTACCATCCAGAAAGGGGCAAGGGAGTATTAAATCTGGACAGAGGAAGTGGGAATGCCTCAGGCTATGAAAGATCACCAATAACAACAAATACCAACAACTGATTTTTCCCCATTTCTTAATAATGTGTGTGTGTGTGTGTGTGTGTGTGAATGTGCACTCGCACGTGTGTGTGTGTGTGTGTGTGTGTGCGTGCGTGTATGTGTGTCGCTTTTTTATATCCTTTCAGATCATGCCAGTGCCAACTGTGGCTGGCGGCACAATTGGTGATAAAAGTCCCCAGATACGGGAGGGTTTCAGTCAGTCAGGATGATGCTATTTTATTGTGCACAAGTTACCTTCACTGGCTGATCAGGAATCCATGAGTCTGCCTGCTAAGCAGCAAATGGAGACTCCTCTGACTGATGTCTGTGTGAACTACTGTGTGAAAGGAACAGTGATTGGCATAATGTGCTTTGGAGGACAGCATGTGCTTCTCTTTGCTCTCTTGTGTCAGCAATGGGCACTGGTGTAAAATATGATTGGCCATTCAAAACTGGGAGGAAGGCCATTTAAAAAAGTGATTCAAACTTTCAAACTCTTACTCTCTCTTCTTCAAGTAGGCCTCTCAATCTGATGTCCACAGAAAATGAGCACCTAAACAAAGATCATTTTTAGGAGAATGTTCATTTTCTCTAAAGGATTTTTCTTGTGAGACCTATTATTTCTTTTTCCATTTTCAAAATTGTCTTTCTTAGTAGTTTATTGAACTTTATAATGAAGGATGACAAAAAAGCTCAGACTACCTGTGAGACTCAGATTGAATAATTACAATATAATATTCCTTGTGTCCATATGACACAGCCATGGTCATTCATTACTGCCTGTTGTATCTTCCTCAGAGTGCACACAAGCATGTATCCATTGTATGTTAGTGTGCTGCATAGTTAGTGTGCTATTACATTCATGCTTGACAAGCAAGCTTGGCACAAATACATGTTCAACACCCCAGGCATCTGGATTTACAACATTATTTAGGAATTGACTAATTTGATTCAGCTCAACAGATTTTTTTGCGTCATTGACACATACACATAGCAAATCGCTCTCCATTGTTTACTGAAGTAGACATTATGGAGTTGCACATTACCAATATAGTAACGTGCTACTCTGCTGCATATGTGGTCATACCACAGAACTGGAGTGCTGCAAGACTTGTTGTCTGTGGTCCATCATACCAAGCTATTAATTTGTTTGAGTGATGAAATTAGCCTTAAGTATCTTAGTTCTTTTCAGATGTTTGGTAATTACACATTTGTACATTTAATGTTCCAGACATGGAGGGCGTTTAAACAAGACCCAAATGGTCTGGAGGCGTACGCTCTTACACCACTCAGACGTGACGAGGCAAAGCCGTTGTGGTGAAGCACATCTCAGCGGTTTTAACTTCTGCACAAATCGCATTAACACATTGCAAAAAGCAAATGTACGATTAATCCATTTATAAGTGAATTCACTCTTTGTGTATTAGTAATAATTACCATTCTTACAGCAGTTGACTGACAGATGCAGTTGGAAAATTCCTTGCCTTTCCCAATGTAATGTATATAATGTTTATTTGTACATATATAATATTTTCCATATTATGATTAATCAACAGATTACAGATTATATATTGGGAATGCATGTATGACAAGACTTCTATGTCACACTGGCATCCTTAAAACCTTAACATGGTAAAATAAAACTTTTATTTCACAAAAGTCATTTCTTAAACAACAGATGATGCAAAAAAAAACAACACAATGTGATTCATCAAAGAAGACGAAGAAATAAAAATATCAGATATCACAAATTGTGTGTGTCCCCAAATTAAGCAAACACACTATGTTACTGAGTTTCACTCATCTGGAAATTACCACGCGCTGCTTTTTGGTATTCGGCAGAAATTATTTTACTGTCACGTGACGTAAAAAGTGGGCTGGGACAGGGCTAAGCGGTGGAGTTTAGAACGCTTTCAGGACAAGTAAAACATCACAAGCCAGTGAGAGTGGAGATACTGTAGGGTGTTGCTATACTATACGGTCTGCTGCTTTCGGATCAACTCCAAACCAAATATCGCTTTATAGCCGTAGAGTAAAGAAGTGAGTTTTCATTCATTCCGTCTTCAAAGTAATTATACTTCTGAAGTATAATTCTGAAGCATTATGCTTTACGCCACCAATGTTAGATGTTAAGTTGGTTTTATGTTATTCCAGGTGTAAATGCAGAATCAAGTTGACTGAATAACACATGTCCTCTAACACATGTTGCCTGGAATTTATAATTACAAGGGGAACGTTTTCTTCAATAAAGCTATCATTGTTAAAGGACATTTACGGAGAGATTCCATTCCTTCAGCTCTTCAAAGGCATCGAAAGTGCGGTGAAAACAAAACAAGACGAAACAAACTAAAAACGATGGGATTCTTATTAGAAATGTTTTACCGATTCTTGATGGTTGTGACCCTGCTCGTACAACGGTAAGTGTAAGATCAATACCATTCATACAAACAGCAAGCATTGTTTTAAGTGTCCGCATGATATCTGAGCTGGGTATTCTTTCCTTCAAGAGTTTTAATGTTTAACTAATTGATATGTGCTGGCAGTGTGTGCCTCCAATATAAATACAGTACATGCAGTAATTTCTATTGGCATATTTACGTGGCCATTCCTGAATTCCGGTTTGTGTGCAATTAAAAGTAATATTGGTGAAAGCAGCATAACGTGCTAATTTATGTTATGTTGGGCTTGCCAGGGTATTGTCATAAAACTTGTATCCATTCAACCTCGGAAAAACTTATGACTAGTTTGTGTATCCAGTTGCTCCTCTGTTTTTATCGAACAGAAATGTTGCACACAGACTTACTTATTTACCTGAAACTTTTTTTTCCTTCTGATTCGTATATTTTCACTTGGAAGTTGATAAGTACATGTCGTTTGCATTGAGTAATTCGTGAGAGTGTGCGTTTTCCTGATTCTCCTATAAAAGTATATGGCATATGTTTACATTTGAATTTGTTAAAAATGGGTAATTTTATTTGGCTAATATCCCACTGTAATCCAAATGCATTTAGTTTAGTACAGTAGCACCACTTGATCTTGGGTTTGTGTTACTACTTTATTTACTTACTTAATTACTTTCCAAAATTTTAACATGTAAAAATATCATTCAGTGCACTCTGAAACATAATTTTATCCTGAGAAAAACATATTAATTTGACTTATAACGCTGCATGGTCCAAACTTCTAAACTCATAGAATTAATAGAATTTAATACTGAAAGGAGTACGCAGGCCTACTTAAAAGAAATCAGAATTAATATTTAACAACAATTACAAAATAGCCAATGCAACATTGCAAATATGTACATCCCATATAACCCTGCTTCCTCCATGTCTGAGGTTTGTTTCTTTCTTTTTGTTCCATACAGGTGGGTTTAGAATGAGCAGAGCCAGTGCAACTGAAAATCAGCCCTTGTGTGTTTCAGGGTAGACTCCAATGAGATCTTAGGACTGAAGATCCCCTTTGATCCCATTCTCAATGCCAACACCGTGTGCTTGACCCTGCCTGGCCTGACCCGCCGACAGCTGGAGGTGTGCATGCGGAACCCAGATGTCACCGCATCCGCCATCCAAGGCATCCAGATCGCCATTTACGAATGTCAGCACCAGTTCCGAGGACACCGATGGAACTGTTCCAGCCTGGAGACCAGGAACAAGATCCCGTATGAAAGTGCGGTCTTCAGCCGAGGTCAGTCTCTGAAGCAGTCCTCATACCACAACAGAACTGAACTGGAAGAACACCAGATGGCCCTTCTTTTTGACTAAATTACCTAGCGGTCTTATGTTTCACATAGCATATCAGTTTAGCAGTAAATTATGGATGTTTTGTATTTATGTGTTATTGCTGAGTTTTTCTTTGCAGACGTTCGTGTGAGGCTACTAACAGAGTCTGAAAATTAAACATTTCCCTATTATTAATTTACAACAACAACAACAATAATAATAATAATAATAATAATAATAATAATATTGAAGGCATTGCACATTCTTTCATCACTATAAAGGAACAGGAATTTACTGTCAAGCCATGAAAAAGGCAGTGTGAAAAAGTGAGTTTACTGCTATCCACCTGCATATCAATATTAGTGTTCATTAACTCTCAAAAAACTACAGTGCAAGTAAGACATGGATGCAGGTGGCACATATAGAGGGTTATGAAAATTCAATAGGTAACCTCAGAGTTACACCCTTCACAGGTAGTTTTGAAGACCTCACTTAGTGTGCAAACAATCTGGGAGCTTGGTACCCATGCACATTTTTGGTTCAGATCCGGTGATTGAGAAGGTCATGACATAGATAATACAACCACTTAGATGACTATTTGTGATCTGAGGAGGGGGAATTGTAATTTTCAAAGACACCTCTCTCTACAGGAAAGAAAGGCTTCCTTATTTTGGAAAATGATCAATCTGTACCATTAAGTAATGATTGTCATTGACTTGGTCATCTAAGGATGAAAAGCCTACCCAAATTATTCCTGGAAAATGCAACTCAAGTCATTATGGAACCACCAGAATCACTTCCCACCAGAATGCACATATCAAAGTATTCTAAACATTATTTGTTTTGAACATTATTTTACAGTCTGCATACTCTTTAGGAGTATTGATTGACACTTTGTAGACAGGCGTCTGTGTTCATCTGCCTGAAACTTACTGATACAACTTGTTGCCCTCCATTGAATCTTAATGTAAGTCAAACAAATTTGTATTTTTCACTTTAAGATATTGCCCAATAAAGCAAAACAATTAAAAAATAAATAAATATACCACCTGCATCTTTTTCATTCAAATTGCAGAAGATAAGTAGGTGTAGGTTTCATTAGTAGTATTTGAATGGGAGACCTCCTGAGAAAACTACTGTTGCTGCTGATAGGTCTTGCTCAGCCAGTAGGGGGCACTCTTCCCTCTAGACCAAATAGAAGACCCAGCACAGTGATGGGAGCACTGTGCTTTTAAGTGCTGTGGTCATTAAAGATCCCACGGCACTTTTCAAAAAAGTAGGGGTATTACATTTGGTGTTCTGGCCAAATTATTCCCACAACATTGGCTGTCTACATCTGGCCACCTAATCACCCCCAATATTTATGATTGGCTCTACAATCCCCTGCATATCTACCCAATTATATTCACCCGGTTGTCACTGCAAAAGGGAAGTTTTCTCAGCTGAAATACCCCAAATAAATAGAAAGATGAATAGGGTTGAATTTGAATTTACAGTATGAATGCCTGAGTCCAGGTCTGTGCCTGAACACTTTATAGTGGTCTAATAGTTCACTGGGTTTTAAACAATGGTATCAGATACAAGCAGAGAGATGATATTATGCAAAGTAAAAACTGCTGCAACAGGTAATTAGGTGCACGTACGTAATAAGTGCATAAACAGCATGAAATAGTATACCTTTACAGTTCCGTCTATTTTAATGTTTTGCATACATCAAAACAAAAGCAAAATAAAGGCCCCATTGTTTGACATTTGGCATATCTCCCTGCTTGCACCAAACTATCAGTAGTAGCACTTATTCACAGTATGTGCAAAGCAGATACGCTACTGCCTTGTACTTTTTCTGGCATTGTGTTTCCCAGGTAGGCTAAGAAGAATCAACCCTGTGGAGCAGGCCTTCTCTAAGCTGACTGATGCTTTTGCCAGTGTGAGGGCTGTGAATTTGCTCTCAGCACTTTCCCAACTCTCAGTGGCAAAACGCATAAACCTGTTCAGTTGGTTTCTGTAACTCAAAGTGACAGTTTCCTTCAATCTTTAATTCATTTTCCCACTTCCTCAGCCATCAGCTCAGTGGGCCGTGCCCCTCACTTTAAATTATTTGTTGGATAGTCTCTGGCCTGTTGGGGAGTATATCTAAAACAGCATTTCCATGTCAGTGTGTCTGGGCTGCTTTTAAGTGCCATCCACCCCCCCATGGAATCACAGAAGTATGGAGAAAACAAGGAGTACTCTCCAGATGTGTGTGTTTCTGTGTGTGTGTGTGTGTGTGTGTGTGTACATATGAGTGTGTATATATACATATGTATGCGTGTATGAGTCTTTATCTATTTCTGAACCAATTTCCTAATCCTGAAGTCTTTTTGCTCTCAGGGCACATTATGAGAGTTTTCTTTTAAAAATAACTCAAATTCCAGGCATAAGTTATTTCACACATGATTTAACTGTTTAAGGATGATAATTCCGTTTTCTCTGAGGTGGACAGAACAGGATAATAAGGTCAGGTAAGGCTGTCAAGCCAAGGTCTCTACATTACCCATATAAAGACTTGATTGTCTCCTGATTTTATCTTTTCTCCCAATTTGGAGTGGTCAGTTGTATTCATAAGCCCACAAAAGTATAGTCTCTGCTTTCAACAAATCAAGACTGCAGGTGCCCATTTGGCCAGAGGACGTCCACAATGAGACAAGGACAATCATATTAACAATCCTCTCTGCCTGGGCTGCACTCCCCAAAAGACAGATCTTTCCTCTCATTTGAATAGTATACTATCTTGAGAATTGCAAGACCTTGCATAAAACTATCACCATTAAGCCTAAACTTGGATTTTTTCATGTTTTAATGGCATGGCCCTGTTCTCTGTTCCACATGTCCTCGAAAGTGACCTTTTTATGACAACATTATGGGTTAAGCTTGCTCACTATTTTACCCAGGAAATGGGTGAAGCAGCATTTTGGATGGTCTCTGTGAAAAAAAAAAAAACTGAGGGAAGGGAAATTAGCTCACCCACTGTAATATGTTTACTATGATATTTACTATGATGTAGACCATAATAAAGCAAGATTGGAATCTGCATTTGCGCCAGAATGCACAGCTACAAGGCCGCAACACGCATGGCTTGCCCTGCATCATCATGGGCCCAGATGAGATCAGCAGATAGGATTATACCTTCAGTAGTCAGAGTAGCTGTAAACACACTGGGTGTGAACAATGCACCCCTTGGGTGGAGAATAGACAACTCAAAAGGCCACAATTCCTTCGCTTTTTGTAGGAGCTAGAGCCAATCTGATGCTCACCGACAGATCATTTGGGTTTAGGGGGCATTAGAGGTGAGTGTGAAGTAGCCTGTTGAGTAGCATGTACTCAGTTCACTCATTCCTCTCCCCTGATTTCTATCATCCTAGATGCACCAAAAAGCCTTATAGTGGTACTTTGCTGTATTGTGGCAGCACATGTTCATAGGTGGTTTATCTTTATCTGAAAGATACTTATCGGTTTTGCACACACAATACACAGTACTATGAGAATCCTTGCCTTGAAGAAGAAGAAAAAGAGGACAAAAGACAATTGGTTGTATTTTGAAGAAAATATATTGTGTGTGCCAAATAAATTTTATAAAAAAAAGAACATGCATTGGGGATTGCTGGGTGGTTCGACTGTTAAGGCCCTGCTTCAGTGAGTCCCACAGTCTTGTATTGAATCCTGACCTGACCAATTGTGGCCAGCAGCCCAGCAGAGTGATGTACGAATTTCCATAGCATTGCTAAGGAAGGGATGCATTTGTTCTGTCCTCATCGTCACCGTTGGTTGATCAGGAGTACACAGTCTCCTTGCTTAAGCTGCCCATGAATGTGTATTCCTCCAACTTGTATTTGTGCAAGCTCAGCTGTGGAAAAAAGCAACAACTGACATCACATATTTTGGAGGAGAGCATACACTTGGCTGCACTCTCCCAAATTGATAGCAGAGATTGCAGCCATGAGCATGGCAGGTGAATGTGATTGCACATTCCAATTTTTTTTTTAAAGATGCGCAATTAGATGTCAATTAGATATGTGTGTCATGTCACGTTTCCAAATAGTCTGCCAGTGGAAATGTTGAATTTTTCATCCTCTTCCCGTTCAAGGCTTCAGAGAGAGCGCTTTCGCATACGCCATTGCGGCGGCGGGCGTGGTCCACGCCGTCTCTAACGCCTGCGCCATGGGGAAGCTGAAGGCCTGTGGCTGTGACGAGAAGAGGCGCGGGGACGAGGAGGCCTTCAGGATCAAGCTGAACCGCCTGCAGCTCGAGGCTTTCCATCGGGGGAAAGGCATGGTGCACGGCGTGATGGACCACTTCCCGGCTGATGCCCTTGGACCCCAGGACTCCTGGGAGTGGGGAGGCTGCAGCCCTGATGTGGATTTTGGGGAGAAGTTCTCACGGGACTTCCTCGACTCCCGCGAGACATACAAGGATATTCACTCCAGGATGAGGCTCCATAACAACAGAGTTGGCAGGCAGGTGAGACGTTTGAATTTATGCCACTAGCATGCGGCTCAGTGTGTATCATTGATTGTCTTTAATTATGTGAGAAGACAGGAGATATTTATTGCCACTCTTCCCTGTAACATAATGTTGGACAGGTTACTTTGGTGATATTTGAACAGAACCGGGACACTCTGAATCACACAGCATGGCTGATAGCTCATTGATGATGCAACCTACTCTAGATCGAGGTGCCTGGCTTGTATTTCCTCAGCTGTAAATGGATCTCTGAATTTATACTGTGCATTTTTTATCAGTTTTGATACCACAGCATTATGAATCGTCATTGTGCAACCACATATCTTGGTTATTAATGATAATTTAAGATTACTCAATAAAATTTAAATATTTTAGGATATCCTTTAGACCTTCCTCTCTGTTGTCCATGTGATGCTGTTCTCTCTGATCTTCTGGCAATTTTTAGAGTCAGCTACGACCTCAAATGTTTGTGAAAGTTATAGCCATTTGCAGCTGCTGGGCGCTCACACTTTAAGCATGCTCAATTTAATGTACTTATGAGCTCTGAGCTGCTCTTAATCCACTTGTACACATGGCACATCGCAGTGCAATTCTTATGTAGGGAACCTGTTTTGAAACTGAAGTAAACGTCCATGGTTTCTGTGATATTCCACCTCTCTTTGATTGTGGTGTTTCTAGAATAGTGTCCTTCCATGTAGAGTACCATGCCAATGTATTACTTGCGATGCACAATCTCAAGCTATGTATTTCTCATGTATGTGATTAATGGAAGTTCTGTTGTTCTCTAAGGAGCTGAGGGGCTCTGTATTTCTGTAAGGAACTGAGATAAGCTGTACAGCAGTTCTGTAGTTCTGTGAGGAAATTAAATGAGCTGTAGTTTGGTAGTTCTCTAAGGAGCTGAGAGGATCTATAGTTTTGTACTTGTGTTAACAATGTACCTACTGGAATGTAATTGCAATTCATAAAAAAAGTGCCTCAAGCCAAATTTGTACCTGTAAAGAAATTTGTAACCCACTGGACCTCATCGTCATGCACCTCATCATCTTTGAATAAGCAATACACATTTTCTTTCCTCGGGCCATATTATCAGTTTGGTGGCAGCAGAAGTAAAGAATAACAAAAGTATAACAAAAAACATGAAGGAAAATATGCAGTGCAGGTAGTCTATTATCCAGGCTTCTTCGATTAATCAGTAGCAATCTCTTGTATGATGATCCAGGAACACACTTTGATCTGAGATTAGTTCAGAGTTTTGCTCTTGAGTCCTCATCACCGTTTTTCTTGTTCTGTGGAGCCTATTATATCATCAATCCTTAACATAGTGGCAACTGATATGATAAGATCAGCAGTACTTGCTCTCTGGCAAAAGAAGAGGTGAAGCGCACACTGGTAATTTGGTCTTAATGTCTTTCGGTCAGGTTTTTTCCTTGAGGTTTTTTTGATTATTGAGACAAATGCAGTAATGTGGAAGTACTCAACCAGGACAACAATGTGTTCCAGGGAACAGCGCTGCATTAAATGTAATAGGATACATGTGATATGAACCGTCCAGGTCAAAGAAACATGCTTGCATTTATCTGCAGAAGTGTAGTAGAATCAGAACAATCAAAGCAGAGCTGGCCCAGCCTACATGTGATGTAAGCAGAAGATTAGGGCCCTGTGTGTGTGTGTGTGTGTGTGTGTGTGTATGTGTACACAGATAGGTGACAAATTAAAGGAAAAACCTGAATAAATGAGTGGAGAAACATAACGAATGCAGATGCTTCCATACAGGTGTACTGCATAATACAATTAAGTAATTAACATCCCATCATGCTCTGTGGCATGTATAAAAATGACACAAGACTAAAACCATCATTGGCCAATTCCTTCAGAAAACAAATTATATGTAATGTGATTGCTTCCATAGAAAGACCAGGCAGATCTGGGATAACATTCACTCTTCTTTATTGAGCAATAGAGCAAGTCATCAGACCAGAACAAGCTGCCAAGCAGTAGAGATTGCCCAAAGGTTATTCTCTGGGCTGAACACACAGCCCGCAGTTTCTCCCCACACAAACACACACATACAGACGTGTGGGTGATATTGCTGTGACATCACTATAGTAGTCAAACAACAATGGCACAGAACACACTTAGCCGTTCAATAGCTAGCTACCTAACTTGTTTAGCTAGCCACAGCTACAGTATTTAATAACCAAAATCATTGGATTATTCTATTGTACCTAATGTGTTACCTTACATATAGTTGGATGTACGTCATTTTTAAACTAAAAGTGATCCAAGTAAAGGTACTATTGCTGCTTACAGGTCCATCTTTAAATGCATATTTGCACATTATTTGTACACTATTTATGGAATGCCAAATGCAACATTACATTTTATGAAAAAAGTCCATTTTGTATTACATTTCATGGCAAGAAATGTATTTTGTCATAGTAAGCAAGCATTTTGCGGCACAAAATGTATTTCGAAATGTATAACTCAAAAGTGTATGTTTGTGACACTGGGCGAGTATTTTGTGATATGAAATGTAGCTTGTGCCATGAAATGCACTTTTGCGACACTTGGTGAGTATTTCATGCACAAAATGGACTTTCATGGTAAAGAAAAAAATGCTTTGTATTTTGATTAGCTTGTGTAGTCCTGATAAGGTTCATTTTCCAGTTGTTGAGCTGCCATTACTGATCTCAATTCATAAATTCCTCTTATCTTTATGTTTTGGGAACTACTGGTGCATGGAATGTTGGCATTTCACAGCAGGTTCTATGACAAAAAAAATATGAATGACATACAATTGTTTGTTTTCTGATATGATAAGTGCACATACGGTAGCTTGAGCTAACACGGAGGCTACCCTACCTAGCTAGCTGCCTATATACCTATAACAGAAGTCAGGCAAAGTGATTCAGTTAACATTTGCTGGCTAATATTTGGGGGTGAGAACATTAATAAGTAACAAAAGAATGGCATAATTCAAATAAAAATGCAAAAGCTCGCTTTGTGTTTTCATTTTCAAGTTAATGTACACACTTTACCTGACAATTTTTATTTTTCTCACTATCTACGACACAACCTTGTCATAATTTATATGAGAGTGAAAAAGCACATTTGAAGTAGTAGTTTCTTATCGTAACCACATTATCCATGACAAAAATGAAATGATAATGTATTTGGCTATTTATCATTTCACTTTCATGTTTTTGTGGCAAGGGTGACATAAATCCAAAATGAAATTGTGGCATTGCTTCCATTTGCATTATCATTTTCATGTAGTCTTGCAGAAACCCTGCCAGAATTCAAACTGAAAATGCAGTCCATTGATTGCACTTTCATTCAAGTCAAAAGACCTGTCAATCAAACTGTGTAGGGGTGGGATCAAGGAAAGGGGCGTTACAGTCCAGTTCAGTGTAATGGCTGCCACTGTAAATACTGGCTAGCAACAAATACTAAATTACATTAAATTAGCTTTAACTTTGTTAGTTAGCTAACATTAGCAGCCAGAGTTACCAAAAAGCCTGGTGACAACCTTATAGTGTTTGCTCTATGTACATTTAAAAGAAAGAAGCCAGGCAATAATACGTTAGAAAATAATATTTGACTAACACATCCAGTTTAAACATCCATCCATCCATGCATTATCTATACCCGCTTATCCTGAGCAGGGTCGCAGGGGGTGCTGGAGCCTATCCCAGCATGCATTGGGCGAGAAGCAGGAAATAAAACCATGTAATTTGCATTTATGTTAAAGTTCCTACTCATTAACTGTATGCCAGTTTTATTAGCAATGTCGAGTGGCATCTTTGTTGGGACGAAATATCTATAATCCACTTATTTCATTATTTCACTCAAACTTTGTAAAATCTGATGGAAACACTATGACTCAAAAAAGATTGTGTTTGTTGCTGTAAAAGTGAGGTCCTTCCAGTTTGTTCTGCTTATCTTCCTTTTGAGTTTAAATCCCATTGAATGTTGCCAGAGACGATCTCGGATTTCAGTCTTCGGATGACAAAATAAAGCTTTTTAGAAAAAATCTTGCCTGGTCAGGAGTTTACAAAAAAAAAGGGTTAGCAAAAAAAATATTTGAGCCCTTTCTATCTACAGGATAATGAGTGCTGACAATCAGCCTGACTGCATTTGGGCTTAAAATAGGGGGCATTATCGCAAAGTGTGAACCAAACTTAAGACTGAGGCTGGGGAAAAGAATGAACTTCAGCATTCATGGGATCCAGCATATTCTTTTTATTTTTTTTATAAGGCCATTGTTTTTGTGTGACTTCAAACTAGTATAAATATATCAAAAACCATAGAGACTTCATCTTGTATGCTGACTAGCTGCAGATATTATAGATTAGCAGAAAGCTGCTTGCAACTAGAAAACAAATTCAGATGAATTCCGACTAAATATACAGTGTATTTATAGCCATCGTGCTCTCAGAGTTGTATTGAACTGTTCATAACTTTCTTTTCAAGTATTGTGTACTATACTGTTTATCCTATACAGAAAAAATAAATATAGAAAACAGTAGGGATGGATGCAATGAACACAGTGAAATCTCCCTTCTTGTTTGGGTATCAGCCTGGACCAGACTCAGAAGGACATCGGTTACTGTTTTGAGTAGGTCATTACTTTCCAGATTTTTCTAAAAGAGGGTGGTTGGTAATTTGGTCCTGCCTCCACTGGAGTGTTCACTCGCAGCGAACAGAATTTCAGGTCACATACTTATAGGAGACAGAATCACTGCCAAAATTCAGTCAAAAGCCAAAAGCTCACAAAAGGGGCTCCATCCCAAATGACTGCTCTGGCCCAGCTTTAAGACAGTGAAGAAGAAGATGCATTGTGCTGGCTGATTGCTCCTCAGTAATTTATTATGAAAAAGCTGCAGGCTACACAGTAATCATGGGCTGCCGTTGGCTCTTCCTGCTATAACTTGGTTGGTGTCAAGCAATGTGAGGTAGTGCAGCAGAATGGTGAAGAAACTGGGCTTGAAACTCGAATGTTATAGATTGGATTTCCAGGTGAATCACTGCTATTGTAGCCTACCATTGAGGTGCTTAACCTGAACTGCCTCAGTTAATATCCAGCTGTATAAATGGATTGCATGTAAAAACAAATAAGCTATGCAAGCTTATCTGGATAAGTACATCTGTTTAATCCCTAAAATGTAAGAATAGGTGCCCTGCGGACTGGTAGCAAATACTGCCTGCACATGAAGTATACTCCTCTGGTGCAATAACTGCAGAGCTCACCCAGTGGATTGTCCAGTCAAAGAACTGGCAGCTGACTGCATGTGTTCTTGGGGAGAGAGTGTGGTTGCCTGAGGTCTCCGTAACTGACAAAGAATGTTACAGGAATAAGACAAGCGTATGAACATAGCTGGTCATTACAAACTGGGGATACAAATCTAAATAAACTAAATTAAGCACGTATTTGATATGGAGCCAAAGTTACATATTCTGCACCAAAGCAGATGTGCTTTAAAGGCACTAAAAGGTTGGTGTGAAGTATTTAACCCTCAGGGTAAATGTTCACATTTGCAGTAAATATTCACAACAATGTATACTGTAATTATGTCAAAACAGATCTTTGTTAAAGCTTTTATGACATACTCAGCAGTTACACATGTATGCGTTTTTATTAGTTGAAGTGATTTGACGGTGTGTGCTGGAAGGAGTGTTCAACAGCAGAAATATTTCCAACTGGAAATGCAATGTAGCAGACTGTAAAAACTGCAGATTTCAAAATCTCACTTAACATGGGGAGGAAGCACCTTGGTGACTTCAAACGCTGTAGAGGGCCCCCACCCCAAGCAACCCTCACAGGTCTGAAATAATACATCATACCTACCCCCTTACTGCCAGCCAGCCCCCAGAAGGGTCTTTTTTGTGAAGGAATGTGGGGCATACATGTTGTTTCATGCCCGCCCTCTGGTTCTCACGACACTCGGTCTTGTTAAAAGCTCTAATTAGTGGCTGCTGGCTGTTTGGAAACAGATGTTTAAACCCAGCAAAAGATTTGAGACATCAAACACGGCGGAAAGTAGAAAGAGATTTGCCCTTCCTTCCCCAAACACAGAACAGAACTTTACGACAAGTTTATCGAGGGGAAAAAACATGCAGAAAATAGGGGAAAGCAGAAGAATTTCACTGAACTGAATGGACTGTCAAATAAGATGTGGTACTCTAAAAGGAAAATTTATATTGCAGTGCAAGATTACACCAGTGTTTGCAAGAAAAGTGAGTTCAAATGTAAAAAGTGTGACTGTAAATTGAAGTGTAAACTAAGCTTTTGACAACATGTATTATCATGCATTAACTTGCAGTGATATATTTAAGCAAGGGGCACCTTTATTTATTTATTTTTTTCCTGTCTCTCTAAGCTAATGCAGAATTCCCACTTAATGCAATTTTCCTGACCACCTGAATTAGTTGGATGTTAAAATACTGATGTTGGAGGTATGGTTTCTTTTCCCTTGCTTACAGGGTGGTTGGGATGCAAACAGACCACCCTAGCTCAGTTGGGTCAAGACAGCTTGGATTGCTATGATAAAGACTTATGTGGAGGGCCACATGGGACACATTCAGTGCTGACCTGGGGAATTATTTATCAATACACAGAGTTGTGTGTAAACTGCCTACTCTCAATATCATGCTAGCTTCATGATTTATCAAAATTTAACATTCACTTTCAGTTTGGAAATGTATAAATTAATTTCTGATTAGTACATGTTGATGAGAGTGAATTTATATAAAACTTGATTTAATACATGAATAAGTAATAAATGCATTAACACTGATTTGCATACGGATTTTTATGACGCAAATGTTAAGTGCCTGTAGCTGTCAGTCCGCCGGAGAGGTGGATTGGTCTCGGCTGCGCCGGCTGGTGGAGAAGGCACACACACCTGGGCTGCATTAGCTAATCAGCCCAGGTGCTTAAAGATGTGCTGCTCCCCACAGTTCGGGGCCGAGACTGGGAGCTAACACCGAGAGCGCAGGTTTGAGTTTCGTTCATCTTATTTTAAGCACTGAAAAGAAAGCAATCCTCAGCTGGGAAGCTGGAAGGGGCTGGACGTGGCCGGGTAGGTGGGTCAGCTACAGAGCAAAGTGAAAAGTTGCTGCTCTGTTTTACTTTCTTTTGTCTTTGTTATTTTAGCTTGTTTTAGTTTATTGTTTTTTCTCGGAACCCGTGAGGGGGAAGGGTGAAGTGCTTTATTTTATTTAATGTTTGTGGGTGTGCGCTCTCACTCTCCATGTGACAGAAACGGTGTTCCCCGCTACTGCCGCATCTCTCCTCCCAGGGCTATCACGCTTGGCGTGTGACAGTGCCCTAATGGGTGAATATTTGGTTCTACCCTTGCATTAAAATATGAGAACAACAGGAAGTATGCTTTGGATTGTAAAACTGAACTATTTCAGAACAGCAGCATGTATTTAAGTGCCTACACTCTGAATGTGCCACCAGCATGTTGTGTTTGATCTCAGCCTGGTGCCACTTTATTGTGGACTTTGGTCCTCCAATTAAAACCAGCCAGATGTGTGTTTTAACCCACTCCTCCAACAATCAATTTTGTGTAATTGCTTCAAAACATCTTCCCCCATATAGAGAAAACAATTTGCTTATATTAATCACCGTGATGATCTGCAATAACATCTTGTTAATAACATCTGAATAAATCTTCTGCACATTATTTATTTGTTAAATGTATTGTTCCTGTGCATTGCACAAATATGCACAGAAGGCAGCTCATAAATCCTAAATTTAGAAAATTAACCCCCCCACACACACATATACTGACAGAGCGATGCTTACATAGTGTTTGTCATAGTGTTTATCGTTCAATGACTTAAGCAGTTTAGTGACTAATGAACTGTGTGGATGATGAATTAATGGGATAAAAGGAATGTGTATGTGCGAAGTTGGAGCTCTTAAATAGGGTCTAACATTCACATGCAATAGTGACTGTTTCATAGACCCATAGGCATTAAAATATGCCAAACTTATGAAAATGTATAAAATACTTATGGATTGCTGGGTGACTCATCCTCTAAAGGCACTGTTCTAGTGCACGGCTGAGCTGCACAGTGGTTTAAATTCACTAGCATCACTCATTGAAGTGGGGGATTTCAGTTGGCCGGGAAGACAGCGTCTCATTGTGCACTAGTGAGCATCGCTGGTTAGTCAGGCCTGTGCTCTGCCTTTTAAGCTGCACTTGAATCGTCTTCCCCTGACTTGACTGTGTGCCTCTGTCTCGTAGACTGTGGTGTGATAAGAAATGGTGGCTGATGTCATGCTTTGGAGGAGAGAAAATGCTTGTCTGGGAAACATATTGGGAATTATCTCATTATAAATTTGTTTAATGATAGAAATTCTTTATGTCATTTGGGAACATGTCTCTTTAACACAGATTTCTGTAATATCTTTATCATGCTTTATAGACATGAGTCTGGGACCTGTCAGCTTAATAACTGAAATGAGCATTGCATTGTCAATTCTTTGTAGTTATTCTGTACAAAATTAGTTTTGCACCCAAATCATAATATTCGTTTTGACTGTTTCCTGATGGTACCACAGAGAGGAACCACAGAATTATTTATTAATTACAGTTTCTTAATTGTTCACAATACCATAGGAGGTGTTATGAGAGACTTTGGGCCATGCATACTAGATGAGTTTCAGTCTCACCAGAATCAATTTCCCTGCATGCAATGAAGAAAAAAACTGTGCCTTTTAAGCTCTGCTACATGTGAAAAGTGTAATTAGTAGGCAGTCCCATTCGCTGTTTGCATAATTAGCTATAGCCATAGTAAATAAGATGATAACTTCACGTTGGCTGCACCAGCATATCCCCGTCAGGCCGCTATTTGCGCTTTACATACAGTACATCTGACCCTACATGTTCTGTAAAGGCCATGTGTGACTAAACTGAAACATGAGACAGATAGGATGTGGGAGTATCTGACCACATCACAGATCACAGATTAACAGACTCTATAACCACTTTTTGTGGGAAAAAAAGTCTTCCTCTCCACAGTACAATAAAAGACCTTCCTTAAGCCTAACACGGTAAACAATTTGTCTACCCATTATTGAACACATCCATAACTTAAAGAATGTATATCTATATCAGAGTCCTACATAGATGGTTAAATGTTTTGTTCTGATGATCTGCAGTTAGCTTTGGCTAAGGTGAGATTAAACATAAGCGTTTTCCCACCCATCGTTTTTGAACAATTTAATTTCTTTTCCTCCCCAGTCCATTCATTCAAAGTGGTATGTCTACCCCACACACGTCTCACAGAAGTACCCACACATCTCACATAAATACCCACACACGTATCACAGAAATACCCACACACATCTAACAGAAATACCCACGCACATCTAACAGAAGTACCCACACACATCTCACAGAAGTACCCACACACGTTTCGCAGAAATACCCACACACGTCTCACAGAAGTACCCACACATCTCACATAAATACCCACACACGTATCACAGAAATACCCACACACGTATCACAGAAATACCCACACACATCTAACAGAAATACCCACGCACATCTAACAGAAGTACCCACACACATCTCACAGAAGTACCCACACACGCCTCACAGAAGTACCCATACACGTCTCAGAAACAAAAACCGAATTTTGCGCATGCAAAACAAAAACAACTGAGAAACTGAGTGTACACTGAAACCACCTGAGGATATTATGGTTAAATACCTCTTGCATTTTGAATTGCTTATTTATTGTCAGGATTACTTTAAATACAGTCCTGTACAATTTGAATATCTACATTATTGGGGTACTGTAGTTGGTTATTATTTTAAGTAGTATTTCAGAACGGTCGCATTGGTCAGCAGTACTACAGTATGTGAGTGCAGAAAGTTGACTGTGATGTTTCCTGTTGCACTCTGGGCAGGTGGTGGTGGAGCACATGAAGCGCAAGTGTAAATGCCACGGCGCATCGGGTAGCTGCCAGCTGAAGACCTGCTGGCAGGTGACGCCGGAGTTCCGGGCCGTGGGTTCCCTGCTGAAGGAGCGCTTCCACATCGCCACCCTCATCAAGGCTCACAACAGGAACACAGGCCAGGTGGAACACGCCAACAGTCACAGCAACAGTCACTCCAACAGTCACAGCAACAGTCACTCCAACAGTCACAGCAACAGCCACTCCAACAGTCACAGCAACGGTCACAGCAACGGTCACTTCAACAGTCACAGCAACAGCCACAGCCACGGCCACGCACCACACCGGCGCAGGCCCAACCTCAACGAGCTGGTCTACTTTGAGAAGTCGCCCGACTTCTGCGAGAGGGAGCTGGGCTCGGATTCGGCGGGGACGCAGGGGCGGATCTGTAACAAGACCAGCCCCGGGATGGACAACTGCGAAAGCCTCTGCTGCGGCCGGGGCCACAACATCCTGCAGCAGACCCGCAGTGAACGATGCAACTGCAAGTTTCACTGGTGCTGCTACGTCGTATGCGAGGAGTGCAGGATAACCGAGTGGGTCAGCGTTTGCAAATGACACAAACAAACATATGAATAAGAAACCAAGTACTTGACTGACTTTGAGCAGGGGAAGACTGCAAGATTCCGATCCGCAATGGACTGTTTGAGCTCCGTTAGATAAATGGGATCACGGAAATGGAAGATTGGAACTGTGTGGTGCCATAGGAGCAAAATATGACAAGAGCCTGTCGCCATAGTTTGGTGTTGTGTATTTTTGCGTCTGCACCACATTTTATTGAGAAAGTATTTTTGAGTGAAATAATTTAATATACAGGCTTTAATTTAGCAAGACTGAGCACTTGCTAGTATTTAAATAGGTTATATTAATGATGTAATGATTATATTGATTATATTGTTCTAAACATGAGCATTGTTATGAAAGAACTGCATGGGATTCTGATATTTTTGAAAGAAATTAAACTGGACTACTATATGGTCTGGTATCTAGAACACGCCAGTGCCAGATAGCAAACGTTCAGGCCACAATGTAATTAACCACAGTGCTGCTGAGGGAAGAGAGGGATTGTCCATGTCTCATCACTCACCAGTGGCCCGTTCTGGTCAATTGGGTGCCTACAGTCTGCACAAGCTGTTCATTATGTGTCCTCCTCTGACTCATTGTTTAATGAGTTTGACTGATTAACTGAGACTGTTGTGAAACGAAGAAGCAGTTTATCTTATGGTTTGGAGGAGAATGTTTGCTTGTCGATTGTCTTACAGTTGGTTTCAGTGATGAGCATGAAAACGTAAATAAAACTGAGCTTTCCAAACTGGGCAAAACAGTATTAATATATATATATATATATTTTAAACTGAATAACTAGCAGGTGAGAAAAAACAATGGTACTTCATCTTACCCTCCTTGTTTTGACACTGTTGCTACAGTAGACTGTCAGTGTAAAACACTAGTTATTCTGTAGATAATGGATGTTTAAAAATGCACTGCCATTGTTCACATATGCTTGGATTCCATTAAATCACATTGCAGGTTGTGAATAATACCTTAATTTTTATTTTTTATATTTTTTACAATCCAGAAGTCACTAATACAAGTATAGCTGCAGTTTATGGGAAACGTAATGCTTTCCAAAATAAATTAGCAACAAATGACAGTGTAGTAGTACTGGGTTGGTTTCTAGAACATGTGGGTTTTACATTCACGTTTTCAATGTTCTTGTACTCCATAAGAAATTTGTATTGACCTGTATGGAAATGAAAAACATGTAAGGTCTGAGCTCAAATGTGTTGTCAGGCGGTTTGATAGTTAGAACACTAGTGCAGTTTATTATTAATGTATACATCTATTTAAGGTTTGATGAATTATGTGTTATTTTATTTTTGTAAATAACTTAATATTTGTATACATAAGGAAAATAAATAAATAAATAAGAAAGAATGACAGGGGTTGAGGGTGAAAAATAAAATGGCAAAATATTTATTTTATGTGAAAAATAAAAGGTGGGGAGAATAGTTTTCGGACAAATTATTCTGTTATGTTGTGATAACTCAAAATATACTTGTAGTAACTGAGTCTTCATTTCATTGTTTATATGGTTTCTTAAAATCATCCCATGATCTATTCTCAACTTCTCAGACTCAGTTTCCCATTAAGGCAATAACTGTGTTTCTAATAGAGGGTTCCATTTTAGTCTCATTTCCATTTAAACTCAATTCCATTTAAACGGAGAGTTGAATTTCCAATTACAGCGAGGGCTGCATTTTTCCATTTAAAGCAAATGCTTTTAAATTGCTTGCTTTTAAATTCAGTTCCATACAAAGCAAAGAATTTCAGAGCAGCTCCACTTAAAACAAGAATAACAATTAATCTCAGTTTCATTTCGTGCAAGGACACATTTAAAGTCAGAGGTTTGAAAGGAATGCAAGTGAGGATGGTTACATTTTATTATAATTACATTAAATTATTTGATTTGCAAAAACTGATTAGAATAATAATGTTCAAATCTCAGTTACTGAAGATATATTTTTAAGAAATAGTATAATTGGTAATGACTCAACCACTTACACATTTCCTGCATGTCATCTTTGTGATTGTTGTTATTTTTGTTGAGTATCCAAAAGAAAATATTGATGTCATGAATGTCAGCTCTGTGCAAGCTAGCTGTTCCCAGGGGTCATATAAAAAACCCCAAAGTCCTCAATAAATTGTTATTGTGCGTTGTTTTCAAACATAAATAAATCTACCATATTTTGTGAAAATGTTATTTAAAACAGTTTTTCTACATGCAAAAACTGAAGGTTTCTTTTTTCCCCTGTGCTATGATAGTTGAACTTATACAGAATGTCTACATTTTTAGCTGTTTTGTGTGAAGACTACTTGAACTGTGAGAACTTGTTCTTGCCTTAAAACTTCACATTTGACAAATGCGTTTTGCAGTCGGCAGAGATATCCCTCAGGCATCTGCCAGTTAACAATGAGCTTCACTGCCAGCCAAATTACAGTGAGGTGATCATTTAACCTTTATATAAACAGTCAGTATCATAAATTAACTAAAAGCACTTATGTAAGATTATTTTAACCTTGCTTTTGGTCATTTTTGCCTTTCATCCATCTGAAAGTGTTCCTTTCATCCTGTGTCATGACCATATGAATTATGAACATACATACAAATTTGATGAATCCTTTGTGCCTAAGTTCCCTTGCGTGCAAGCACAGCACACTAAAAGAAATGACCAGTAATCAATCATCTATTTAAACACAGACACTGACACCAACGCAGATCCCCTCTGTGAGTCATGACTTGTGGAGTTTATTTAAAAGATTTCATGGGAATACCCATAGTAAAAAAAAAAATCTGAATATGATCCTTTAATCAAGGAATTCAGCATTTGCCCTTAACTTTGCCTCACAAATAAATGAAACAGACTGATGAAAAGCTAATTTGGTCAATTATTGAATTCATTAAACTTTGCTGATGGAAATAATTTTATGTTCAAATATTGAATGCATCCAGTCCAAAGACTCCCAGTACATACATGTCCTCCATGATAGTCAGTGAAAACTGGACATACAATAATTGGTTTCATTAGTTGCACAGTACATTAATCTTTCAATGTCAAAAACTAGCTATGATTGAAGAAATGGTAAAAAAAAAAATGTAATTAAAATTACTAAATAAAATTTAGTAATTTTAAAACACTGACTTACAACACCTCAAGAAAATATATACAGATAGTGACTCAAAGTACATACAACGTAGTGTAACACCAGCTGCAAAACAAGAAGTAAATCAGTAAAACAGTGTTGACCTTAAGTTCATTGTCTGCTTCAATGTTGCCTGAGAGTAGAGTGCATACATTTGTCGTTCCCCTCATGCTCTCTCACCGATCTGTCTTCACTGGATCAGTTCTGACAAAGTGTCTTGCCTACAGCATAATTGCATCTCCTAGGATTTGATCCTGCAAATGCTCAGATCCTGAAATTCTTCATAATAACCCCAGCATGCATTCAGGGTATGTGCTGCTCACTCTGTGCTCACTTACTGTGAAACATATATGAACACATAGTCTTGCAAGTTGTGGTAGGCATCAACAAAATATACTTCCTAGGAACATAAAAACTATGATCTATGAGTATGACCCTTTGTAACCTGATATGTTTTAAATGGTCAGCAAAAATGTATTGTGCCCCTCACTTGACCTTGTGTGATATACACTGCATCTTTCTACGGAGCACAAAATTAGCTCACTAAATTACTAAATTGTTCTGTGTCACTTGTGATATATTTTAAGTGCCAGGAAAGTTTTTGAAGAGGCACTGGAGAGGAGAGTGAAAATGCTGATATGAACAAGCAACAATTTTTAGGTGAACGCAAGGAAGGAGAAAAGGCCAGGCAACCTGCTGGAGAGCAGGTAACTTGCTGCCATAGCGTTGCAAAATAATTGCTCCCAAAATGTGAAAAGCTCTGTTAGAACAAAAAAAATGAGGGCTCAAGAATGTTAAACAAGTGTTTTTAGGACGTGAGATGAGCCATCTCAAAATTGAAAAATGTGAAACAAGAGATTCCAGGATTGAAAATGTTCTCTCAGAACATGAAACACTCACTCCTAAAATGTGAAACAAGTTTTATCAGCACATAAAATAAGGGCTTCCTGAATGTGAAATGACTGTGAAGCCTATCCCAGTGTGCATTGGGTGAGAGGCAGGAATACACCCCAGACAGGCCACCAATCTATCGCAGAGCACACACTCATATCTATGGGCAATTTCTAGTCTCCAATGCACCTACCTGCATGTCTTAGTGTATATCATTGGGCTGTGGGAGGAAACCGGAGTACCCGGAGGAAACCCACAGAAACTCAAATGCAAATGCCACACAGAAAGGGCCACACAGGACTCGAACCCAGGAGCTTCTTGCTGCGAGGCAACAGCGCTACTGCACCACTGTGCCAAATAATACTGCCTGGTCGACTGTGATCAAAAGACTTATCGGGTTGAACAAACGTTACAATCTTGAAAACCCAATTTCAAAATTATATTAGCCTATGCCAGGTCAGTGTTAATTTTCTACTGTTGCAAATTGGGTCAACCTATTTCATGTGAAACAAAAGAGCAATGTAATTCCTCAGGGGTGTACTCTTTGTTGGCCTGGGTCAGTTGGTGGGTTTTTTTTTGTTTATGTCTTTTTATTTATTCACCCCCTACCGCACTCCCCAACCTATCTTGACACAAATATTTTTATTGCAGACCATGAAATTACCAAACTGGGCTGAGAAAAAAAATTCTGTTAAAACATGAAACAATTCCACTTCTGCCTAGGTGGGTTTGCACTGCTGTTGTTACCAAAATGGGGTTTGGCCCTAATGGGGTTCTCACACTATAATGGCAAGGCTGGTTGCCCACCATCTGGGAATGCACAATGTTGTTTAGATGTGGAAATGGAAAAAAAAAATATATATACCGGAGTGATTTCGATTAATGGGCAAACAACACACAAGTACTATCACTCATTCATAGCTCAGTGTGGAGGTTTTTTGTGGCAATTTGTGATATGGAATTATTTATCACAAGCTATCATTAAAAAGAGTTAAACGCTTGTTAGCTGGCTATTTATGTTTTATGTTAATGACTAAATTTGTTTTTTTAACAATCCACATATAGCTTATTATCCTATTTTCATTGCCTATTACTTGCTAGGTTCCTGGTAGCCATTTGGCTAGCTGCCACTTAACCGCACACATTAATCGCATTGCTCATTCATACCCAACTTATTACTAAGTCACAACAAAGCCATTAGTTCCAATTAAAGGCTTTCAATTGCTTTCTCTACAATGTATCAGTGAGGCCTTGTATAGCTCAAGGAATCAACAAACACAAAATATCTGTTCTCTATTTTTCAAGGGACAATGAACTGATCTGCTCACTGTAGGTTTATTGGTTAGTGCCAGGAGGCCATTGCATGGATGGGGTTAAAGTAGCAGTAGCCTAATGGTTTTAACTGTGCTCGCAGCCCTCTGTGTAACCTTTGGAAATCATTGGCTCCACCCCAGCAGTAACATTTTAGCCATCATAAAAGCCCTCATTTGGTGGCATTGCAAGATGCCACAGTGCCCCTGGAATGAGATGGTAAATATAAACAGGTAAAGATTTTTTTTAAAAATCCAGATTCAAGAGTGATACTGAGTTGGGTTGGCGTAAGGCTCTTTGGGGTGCTGCCATATTAGCACTTCCCAAAGGCATGCCAAGCACCAGCAGGAAACCAGCTGCCATCAGTGAGTGATAGTCATCAGTGGCAGAGCGTGCACTTCATTTACCGATAGGTAAGATAAGAGGTACAACTAGCTGTTCCAACTGGGGATAAAAATAAAATTAAAAGTCTGAGTGTGGGTTTATGTCATCACTGTGATCTGAGTTTGTTTTTATTTTGGAGCACTTCGATTTTAGACAGCTTTAGAACCTCCCAAAAATACAATCTCAAAAGCTTTGAAATTTAAAGGCAGTTATCTCTTTAAAGATCTCTTTCGGGATACTTGATCTTTGCTAACATTACATTTTTGATTCGCTTGACTTTTTAAAAGGCAGCACAGGAGAAATGTATCGAGGAGTGATGCGTATAATATGTGTACCATACTGCATGTATAAAATATTAAGATCAGGCCATCTAGTACATGCTTTTAACATCATCTGCAGCATGTTCATGGTGACCTAACCTGACACTGTGAGTGGATTTCCTTCTATTTTCCCAGCGGCTCTGTGTGGTGGGAGTTATCAAGCCTGCTCACCCAAGTGACTGCACCACTTTACACTAGATTAGGCTCCGACAGCTGCGCCTCGCACAAGTGTGTAGATGGGAGTGACACCAAGAGCAATTTCCTGAAATATTGATCAACGGGGTTAAATATTTCCTCGCCATCTATGCTAAAAATAGATGCGAGTCGGGGCGCAAGGGAGAAGATCCTCTCCTCCATTTTCTGAAAAACCATTCCCCATGGCCCATGCCCCTTCCCAGGCCACTGGTCTGTCATTAGATCAAATCTGTTCTCTATTTAAGTGCGGTGTCTGTATTGTGACTTCTTGAATGTTTGATGAGTACTGTTTAAATGGGGTCTTGTTGTCACTTGTTGCCTGTTTTCCAGAACATCCTGTGCCAACAGTACAGCAGCGTATTGCATTTTACTGCATTGAAACTGCCCTTGCCAGCATCTTTATGTAGTTTCTTGATTCACTGTGACACAAGCTCACCATCTTCTTTTTATCTGAAATTATAATATGCCATGCACCATTCATTCAATTCTCCTCAAAATGTATTCTGGAGGAAGCTGTAGGGTAGGATTCAATATGCGAGAGCTGACAGATATGTTTTAAACAATGATAAAGACTGGGTCAAAATGGTTTGATACACAGGTGTACACTTAAACCAGCAAATTAGGTTGAACGGTGGCTTGTTCAATTGGAAATTTCAAAGGAAACATGACCCGCTAAAATTTGACCAGAGGGATTACTCTAAAATCAGATACGACACTGGCATGCAGGTTTTCTTACTTATGTCATTGATTTTTCGGTAAAGTTGTGTTTATTTTTGTGTAATTTCATGAATCAAACCAACACACACCACACAGCAGGCGCCTCAACACATCAGAACTAAATTAACAATATGCCAACAAATAAATGATAAAGAAGAATGAAGGTGCATTGAAAAGCTGGTACGTATATAACTTATATTACAGAAGAGATTCATATTGTGGTCATATTGTGGCCTGTAGCATGGCTTAGAATACAGACAGCTGTGACTGCTAGGACCCTCATCCCCAGTCTTGTAATAGATTTAAATGTACCCTTGAAATATGTTTACGCTTGGCCATCATGGATCTGAAGCATTTGTACCCCTGTGCCTGAAATTATCTCCTACGTCCCCATGCTCTCCCCTCTGTGACCTTGTGCACTACTGCTTTGATCAAAGCTATCAGGCCAAAATGAGTTCAATTGCTGTATCATCAACCAACCCCTCAAAATGTCTAAGGACTATAATTAGCAATTTCAGCATTAATGACCCTAAAAACGTAAAAGAAACATCACTCTTTAATCTTTGGCTCTTCGGCATTTGCATTCTTTTTAACCGCTTGCCCACTCCAGCCACAGGATGTGGTTTATGGTTGCCTTTTGTGAAATCACAGCACTGTAAATAGTAAATCTGTTTTATTGATGGATCGAAGAAATGTGGGCCAAACAGTGGAGCTCTGGATAAAACTGAACAGCTAAAAAGTGCCTGTGTTTTTTGGGATTTGGATCTAAACATCATGAGCATCCTGTGGACAAATCGGTAGGCAGCACAACTGGCATCCAAACACCACATGACAACACAGGCCATGGCTGGGTGGTAATGTTCACTGGAATCCAAAAGCAAGAGTTTAAAATGGGCTATACAAGGGGAAAAAAATCTAACAAAGCAGATATCATATGCACATTCCTGAACAATGTCACAATTGAAACGATCTTTGTTGGAAGTCATCCAGACCGCAAATGAGAACAGACTTTAAGAAACATTATGAATTATACATGTGGTAATGGTGTAAATTACATTTCTCACATGTACTGTATATTTAAAGAGATTGGATTCCCTTCATCCATGTCATTCTCAATACCCTTCATGAGGATCAGGCAATTTATCTGAGTGAAAAGGCAAAGTTGGGCTCCTCAGGCAAGCTGAAAGTTTTAAACATCACAAAGATATTAAAGCTAGGTTGCCATTTTAACCAACACTGAAACTTTGTTGCCTGCAAGGAGCCTTATGTGACCATAGTTTATTGGCCGTTTCTGATTCATTAATTTAAATTAATTCACCAGGGTCACATTATCAAACATCAAAGCAGAACTATGATGTCACAGTTATCTTCTCGCTAAACTGAAAAAAATTGCATGTGTCCCAAATTGCAAGGTAAATAAATAATGGAGTATTCAAGTAAAGGAGATTTTGCTTATTACAATCAAGAGAGAATCAAGGGAAGAACTGGACCCTGCAGTATTACAGGAGAACCATTAACTGTTATAAAAATGAAGATCAAAACATGAAACTTGCATATCTTCACTGATTCATTATTTATACAATTTATGATAATCTTCATAGAGATCTTCACTGAATGCAAAACAATACTTTTATATACTTTAATTTCAAAACTGTATCTAGAAAAGGTCACTAGCAACTTCTTTCATGTTCATGGGAAACTCTGTCATGCTTAATGGGTATATTGAAGGTACTTGACTCAGCAAAAGACAAATATTGACTAACGAGAGGAAAGCGATATTTGCATCAAATACGAGATAACAAGGAGCACCTGTTTTGTTAACAGAATTTTTAAAATGACACTGGTTTGCGATACCACTAGCCAGAAATCTGCAAACAGAAACCTAAACGCCAGTAGTAATGACAATGTTTTGTTGGAATGAACTGAGAGAGAGAGAGAGAGAGAGAGAGAGAGAGCCATGGCAATTCTGCTACTTTAGTGTTTTCCTACCATAGAGTTTTTCTTCTCACCAGGAGTTTTGTTGTTGTTTTTGTTGTTGTTATTTTTTTCTAGCTCACTTGCTCACTTTGTGGGGGTTCAGGCCTTGTCTTTGCCCAATTTTCCTTTCCATTTCCTTTGTAAAGCACCTTTGTGACATTGTCTCTAAAAATTTTAATTGACCTGAAACAAAAGTTCAGAATTCTGTGCTTAGACCTGCAGAGTTTATTACAAAGATCATTCCTGACATATCCCCCAACCCATAGCTCCCATGCCAGATTCAGGTATTAAATAAAGCTTTGTTTCTTTTAATAGAATATGCAAGCATGCTGTAGACAAGTCTAATCGGATATACCACAAGGCTCCTTTTCAGATTACACTGAGTGTCTACTGCTGACAAAGAGTTGTTTCGCAGACTTTCAGGCTGTGATTTATCTGGCCTTAAATTGCCACCAGACAACACTGAGAACTGCTTGTCTGAGAAGGCTTCCGGGCTTCTCCCAGTGATCTACCTGACTAACTCATCCCTACAGCCAAAGTTCATTCTGCATCAAATGCATCAAAGGCATGAATACTGTCAAACCGCCAGGATGGTTCTACAGATGCTGTAGAACAAACAAAAAAGAAACCGTTATAAACAGTTAAATAATGGTCAAACACAACACTTTTTTGGTGCTATACAGTATTCTTGGTGCTGTACTGTATGACACAATAGACCATTTCCAAAATTATGATTTGTCTTGCGGTCATTCTCATTTACCTTTTAGCTTAAAAAAGTTACAAATTAGTTGCAAAAGTTACAAAATATCCCAAAATGGATATAATCTTTGACACTATAACAGCCAAGGCTGTCAGTTTGAAAATTTAAATGACTCAATAAATGATGCTGTGAAAAATAGGTGGCTGCCCATCTGTGACTTTTATTATAAAAGGCAAAGAACCTGGCATGCATACTGCCTTGTTTGGAATCCTGATAATAATCTATGCGTACAGGCTTTATGCAATTGACTGCCTTCATCTACTGTGTTTTCAAATGCAAACATCAAATATCATGCGAACGTGGGACAAGAAAATTGAGAACTCAATATCAAAAACACTATTATTATACACCCTCGATTTAAGAAATATATCAGCTTCATGGCTACTCACTTAAAAGTTTTTTTTGACTATAGTCTACGAACATTTCAAACGTGCAGAAAACGTATTTCAAGCACTATTAATTAAATTATCTGTGATGGTTTCTTTGACAGCAGTTGTCTTCTTATGTGAGATGAAAATATTGCTGAAAAATGTGCCTGTATGCTGTTGTCCAATGGTAAGGGTCTATTTTTCATATGATGATTCAGAATGATGCAATCGGTAGCCTAGTTTTGTGGTGAAATTCGAAGGTCAGCTAGTTAGCTAGTGAGGAAGATAGCAAAGAGGAGGCTTAGCTGCAATGAAGCTAACTGAAATGCCTTATGAACACAAAAGTAGATCTCAGTAGAGAAAATGGACTGGTAGTAAAGGCAGCCAAGTTGCCAAAGTGGGATGGCTTTTATTAAAAGCAGATGCCAACCTGTGGCTCAACTGAGACAGACCATCTATGTGACTATTATCTACAGCCAGGCTACTGCTGTCAGTAGGGATATAGCAATAATAAACCCTGCTCAACTGCTGTCTTTCTGGATTTTAGACCTGAGATCACTCAACACAGGTCAATCTCCCATTTTGCAACAATGCTTATAGTGGAACACCATTTGCATAACATTTACCTTCGGTAAGGTATGTAGCGAAATTTACTGCACTGCTATTACCTATTTATGACATTTGCTGTCACAACCACAACAGTGGAGTGCTCATTTTCAAAATTAAAATTAATCAAGAGCTATACAGTATGTGAGGGGCAGTATAGGGCAGGATAAACGGATTGGACTGGCTACACTTTCTAGCAATGCATGTTTTCCATGTTCTTAGTACATTCCTAAGATTATGAGGGTTGTATGATACATATACGATAAAGTCAATGCACAAAAAACAAGTTTTTGCGGTACATGTTTCAAATTATGTTGTTGCAACTAAAATATGTGACTTTGTTTCTAATATATTGCTAGTCCATGTTTACGTTGTATAAATGTAATGATAATTTTGACATTCAGGCTGATAAATGGATACATAAATCCAGGCTGCCCCCAACGTTAAGAGTTTGTCAGAAGCTAAAAGCAGTTCAAAATATGGTGAATTCTGAGACTAAATTCTTAGTGAAATATTGGTTAAAATGGTTCACTGTAAGAGAACACAGCACAACAGTTCAATTTAATGGTACACTTTGCATGCCATAATATATGTGCCTGGAGGAGAAATTAAATATATTGGGCTTTACTGTCATAACAGATCTTAATTTTTCTAAATATAGTCCTGAAAGTGGAGGTGCCTTGGACCAAATGAAAGCCACTGTTTAAATGGTGCAGGGATGCAACAGGTGGGTTAGTCATAGTCTTAAGTTTTGGTTTTTGGGCATATGCCTCCCAAATGGATTACATACAATGAAAATTGCTGGAGAAGTAAGCCACCTCCTTTGTTAACAAGGGTAGGCAGGCGAATATACTACACTTTCTCCCATAATCCTCAGGTGCCAAACTGATCTTGATGGTATGACAAGGCTTGATATGCCTCAAACCCCATCCCATTTAATTGGATTTGTTAGAACGACTCACAGATAAGACCCAACGGAAAGGGAAGGGAGGAGCAAAGGAAAACCCCGACAAGTTTGAAGGACAGCAAAAGGTCCGCCCAGGCCCACACACAAATGTTTGGGCCTGTCTGACAGACTGTGCCAGACACTACGATATACCCTGTAGGCAGAGATATGAATTACATGGCCTATTCTAATATGTGTCCCTGTTAAGATATTGCTGTCTGATGAACTGACCTGAAATTATCAGGTTCACGGTCATGAAAAAAAAGTGAAGGTGCATTTCAAAATGAGTTAAGCTGCTGAATTTATGCCAACATGAACATTTTCTCTGATGAGCAATGTTTCCATGGTGGTGAACTGCCAAATGTGTGATACCTGCCACATCTTTGAAATAATACCATAACATATGAAGCAGAGTACTTTCATAAGACCTATGACATCAGAGTATTATTTTACAAAGATTAAAAATACAAAGGGCCAAACAGAGTAGCTTGAAGGCACTCAAAACACACAGTGACATTGTATACTCTTCATCCAGCAGCTAGGAGCCTCCTGTCACTTTGACTGATGGAATGCGTTTAGCCTAATTGATATACAGATTCATTTCCATTTGACTTCAGGACAAAATGATGAAGTCAACGTTGTAGTGTTTTATTTCTTTTGTGTGTGTGCGTGTGTGTGTGTGCGCGCATGCGTGCGTTTATAAACACCTTTCTTTTTGATTATGTTCACCTTTGTCAGTACATGTACTGCTGTTCTATCAAATGGTGTAGCGTACCTGGTTTATGTTATGTTGAAAACATTAAGATTCTGCTGGTGAAAGCAAATTATCCAGCCCTCCGAAAGAAAAAACCTCTCTCCCCAAAGCAGGCTTGGTGGTTAAACAAAGACAAGCGAGTCACTGGATGTACTTTTTAAAATATTGTAAGAAACAGACAGTAGTAACATGCTGTTTGCATGGAATGGCAATAAGACCAAAACAAGTGCTACAATTTAGAAAGAGGGCCTGACCTGTGGTGTGATGTTCATGTCTGCATGACTTTAATCCGAAATAAGGCACGGAGTGGGGAATGGAAGTTATTGGGAAGTTCTTGAGATTGCATTCAAAATCACATTCTATGTACTACATACTGTATACAGATGGGAAACAAATTAAAGGAAAAATCAACATAAAGGGGCTGATTTACTAAGGCTTTTAGCACACGAAAAACAAATAACACAACCAATTATTAGTGCAAAACAAATGCCATGACCAATCATTGGTCATGTTATTGGTTTTGCACATGCTAACGGTCTTAGTAAACCAGGCACAAAGTGCCTTAGTAAGGTGTTGGGCCACCATGAGCCTCCAGACCAGCTTCAATACGCTTTGGCAAAGATTCTAAACACCGTTCTTTAAAATGATATTCCCTCATTTGGTGTTTTGATGGTGGTGGTGGAGAGCGCTGTCCCTCCAAAATTTCTCATAAGGTGTTCAATTGCATTGAGATCTGGTGACTGTGAAGGCCATAGCATATGATTCATATCATTTTCATACTCATCAAACCATTCAGTGCCCCCTTGTGCCCTGTGGATGCGAGAATTGTCATCCTGGAAGAGAGCAGTCTCGTTAGAATAGAAATGTTTCCTCATAGGATAAAGATGATCACTCATTTGGCTTATGCACTGCAACCCTACTATGTTATCCCTCTCTATGTAGTTATTGATGGAATGTTCTTGCTGACAGTCTGATCGCATCCATACATTCGCAGTTACTTGAGGAAGAGTGCCTCTACTGTTTTTCCTTACATATTACACTAATGCACAAGCATCATGCTCATCGAATGTGTGCTTTAGACCACAATTTTTACTGATCCCTGTTTACTGATCTCTTTCCCAAAGATCTAAACGCAGAGGTAATTTTATTCACTGTTCCTATTGAAACACTAGACAGTTAAACAGTTTTTGTGACTGTAGTTCTTGCCGTAATGTCAGTAATGATCCTACTTCAAAGTCACTTAGATCTTTTCCTTTTCCCATCTTGATCCAGAATCGAGGTCCACTAGGCCTGTTCAACATTTTTATACATGCCGCCAAGCACGATAGGATGTTAACTGCTTAATTGTATCATGCATTACACCTGTTTAGAAACGTCTCCATTCGTTATGTTTCTACATTCATTTATTCAGGTTTTTCCTATAATTTTTTAACCGTGTGTATGTACACTATAAATCAGCATACTTAGTATGTGACTAAAAAGTGTGATTATTGGACATACTATGTTGTCATAGCAAACACACAACTTCCCTTCAAAACTTTGTGCGTTGATGACGACCACAAACCAAAGATGTATCTTTGTACAGACCAGTTGATGGCATGTGAGCAGTACCAACCGGCATCTTGCCCTGTCTTGAAATTACCGCTTGGCAAAAAAACAGTGCACATTTAAGTAATTCACGTGACAGTAATTCTGCTGTGTATGTTGCAATAAAAACTAGCTAGTTGATGTGACTTTCTGTAAGGAAAACAGAAAAAGATTTAAAATGTAAATATAACTATTGGTTTTACCTACTTTCAAGAAAGCATAGTGAAAGGTTTTGTTAAAAAAAGGATTTGTTAAAAAAAACAGTCAAAGATGAATACAGGGACATTTTTAGAAGTTTGTGGTCAGGCAAATCCTGGTGGCTAACGATCTAGCAGAGAATTACCATTAGCAGAGCATGTCCCCTGACAAGGAGCTGGAGACACACTTCCACAGGCTATCGAGAGTGCAGTGGTGTGCTGTATTTAAGCACAGTGATTGATGAGGTACTGTAGGCGGCGGTGGCGGGGTAGGGCCAAGGCCCACTCTGAGAGTTAGGTGAGCACGGAGCACATGGTTAGTGGCAGAGGCACGCGGCGCAGAGCACGGAGCAGCCGCCAGAAGCACACGAGTGAGACGAGCCATAAACGCAGGTCTTTAATCTCGGCAGAGCAGCTGGCCGTGGCTGAGAGTGTGGAAGCACTCATTATCTGCACGTTTCTCCAGAGAGCCCTCTAATGTGGTCGCACATCTGTGAGTGGCGTGCCTCTGCCCCATCGCTTGGAAGCAAGGGACTTTCCAAAAAACGAGTGCGAGAGAGAGAGAGAGATCCAATCCTGGGCTGAGCCTGTTTGTTTTCACCATTATTGCTCCAGCTGCAGACTACCACGTACAGTAAACACACAGAACATCAAGCTTGTGTGATTGGGCCTTTTAATCTATAGTCTGCAAATGAACTGAACTGTTTCTCTAATGGAGAGCAAAACTCAAGCATCTATTGTGATTTAGAGCCACCGGTAAAATCTTAATGAAAAAAGAGGAATGGTTTCCACGTCACTCTGACTCGAGCATCAACTGTGCTGATTTACTGCACTTTTTATGGTTTTTTCACAAGATATATTTCCACTCTTATAGTGCTGAAAGTTTCTGAAAGGGAACTCACTCACATAATATATGGAGATATAAACCAAACTCAGAGCTAAATATATACATTTCAGTAAAGTCACGTGTGAAGTTTCGTGTAACAGAAGCATCCAGAATCAACTGATAGGCATTGATCGGCGAAAAAGCAGGATATAGTAGAATTGTCATTACAAAGTGATCTTAGCACAAACACAGACTAGCACCATTTATACCAGACCACATGATAGGGGGCATAAATTTGAAAAGGATGAAGATTTGTTATTTTGTTTAGAATTATATCCCAATTTTCTCTCCAAATTTGGAATGCCTAATTACATTTGTGCAGCCATTTAATCAATGATCCATCCACATTCAATTTACGAGAACACAGTCTAGCACTTTGTTCCAAAGTATGTACTACTAAATTGCAGTTGCCACTGAGACAATAATATTCATTATTACTGGCCCAATATTTTCTAGGTGTGAAACAAATATAAGAAAAATATTTGGTACTACTTCCTACTTCGAGACTTCAAAACATGAGAGGGCGGGAGAGGGAGAGGGGCGGTCTTGAGCGACTCAGCGACTGTCTATCACTCAGGGCTCATGTTCACTGTGCACGTTCAGTGAACGAATCACTGAACATGCACCGTTCAGTGTATCCCTGCGAACGACTCACGTTCGCTCACAACTGAATGAGAGCTCAACTGAACTGACCGAGAAATGAACAGATAATTTCAGGAAGTAATTCAGTTCAGTTCGTTCACCCAAAAGATTTGTTCTTTTGAATTAATCGTTCGCAAACGACACAGCACTACACTGCAAGTCTCATGATTCAAAGTTGCATGTGCGTTGCACCTGTATCTTTGAACCAGGCACGGGCTGAATTCCAACAAAACAGTACAGATGTGCACTGTGGCACTGGCAAAAATAGAGTCTATGCATTTCAGCAGCCAACGACATGACTATGAGAATGAAGAGCTGCAATGCTATTTTGCTTTTAACGTTGAGGTGCACATCAGATGAAACTGGGTCTCATATTTGTGTTGAAGCACTGAAAAACTGGTTATTATACCACTGATGATGTACCTGAAGGACTGTGACCTTAAACCGATATACTTGATATAAAAATGATATAATATGATATCGTATCATAAAATAAATGCAATTACCTTGCCGCTAGGAAATGTTTGTTTTCCTGCAGTTTCTTGTGGTCTGTGAACACAGCACTGGGCGCACACTAGGGTCCATGTGATAATAGCTAGGTGTTCTGCGAGCCTTTGAATTTAGGAGAACTCCACAGATTTATGAAAACTCTGGAAATAGGCCACATACACAGAGTGTGGGAACTCCAAGGACAAATGTCCAAGCACCTTGGGGGAGAGGGCAAAAAGAGAGGGCAAGTGGAAGAGACAATGGGTTGTCCCCAATTTCATAAGTTTTATGTTGCATGTTTCTGAGGTTATAGGATTGGCTCACTGTAAACTAGGCATCACGCTGAGGGCAGTATTGTAGATGTCACTTGTGTTTCCTGTGGAATGTATGGAAATGTAGTTCTGTTGTCCCTGAAAACGATTTTGACTCTTGAAACTCACTTTTGCATAATTTTCAAAAATGAGTATCCTTTCATCAGTATAAGGGTTTAAGCTATCTAGGGGTCCAAAAATCTACCCAAAACCTCAAGAAAAATGCATAAAATAATTTTTGTCCATTACAAAGCATGTAAATTTGTCCCTAATGATGGTTAAAGATAAAACACTGATATCACATTGAAATTTGTATATATATTTCTATGAACTCCCAGATAGATGCTTTTGTCCAATGTGTCATGCTAGTTGCAGATGAGACTGAGCGGGGGGTGCTTGTTAAATGGACGCACTACATGACTTAGAAACTCCATATTAGGCTTAGGTATCATCTAATAAAAGCTAGAACACAGGGTTTGTTGTTTCCACTTAGAGTTTGGTTGCAGGAGCACTGGATGTCTGAACTGAAAAATCTCAGATCGCTAATGTGCTGGCCACTAGGAGGCTTGCCCAGAGGGGTTAAATGCTCCATTTCTAGTATATCAACTTTAGTGAAATTCTTAATAATTAAGATTTGAGAGCAGCAACACCTCTTGATTCTTTGAGTGGAAACCTACTTTACTACTGTGTATAGAAATGTTGAATTTACCATGTTGCAGTTATTAATTTGAAACCTGTCTGCTGAGGATCGAACTACAAGTGGGTCTGGGATCAATGTCACTGAGGCCAACAAACACATGAATGTAGTCCAGTAGGAAAGCAAATCATGGATGCATACCTGTGACTAAAAAAACATAACCAACCAATATCTATGGCACCTGAAGCAGTGATACAGCCTAGAACCTGGAACACACTGAGCTTTCAAGAGACAGAATTTCTGAAGTCCAAAGCTTTTAGTACTAAATTAATAATAAGCAATCTAATGCAGTGCGAGAGAATATTTTCAGCCACTGAGATTATGTGAGGTAAGCAATCGTGTGTGAGTGGCATTGCTGCATCAGTTAGCCTCCGTGACATTGATTCCAGACCCACTCTTAGCATACATCTTTGATGTGCACATGGACCTATTAATTATACAGACCTACAAAATCCCACTTGAGAGGCTTTTGAAACAACCTAAAAGGCAGACGATGAAACTCTGAATGCTAAAGTTCTGCTGCCAGAAGGTTAAGTGGTGCGATGGGTCTACATCTGAAATGTAACTGTGGTCAGCTCACTTGATCTTCTTATTCAGGCCACACAGGATGCTTATAACTTTGGTATCTCCTCAACTGCTCACTAACTCCCATGCATGCATATTATATACTGTACCTGCATTAATACAAATAAGGCTGCTATCATAATCTGCAATTCTCCAGGGGAATCTGGCTCCTGTTGTCTCCACATTTTGTAATCTTGGAACACCTCATCTCCCTGCCAGTGCTAACAAAAAATCTCAAACCCAGCTGTGAAGACTACAAAATGTGAAACAAAATTATCTGCATCCTGTGCCTGAGAGGAATTCGGTTTCCCTGGTACCAACGGCATGACAAAATATGAGATATGCTGTGATTACTTCACTGGTGTCGGTTTGGCTGTATTAAAACAATATCTCTGTTTCCTGTCTATCCCAAGGATCCACTCACATACAGAGCACCTTCCCCCACTTTTTTTGAATGGTTCTTATCTGATTGATGGGGAGTGAGGGAAGTTAATAATGCATAGATGTCCCAATCACAAAACATGTTCAAAGTCATAAATCTCAAAGATCAGGATCATAACTGCCAACCAACTAATACAATTTGATATGTTCCCTGGCCAACATTCATTGGCTGACATTGTTCTGAATGATTGCAGGTACATCAATGAAGATTTTACTGCAAGATAACATCACAGCCTGAGGACCTGAATGCCTACGGTGACAAGTTTGACCAAGTTTGCATATACAGTGAGCTCCATAATGTTTGGGACACAGACCTTTTTTTTCTTGACTAGGCTCTGCACTCCACTGTTTTAAATACATAATCAAACAATAGATCATACACAAGCAAAAGTCATGTTTCATAAAACGCAACATAACACCTTAAGCAACACTGCCAAATGTGACATAAGAAAATGGCTAAATGTTATAAAGAGTGACATAAAACTTGCTTATATAGGATGCTAGGTAAACTGTGACATAACGCAGATGTCACTTGATGTCATTAAATAATTCAAATAAACTCTAGGGAAATTAGTCCCCAGGACTCCAGTTTATATGCTATATGAATCCTTTAGAGATACGGTTTGTTTAAAGTGTGACCTTATGTATACAGACATACACACACACGCACACACATGCATGCACACACATGCACACACATGCATGCACACACACGCACACACATGCATGCACACACACAGTGCACACACACAGTGCACACACAGTCAGCACACTTATTAAAATGACGAAAAAATTCTGATCAGTAATATAAGAAAATGATATAATCTCATTGCTCAGAGGGAATAAAATCAACCCAAAAAATTTTTTCTGAAATAGATGCATGTCAGTTATTGGTGTCCCTGGATTTAATACTTCACCCTCCCGTTACCAAGATAACAGCACTGAGTCTCATCCTATTATGTTTGCTGAGGTGGGAGAAAACTTAGCAAGGGAGCTGAGCCCATTCCTCCATGCAGAATCTCTTCAGATCCAACAGTTCTTAGTTTTTGCTTGTGGAGTCTACTTTTCAGCTCACTTCACAGGTTATTAAATGGAGAGCTGGGATGGAAAATACAAAAGCGTAATTCTGTGGCCAGGTACTAATTTTTTGTGGAATTGGAGGAATGTTTTGGATCACTGTCCTACCAGAAGATCCAGTCATGAACCAGTTTTGGTGGCTATAATGAACCAAGCATATCACTGTCAGCTTCCCTAGTACTTCTGGGTGTTTCAGGCTACTATTATGAAAGAAACATTATAAAACGAATCAGTCAGATTTTTGTTTGAAATCCAGTAGTTGGCATCGTCCATGATGCCATGCATGCTAACAAAGCTGCCTGGATCTTTGAAAGTAAAATGGCCCCACACCTTACATATCCACCTCCATACGTTACAGTGAAGATTAGGTTCCCACATTCTACATCAAACCCATATCTGGTCCTTGTGGCCAAAAAGATCAATTTTGCCTCATCTGACCATAGACCTTAATTCCAATCAAAGTTCCAGTGACCCAGCATACTAGTGTTTTGGTTTGACTCCAGTAGAAGCTTTTTTCTGGCAAGCTTTTCAAATAGCTAATTTGAATGTAGGTGGCAACTAATTGTAGTTTTGGAGAGTTGATGACCCCAAGTTACAACCAACTTCCGAAATTCTTCAACCATGATCCTTGGAGAATTTTTTGGCTCTTGATCCATCCTCCTCATTGTGCATGCAAAATAAACTTGCATCCTCCAAGCATGTTAAACTTCTTAATTATTGTCTTAATAGTGGAGATTGGCATTCTATGGCATTTAGCAGTTTTACTAGTCTTTTCCTGATTAATGAAGGTCAACAACCTTCTGCCTCATCTCATTTCTGTATTCATATGTCATTATACCTCAGTGAAACAGTACATCATGGGTGACCACACAATAGTTATATACAATATACAAAAATATATACTTATATATATATACATAATAGAAAGCAATCTACTGCTATTATGGTTTGTTCATAATACTTACTGGGGGTGCCTGGCAATAATTGGGATGTACATGTTTATGAGAAAAATATTTATTTCTTGAAGAAATTTCCAGTGAACATCTTTAACTCATTCAAAGGTTAGATAGCTAGAAATGACTTATTCAACAGTTCATTGCATGGTATCATTTTTGATCTCATTTTCTATCGCTATTAATTCCTGTGTATGTCACTATGTATAAGGAAAGTCATCATCATTGATGAGCTGGATGTCTTTTGAAAAGTGATTTTTTCTTTAACTTGCTGATCATTGCACAGTGAAACCAGTTATTGTTCTGCACTGTTGCACTTGCTAATGAGCTACTACTGATTAATAATGAGCTGCTGGAATTGAATGGTTTCTCTACTGAATATGATTAAATCAAATTGATGGTCAAGAGAGCACTGTGCAGTAAGTACACTGTACTGAATGTTCTGAAGGTGGGTTGGTGCCAGCTTTTCAAGAGAAATTATATTCTGTGTTTCTGTAATCTGGAACAGCTGCAAAACAGATTTTTTTAATGCCTGGCTGTATTTACAAAGAGACACACAAACAGGGTTAAGCTCTGAAAAACATCACGTTCATAAATAAAAAATATTTTTTTAAACATGAAAAGTGTTAATTTGGTGTTAGGGCACATTAATCATTTTGACAAGGTACATCAAAGGCATATAGGCATAGAGCAGCAATTTATTTGCATGCATGTACACACAGTGATTGTGGGGGCAACACACAAGGCTAAGCAAGAGTGGCAGTAGTGCAACTGGAATAGTATGAATCACATAATGTTGAGGAAGAATCTACAGAGCCAGATCACCAAAGTGGTGCTCGTCATAAAAACCTCTTGCCAAATGTGAGAAACATTAGTATAGCAATGTAGATCCATCATCACTACCTGATAGGTCTGAGAGGGGGGGGGGTGGGGTTTAGCTAGTGTGTAGTGTGCAGTTAGGCTGTGGTGCACTCAGGGGACGTTTTCCAAGACTGCCACAAAGATAGTGCTATCTCTCTTTTTCTCCTTTAACTTATCTATTTAGTGGGCTATTTATGTAATAAATAGGGAGACCAAATGACCCTGTCCATGAGGCAACCCAAATACAAATCACCTTGGGCAACCAGGAGTTTGATTTCCTCAACCACATCTGGTTAAAGTGAAAAATACGTAAGGAGGGCAGACCTTTCAAAAAATATAAAATAAATCAATTATGTAAATGAATACTACCCAAAAACATAAGCATATTAATGCTGCTGTTCAATTACTGTCTTGCCCATGTGCCCAACAGTTATTTTATTTTCAGAACAAGAGATAGTGTGAAATAAATTTCCGTACAACATAAAATACTGTTATTTGACTCTAGTGTAAATATAAATGCGCCAGATGCCAGGGGAAAGGATATGTAGAGATGGAAGGGGCTAATAATTGATCATAAATAGATATGATATGGGGGGCTTGTCTGCATTGGTTGCATAACTCAGGGTCACCATTCGAAGGCAGTAATGATGAATATAAATCAAAGAGGTTGAAACAAAATGAAAGCCCATGACAATGAATGGATACAGGATAGGCAGCAGAGTTTGTACATAAGTTGGCAGGCGTTCTTGACTCCCATTTGCCTTTGAGGCTGACTGATGACCACAGACACTTCTTTGCTTATACGGAAGGTAAGGTGACCTGTCTGGTGAAATGGTGGGCTGATATTCTGCTCAGGGCAGGTGAATTATAGTTTCCCAGACATGAGTGAGAGACCAAAAGTGGTTTAATGACTCATATGAGACAGTGATATAATATCCTTTGTGGGAAGAAATTCCAGAAAATGGCAGTGCCCTGTTTTAACTGTATTGCGATGAGGTAATGACGACCTGATTTGGAGCTCAGGTGGGACTTGAGCTCCAAATCATGAGTTAACTGGGTATGTTTATGCAGTTCAGCCTATACAGTATCTCAATTTGTCGATGGATTGGATAAGGGATACAGTGGTTTGACACAATTCTTTCAGTTCTATGGGTATTATAACAAAATAATTAATTAGAAGAAGAAGAAGAGTGTTTGTATGATACATTATTATTGTTTTAATTCTTTAACTTGTAAACTATTTGACCTTTCATATAGTGGCCTCCCCTCTGGTCTCATTGAGCTGAGTATATTTAAAACAAATCTAACCTGTGACACAATTACAACCTTCAGAAAATGAGTAGGCCTACAGTTAGTAGTGCACTAATAGTGTGTCTGGCAAATACTGAAGTGCCTGAAGGCTGTTCTGCGTGTTCATCAATGTGAGACAATAGGCTAGCTTACTATCAGTAAGCTAACTACCATGGCATGTCATTAAATACATATAAAACCCTGTTTTTTCTCATAGTTTTTTCTCTTCTCTTCTGGAATTCCCTTTGATTGTGGCATAGTGTGCTTGTATAAACTTTGTGGTGACTACTCCACTCTGATGGTAAGGCTCTGAGCGAGGATTCAACAGGGCTGGCTGCATTCAAGCCTGGCTGTGTTCAATCAGCTGAATCTACTTATAAATTAAATTTGGTTAATTGGTTGATTGAGTAACTGAGAGTCAATTATTTATTCACATGGGTATTTTATGACTTTAAATAAAACATTATATGACATTAAATAAAAGAAATAATTTTAAATATGCGATTTGTGTTTCCCCTGTTTCCCTTTGTCTGATATTGCATTTTGTCTAAAGATCTGAAACCATTCAGTGTGATAAATATGCAATAATAGAAGAAATCAGGAAGGGGGCAAATACATTTTCATGGCACTCAGGTAATACAGTCCCAAACATCTTACAGTCTCACATTTTCTTTTATTTGTCTTTGTCTATTTGTCTTTTATTTATAATGGCATGCCACAGCAGCAGCATCACGTGATTTCCCAAAGGTAGTGGAGATACAAGGCATACTACCTTCTGGTAGCGTGAGCATGCAATTATCTGCAGCAAGCAACCTTTTCAATCATTTAAAATACACTGTCAAGACAAGACCTGACTCTTTCCCACTCTTACCAATTGCTGTATTTACGGTAAGGACTGAGAGCTTGTTTACTGAAAGAGCCTGGGAGTTTTGCAAATGGCCATTTACTCATCATGGGAAGGGTGAAGGTCAGTCCGGTGGAGGGGACCCCATTTCCTGCAGTCACTACTTGTGCGGTTGGCCAAATGGTCCTTGGTCTGGAGGGAGCTATTTTACAGCATTATCAGCAGGGGATTGGACTGCCCTCACTCACAGAGAGAAGCAAGCTGTAATGATGCAATTGTATCCAGATGATAAGAATTCTCTTTAAAGTCACCGCCACTGCCACAGTCAGCGTTTACTCCCGTGCCAATTTAGGAGTTGATCATGTAACCTTGACAGGCGCGCTTAAACCACATCACTGAGATATTAATCAGACTGCAGAGGCATTCATCTGCCAGTCCTGGAGTGGGGCCAGTGTGAGGGAGGATTCAAGCATTATTTAGGCTATTGTGCAGTGCGTCCCACCCACGTCAGGTCAGTCAGAACAACATGCTGCCTTTTAAGTCTCCCCTTAATACTTAAAATGTTTTTAATGCTTAAAATGTTTACTCCGTGCAATCGCGCTGACAAATGGGAGTGATTATGAGCTGCGAGCAGCCAAAAATAGCTTTTGTAGCACACACAGATTTTCTGGTGACTGCATGCATGTTTGCACATGGATCAGGTACTGTACATGGATGACAGATGTGAGAAAAAGAAGTGTCTGCTGAATGTTGCTGTACATATCAAAATTAATATATTTTATATTAATAAAATGCATGCCGTATTGTATTAATCTAGCTTGTATATAAATGTAATAATAATGATAATAATAATAATAATAATAATAATAATATAGTCACAGTATGAGTAGCAGTAGTCATATAAAAGTGATGTGATTTTTATTGCTTGATTTGCATGTCTGTGCAAGCCATATTATCATTTTTCGAAAGAAGCTATTTTAGAATGCAACAGCACGTACCAAAGTTGTGATGTGTCTGTCTACTCTGCACCATCAGGGTTAAGCATAATGAAACAACCATGTTTGCTGGCACATAACCATTCCGTTTTACAGGTTACCACTGGAGGGACAATAGAAGAACAGAAAAAAAAGAAAAAAAGCTGAGCCTACATTTCTTAGAATCCGGTTTTTTAATTTGAATATAGTCACATCTGTGTACCTCGAAGGCATATAGCAAGTGATGCCTAGTTTCCTATGTTTGATATGGACTTCACGTGAGTGTTTTTTTTCATCATGAAACGGTCTTTTGCAACAGTTAAAAAACATGTACTGCTGCAAGCAAAACCAAAAAAACTTTGAATTTGTGATGTGTAGCCACTAGTGGCAGGTTGTAATTTGCACAGACAGGGTTAGAAACACCAAGCTTTGGGTCCTTGTTTTGCCACTCTGTTGTTGCTAGTGTTCTGACATTTCATTCTACCTATCGAGTTGTCCTACCAAGGGGTATTGCGCACGTGCACATTACATTAACATCATTTTTCTCGTGTTTAGCCTTTTCGCGCCCATAAATTTATGCAACTTTTGCCTTTTGTTTAGACCAAAGGTTTTTATTGCACGTTTTTCAACATTAGTGTGGTTTTCCTTAAACTTGTATTTCAGTTGTTGATCAAATACTTCTACAAACATATTATACGAAACCAAATTGCCAAATGTTAAGCATAGTAAGCGAACACACCGATAAATTCAAGCATGCACTTTAAAGTGTATTTAATTTCCAATGTTCATACACTAATTGGCTACTTTATCAGGTACACATGAGGTACACCTATACTGACATACCACAAATAAGTACATATGCAACATGACCTGTTCAGGGTCATGATGCATATATTCTAGCAGGCAGAAGCTATGCTTGAATTGATATTACCTATTAAACACCAATGGTAGGATCTTCAGACAGGGCAGAGTAAGCCATCGATATAGGCTGCCTATTGTTTTAGGGGCAACGTGTCACTAGTAATATTTGTAAAAAAAAAAAAAAAAAACAAACGTAAATGTTAGTTTTAGGTTGGTAGCATTGTTATTGTCTTGTGGTCAAGAGATTGCGATTAGAGAAATGGAATAGCCTATCTTTTGCTATGAAGTCACTAGGAACACCAGGCCGGAATGTTTTAGAGATTGTAGTTGGATGAATGAATGATAATAACATAAGCTTAGAAGTACTTTCTGATAAGGTGCAAAAGCCAGACAAATATGTGGCTTGTAAAGTAGCACAGTTTATTTGCGATAGTGTTTTCAGATAGGGTTGCAAAGATGGATTGATATGATTATAAATCTGCACTACTGGTAGGAACTTTCGACAGAGTCAATAGAACACCGGCAAGATTGTATGTGTGCACACTAATTTCAGAAGGCAGGTTTTCTGTAGTGTTATCAATTTTTGTGAAGGTTGGTGCATCCACTGTCAGGAATAATGTTGGATGCTCTGTTCTATTACAGGTTCGAAGCTGGTAGATCATAATGAAATCAGCACCCAATGTGGTATGATTGCATAGCGGACCTGAAAATAATTAGAATAACAATTCTTTTTTTATCGAGATGCACTTTCTTTGATGATTATCTCTACTTTGACATTTTCTTTTTCAAATAATATGACTGTATAACCAGGAGTGGCAGACTTTTCAGGATTGGCTATGCTTTGTGTTTGTGCATGATTATTGTTCTCCTGTAAAGATAATCCCTTGCTACCCAAAATGACATTGTGTCTATTTTTCAGGGTCGATTGACACTAGTGTTTATATTAATCGCTGAGTATAGTACTGTAATGGCAGCTGGCTAATTAACTGGCTGCCCTTTGTGTGCATAGTTTAAACCCTTTGTCCAAGCCTTCTAGCCAGGATGACTGTGTCCTCAGATTGCTCAACTCAGACACTCAGCGCTCCTGCAACCAAACTATGAATGGAAACATCAAACCCTGTGTTCTAGCTTTATTAGCTGAAGATGCACGAACACTACACCAAGAGTTTGTAAGTGCAATCAGCTTTGTGTAGTTTGTGCATATAACAAGCACCCCTTCCCTGCATAGGTTAGTGCACACACACATTTACCTAAAGCAGATTCATTCAGAGCCAAATCAAAAGTAAATAAATATATTTATTCTAAATATGCAAATTTTGCAAACGGAACACGTTTTTTAAATCGACATTCAGACCACTCAGGTGCTGCTCATTGCCTCTGCTGCTCTTTGCATGTTACACTTGTTGCAGCTCACTGAACTGCACTCACCCTGCACCACCCCAGCTTACACCAGTTGTTTGTAACTGCTTGTAGGTACTGGGGGGGGGGGGGGAGGGGTTGGTATTTTTCCTGATTAGTAGGGTATATTTAGTGTGATCTCTGTTTGATATGTTAGTGTGCACTGCTGCATGCACAAACATACTTAAAGCAGATCCATTCAGCGCCAAACCAAAAATAATTAGTTACATATTAATTTATATACTTCACGTATATACTAAATACATGAGTTGTCCTGACAGAAATATATATCAGAGAATCCTTAATTGTGTCATCATAAAATACCCAAGGAACATGTTTAGTTCAGCATATTTGTATGGTGCTTTTTACAAAGAACTGTCACAAAGATGCTTTACAGAGTAACAGAAGGGGAAAAAAACAAGCCTAGACCCACAGAAAGCAATAACTGCCACATACTTGCAGGAAATAAATGAAAAAGTTTTTGCAGTCCATCTCTGTAGCATTTCAGTGCCGGTCCTGTTCTGCTAAGCATACAGTAATTGATTTTAAGGGGTACACTAACCTCTATATCATCATAGCCATATTGTGTCCATTATTTGTGACCTCACAGACAAAATATACAGTCGTAGCTAGGTCTGAAAAACTGCATAAAAATATATTTTAATTATTACACAAGTGTAATTGTCAGGGCACGCTGAGTGAAAGGTTTTTTTCCCTGCTTATATACAGTATAATAACTTGATCAATTTTGCAATGGTTTGCAACCTGATTTGCGGACACAAGAATGATTTGGATCACAGGTGTGCCATTTGGGATAATGCCTCTTTTTGAGGACAGGGTGACAGAGTTACTGTTCCCTCAGTCATAGTGCAATGTAAATAAATGTTGAGGCATGCTTTATGCTTTAGAAAATAATTCTCTTAAAAACAGTATGTCTAAGAAATTGCTAAATATTTCTGTAATGCTGTGTATGTTCCATAAATGTTATAAAATTGATCAATTAAACAAAGATTTACTATGAGATATAGTTACAGAGTGGTCTGACACTAAAAGTCAAACATTTCAGAAACAATAATATACCCCTTAAAATGACTTGCTTGACCAAAACCTGACTTGAAAAGCATCGTCTTTCTTTATCTTGGCTCAGTCCCTGCCACCTCTCCCTAGCTCCCTTGGGTTGACAGCACTACACAATAAAGCTCACCATCAGTGCCACGATCAACCTCAAAGCTACTAGCAAAAAGAAATTGTGATTCCACTGTTCTCATGGCTGATTCAATACAGAGACGCACTGAAAAAATGTATACAAAATATGATGTTAGTAAGGACTTTGTGGTCACTTGATGGTGAAATACTCAGCCAACAGGCATTTAAGTAGTGTCCGTGTATATATGTACTTGTGTATGACTCAAGAGTGATGTACTCAGTGTGAAAGGGGTGGATCAGAGGTAAGTACTCCATTCACAGTGTTCACATTGATTTTCTGTAGTACTGTGATAAAAATATGCTTTTAACAGTGTCTTATTTGTAATGTGTTTTATTCACACCAAACACTTATGATATAATGTAATGTAAAAATTAGTTTCAGGAAAAAAGTTTAAAAAAGGAATGTATTGTCAAAAAGTTCATGAGTTTAGCTTGGTCTCAGGAGGATTTTGCAAGTCGTGCAGCAGAGCTGAATAGACTCAGCATCTCTGCGCTTGCTCGCTCTCTGGCTCAAAGGCTCAGGATTAAAATGTCACATTTTCAACGGCACACGTGCCTGGGAGGATATTGACTCACAATGCATGGACTAATTGCACTAAAGTAGTGCTTTGTTTTGCACTCACGTATAAAAAAAGCACACGTGCCTCCATGTCGGTGTCATCCTCAGCATTTTAATTGATGTTTATGTATGTTTTCTTAAAATTAAAAGACATTTTTCAAATGTATTTGGCTCTGCAGTCCACAGTTTTAGATTTGTAATCAAACAATTCACAAGTGCACAATCTCAGCTTTTATTTAAGGGCATCTTTATACGCTTTGTTTTCACCATGTCGAAATTACATCACTTCCTTTTGCAAGGTGAATCCACTGTGTAAAAAGACAACTAGGGAAAATATGACCAGCCAGCACAAAATTATTGAGACTGGGGTGGGGACACAAACTCACTTCAGACTGCAAATGTCAAATTCATTCCCTCCTTCAGTATCTGATGAGCAGGTGTAGAGCCAGCTGACTATAGGCTGCCCAGCTGGGGGTTTTCACCCTCTACAGGACAGAGACAGAAATGCAAGTATAGCATGTGACTTAAGTCAATCAAGAACTGTGAGTGATTTTCTTTTCTGCTTTTGTTAATTAACCTTTTTATTTGAAGCCCCATTGCTATTCTCATATTATAAATATATATTTCTATTAACAACTTTAATAAAGGTATTTGGTCATCTTTTAAGTTGCGATTGTGAAATGTGCACACTGGTCACTGCTGTTCCCATGCCAAAACTGGCCAGTAATCTCCTCAGATTTAATGCCGTCAATTTTGTCCCTGTCCTTCCAAAGACAAACCCTCAGATTCCCTCATATGGATGGATCTGGATAGCATTTCATAAATTACAAATGTAATGGACCTACTAACTGGTAATGATTACAGTACCTAGGGTAGGGAGTGGAAAGGTGGTCACAATGACACTTAACTAATAGTCTCACATACTAGAGCGGAAGGACTGCAAGATAATATATTTATTGGGTTCTATCTGAAATTTTTATATTATATATCAGCTACCATTCAAAGGTTTTGAATCATTGATAATTTTGTATATATGTGAAAGAAACTGATACTTTTATTTTTCATGGTAACATTAAATTGATCAAAAAATACAGCCAAGACATTGATAATGTTACAAATTTATATTACGGTTTGAAATAACTGTTTTACTGTTTTTAATTCAGTCTTTACATATGATTGCAAAGCCCCATTTTCAGCAACCATTACTTCAGTGTACTGAGAGCCCAATATATTACCTCATCCTTAAGTATTCATGCTAATGTGATACTAGAGAAAGCACTTTAATTATATTAAGCGTAGCTCAAAGCAATTGTGCTGTTTCATTAAATACAAAACTGTAGCTACTTTCAGTTGCTACAGTATCTAGTACACTGGCATTTCTGAAGTTCAATTTTGGTTTAAATGGCCAAAAAGGAACAGTTTTCTGAATCTAACCAGGACATAAAGAGAATGCACATGTGCGCAAGAGGACAAGTACATCAGAGTCTCTAGTTTGAGAAACAGACAACTCACAGGTCTTCAGTTGATGGCTTTATTGAACAATACCCATCAAACATCACTTTCATCTACATCAGTGAAAAGATGACTCCGAGATGCTGCCTTATAGGCAAGATTTCAAAGAAAAAGCCACTTCTGAAACTGGCAAACAAGAAGAAAAGGTAAAAATTAGTAAAGGAATGCAAAGATTGAATGGTAGATGACCAGCTGGACCTCAAGGAGCACATCAAGGCAACATCACGGTCCTGCAGATTCCTCCTATACAACATCAGGAGGATTCGACCATACCTGACGACGCACTCCACCCAGCTGCTCGTCCAGGCTACGGTGACCTCTCGCCTTGATTATTGCAACTCTCTCCTTGCAAACCTGCCAGCTTGTGCCATACAGCCACTACAGATGATTCAGAATGCCGCTGCCCGACTCATCTACAACCTCCCCAAATTCTCCCACGTCACTCCCCTGCTGCGATCACTTCACTGGCTACCGGTCGCTGCCAGGATCCGATTCAAAGCCCTGACCCTTGCCTACACTGCCGCCAACAGGACAGCCCCTATCTACTTGCAGGACATGACTCAATTCTATGTGCCTGCTCGACCACTCCGCTCTGCGGCAGCAGGGCGTCTTGCAACCCCTCCCACCCGCCCAAAGGGATCACAGAGCTTCTCCACCCTAGCTCCCCAGTGGTGGAACGAACTCCCCGTCCCTCTCCGAACCTCCCCCTCACTATCCATCTTCCGCCGTGGCCTGAAGACTCATCTCTTCAGACTATACCTAGAATAACCACCACCACGCTGTGTATATATATATATATATATATATTTAAAAAAAACAAAAAAAAAAACACCCTTTTTCCTGTCACTTGTTACATGTTGCCCCATCCCTGCACTTCTTGGTAAATTGTATTTGTCCTAATACTCTAGCTTTTTCTTCTGCCTAGTTTGGCTTTGCAGATGTTAGACCAGGATGGTGTTCTTTGTTCTTGGCTAGAAATAGCTTTACAAAATAAGTAATTGTACCTTACTGAACCCGTGTTCAGCAGTTGTCTACGATCATGAAAATGCACTTTTGTACGTCGCTTTGGATAAAAGCGTCTGCTAAATGAATGTAATGTAATGTAATGATTGGAAAAGATTATTATGGATGGCATCTGGGGGTTGTGTCCTTCACTCTAATCAACATAACCATGCTACGTTAATATTTCCAGACATAATAAGTACTATACTGCACCCCTGACCATAAAAATGCTTGACTAAAAGTAATGAGTTCCTGGATGAAAACAATGTTTATCTGCATATTTAACCTCAACTATTGGCTTTGTGAATCAACTGTTATAACCTATTTCATATACTTGGGGATATGGACTCAGAAAGATTTATTAGATTTTTAAGCTAACAATTTAAAAGTTTCCGCATAGTGATTTTGAACTGTAATGAGCAAAGTACCTAAATTACTCTACCAATGTTAACGTCTCTGTGCCTATACCCAAATTTAATGCATTGCTGTCAATCAATCAAATATACATATTTTTTTTGGCATAATAAATGTATTATGCAATAAATATAATATCAACACAAAAATGAAGAAATCATTTGCATTTCCTATATGTATTAATTCATAGCAACATAATTGAGCAGTATCTTACTGTTGGAAATTTTATAACCAGCTTGAAAATGTATTTCTTTGTCCAGTATTTTCTGATGTAAAATCATAATATTCATGCACAGAAAACCTTGTTTTTGGCTTGTATACTTTATTTCAAATTCACATAATGTCATTACTGCTCATGGTCAGGAAGATAACTGTTTCAAATGTATCTTTACAGATGAACATGGCCCCAAGAAGCAACAACAAAAAAAGGGCACGGATAAAAGAAGTACAAAACTTTTTTAAGCACAGTGCTTCAAATAATTTATTCCAGTACTGTATATTAATTTGTCATTTTTGTTAACATTTTACATCATTTTTGCCAACTTTCATGAAAACTGCAATTTATTTGGAGCTACATTAGTTGTGCTCACATTTCCACAAGTTTTTGAAAAATAAAGTGGAAAGCATTCTCAAGATGGTGTATTAAAGCCAGTAGTGAGCTGAGGGCTCTCTGCTTGCTGGACACATTACAAACCACATGCTGATCTCCTGTATCGTAAACTGCTACTCCTCCAAGCTTTTCCAATGGTATTTTTGCATTTATTTGTATTGATTTCTCTCAGGGGAAATGCAGAATTTATGAGTCAGCAGAAAGGACTGTGAGACCTCCATTGGTCTCATGAATACAGCAGAGAAGCTATAAATTCATTAGCTCAAATGCAGATGACCCTACTTAGTTCAGTTGCGCTGGATGGTGTAAATGTGAGGATACTGTGTGCACTTATACCAATGTTTTGCACTGAATTATGTTTCCTTTATGCATAGAATCAGAGCAAGGTTCTACATTGCAATCTTTTCTCACTTTAACTCCCCTTGTAAACCATTCCAGATGAGTCAAAAACATAGTCACAAAGTCCACTGGTATTTTAAGAATGTACTGTACTTGTCTATATTTAAGTTTACAGAAATGCCCTGCGTGCTCTGGAACAACTTGATGATATATTTGCTGTTATAATGGATATTTATATAATGGATACCCAAGGAGAACACATTATCCCAAAGCAATGTCTTCAAAACAGGACTCTTGCTGTTTATTTAATAATTTGCTTATTTGTTTGATTATGGTGCAAACGGGTACCCTTTCTTTTTATTGAGAAAATTATGAATTCTATTTTAATTTATATTTACATTTAAAATTATAAATAAAAAAGTAGCTTTTGCTGCATCTCCTTGTTTTTACAGCTGGATATTTGCCATAACACCACATCAATTAAGTACAGTATGACAAAGGCTAGCATGTACACTTCATACCATTATTGTATTCAGGGACTTATTTTTAATATATCCACAAATCTTTTACACTCTCACACAGACTGTTTGAGAATGTGGTGATAATGAAGGTTTTATGAGAGAAATAGTTTTTTTGGAATATGGTTCTGAGGCATACACACCAGGGCCAGATCTGGGGGGGGGGGGATAACTACATGAGAAGAATACATTCATGCACAGAACTTTTCACAGCATTTCAGACACTCGTTAAACATTGGAGAAAACATGCTAATTTATCTAGTGCCATCTGTTCAATTAAAAAACTCATCTTGATCATGGTTGATACGTTTTCTTTGTACAACACTCTGTAATCATATCAAACTTAACCTGCATGCCCCTATATTTCATTAATTAGAATACTTATAACATATTGTTTAAACTATTCAATGAAATTTGTCGTCATTTCTTTGGTACTAGTATTATTATGTTATGGTATGCGAAGATTGCTGGGATGTCTTTGCTGTTGTTCAATGTGAAGTGTCAATTTGTCATACCTTCTAGTTTTGGCGAACAAATTTTAAGGTCAGCTAGCTGAGGAAGAGAGAAAAGAGGAGTCCTAGCTACAACTAAGCATATCAAAATGCGGATCTCAGTGGAGAAAAGAGAAAGCTAGAGTTGAATGACTTTTTGAAAAAGCAATCGCCAAACCTGCAACTCAACAGTGTCAAGAAGTCTGACCACAGATGTATCAACACTCTTCTTGCTCAACTGCTGTCATTCAAGGCATGTTTTAAAACTTAAGATTGTCACCACACACCTCAGTCTCCTAACTTGCGAAAATGCTTCTCAAGCATCAACATTTGATGAGGGGTGGAGGCTGCTCCGGTCACAGTAGCAACAGCATAGAGTTGTTAAAACGAATGAATCATTTTTAAAATTCAAATGAATCAAGGAGCAGCATCGGACGGGAGAGCCTGAATGGACTGGCCATAGGGTACTTTCTGTCAAAAGCGTCAGGGCGAGACTAATGGTAATTTTGTAAATGAAGGCTTGTTGGATGCCCGTCAAATGAGTAAGTAGACAAAGTACTTTTCAAGGGGATTTGTGTTGGTTTTCTAATGGTGCCAGGCTGTTACAGTTTGAATTAGGCCACTGCTGTGTGTCATCAAATGTTTTTTTAGTTTTTTTATTTACAGCAAAGCGGCAGTGCTAAACGATAAACCTTGATCATAATTTTCAGATAAGGATAACTGTAATCCACGTACATTTCTTAAAGGCTTAGTTCACATTTTTATAACCAGGTCCGCTGAGCTGCTCAACACAAATTATGTGATAAATTGGGCGGACATTGGACAAGCTGTCCCAACTCATGTATGCACGGCTCACACTCTGTTTGCCATTAGCTTTGTTAGCCAAATGGAATTGGTATTGAACAATGGCTGCGTAAATATTATGCTCAACAAATAACACAAATGTCAGAACAATTTCTGTGTTTATAGAACGCAGTGTATTTCCCCCTCCATTTTGGCTCTCATGTTTTATAAATCACATCATAAAATTATCAGTAAACAAATGAGATACCCATTAGAGCACTAGAATAATGTGAAATAATAAAAAGTCTGTATTATCATCCTCAAATTTCCTCATCTTTTACTGATCTGTCATTCAACACAGTGGTGCTGTCAGCCAATGAAGGCGGGGCTCATAACAGTGTCACAACCTCACGGAGAGGGTCGAGTGGAACAGGCAAAATGTTTTCAGCTAATGATGAATCAAGAAAGAAAGAAAAAAAAACTTTTTCAATTCTATAATACACAGACCGAAATTCTAATCATACATCACCTTAAGGCCAGAAACCATGTTTATATCTACAATTTATACATGACCAAATCTCAACAAAGTAGACTGAGTAGTAACAAGCTCTACCACCCTTGACAACAACTTTTATGAGATGGCCAAATATGGGGAAAAAGGCTATAAAATATAAATGAGAAACATTTAGGAAGTGGACAAATGCCCAACACTGAAGTTATGAAACTGCTAATAGAAATAAACTGTACCCAATGAAAAATGTATTTACTTTGCAGGGGTGATAGGACAGTTCCTTGAAATCAGGAAATTCATGGTCCTGTACTCCTTACAAGTGATGGCTTTTTTACTGTGATTTTACATTGATATTTTAAAACATATTTATAGTCACTCTATGGGGAAATAAACTCCAGGATTTGTCTGTGGTTGGATGTACCAAACATTCAGATTAGTTTTGTAAGGATTCTTACCTGGCATATGTGCAGTTCAGTGACTAAAACAATTTTTCTGAATAATTTGCTTTAAGCTTAATTTTTTGCTAACTACAGGTATAGAAACAGCCAAGTATATATTTTGATAAAGTAGCATTGTGACAACATCTGGTGTTGTAGAAATTAAAATGAGTTCTCCACCTTTCCATCTGTGGAATTCTTTTTTTTTTTCTGTATTAGACTTCCCAGAATGTTCTTATACTTCCAGAAATGCTTGGTTGGGAACATGATTACAAAGTTATACAAAGTTCTAGGAATTGCATAGCACATTTAAACATACGTCTATAATATTGTAAACATAGGAAGTATTATTTTAAAAATAGGTCTGTATTTTAATGAAGGTAAAATATTGCATTCAGAAATCATATGGGGAAGAATGAACTCATACCTGAGAGAGGATATAGCATTATAGAACCTTCAAAACTTTAACATGCGATTAGTCAACGCGCAATTCTGACAGGTCTCAGTGTTTTTCATGGTACAGTATGTGTACCATTCCTGATTTGGGGCTGAAACGCATGGTCATTGTGAAAACATGTTGGAACATTCAGCATAAATAATCATTGGATTCAGGCATAAGGACCAATGAGCCATCTAAGCCTCTTTTTTCAGAACGTCCTCACTGTGTACTTTTTAACACCTCATGACTGTTCCTTCCAGCAACTGCAGTCATCCCACCTGAGCCTCGCAGGTACTTATTCTTCTTAATGTCTTCGCAAATGGCCATTCTCAGCAGCAGCTAGTGACCAGCCCTTATGCCATATTCATTCCAGAAGTAGATTTATGCCCGCTGGTGCATTTTTTTTATTTATCAGGCCCATTTCAGTGTCTGCGTTAATAATCAATTTTGACACCGGGTGAAGTGGGAGAAGGAGCAGAGATGGCTACTGTCGGTGGTGCCTGTTCCCTCTGACAGCCAAAGAGGCCTACAGGACCTTGGACAGCAGCGTTCTGACGTGCAGACATGCTCATTCTGATCAGCCAGCTCAGAAATTGCCAATTGCCATCATTTAGGCTGTTATAAAGTATAAGAAATCACTCAGATACACAAAACAGTGGCGAAAGTACCTGAGTGGCAAAGGAACGCATGTAATGCTACTGGAACGGGATTCATTTAGTGTTATCTCGGTTACCTGACTCCAAAATAATGTTTTAACTTTTCTTCTTTATATATAAGGAGACTGCAAGTGATCTGCCAGTAGTGGTGCTCTATACGAATTGCTATCAAATTGTGGTAGGTGCGGACGTGCCTCTGGTGTCTGTAGCCCGCATAGATGAAATTTTGCATCTTGCTGTGGCACTAGTATATAGGCGAGTGACTATGGGGTGTAGATATCCTATGTAGTTCTATGTTTATGTTAGTACTCTGAAACTGCTAGGTGTACAGGGGTAACCATCAAAAAGGAATGGCAGGTTAAAGTGAATGCAATTTATTTGACAGTATGCTCAATGATTATAATATGCAGATGCATAGGTGTGTCTATAGTGAGATGGCTATACACAAATGGCACGTAGGTCATACTGACAAGTCTCCCAAAACCATTGCACCTTTTTTCTTATGTACTCAAAGATCAAAGCAAAACACACAATCATAAGAAGACAGTACTTTAATGATCCTGCTTGTGCTTTCTCTGTAAGCATACCACACCACACGGTTACAAAGGTTAAGAAGGTTAACCTTTGTAACCGTACCTGGTTGGGCACTGATCAATACTTATCAAGACCTTTAGTCAGCATCCCACCAACAAACATACCAACTTGTTCCAAATGACATTGGCTTTCCAATAATAAAAAAAAAAGATTATAGAGTATTATGGTCAACCCACTGTTTACATAATGCTGATCCAGAAGGATCCATAGGATAAACAGTCTAGGGCTTTTATATTCCTTTCTGTTTTGGTGTGCTCTTGCTCAATCACTGCCATTCAAGGTGGTTTCATATAACACCGTGTCACCAGTGATCAAACTGGCTCTAGGCAGGATCTCATTCAGTCTACGAAAAGATGCAGCATTGTTATTATCTCTCAATAGATCTAGTTGGCAACTGTTGCCTCTCTTGTTTTCTGGAACAAAAACCTTTTCTGTACGTTAATGTCATCAATGATGTTTCCTTAGTTTGTCTATTTTTGAGGAACTGACAGCTATCGATCAAGAAATGTAGTAGAAGGATGCGCAGGGTTTGTAGGAAGTTCAAATCAAGATAGGAATGGTTCTTGCCTTGGCATTAGGCAATGTATCAGTGAGGGAACATAGGAAAGGGACAGGAGTCCACAGATGTTCAGCTGGCTTCTGACTACCCAGTTCAACTTAAAGTGCTTTTACTTATATTACTTAATGTATGGATTACTCACATGAGTGGAATAAATGGGTTAGTTTTCATTTTCTTGATGATTCATCAAATTAATTCTTGTTTATGTTATAATCAGTGACATGAGTTATGTAGTGGATACCCCTTTTGTCAAAAATACAAAGATAATGCCATATCAAGATGCTTAAGGCGTATTTTCATTGTGATTTCCCAAGACGTTTTTGTAATTTCCCCAGATATAACTGGTTCATCCGAGGTTGAACACTCAGAACTGCCTCGAGTTTATGTTGGTGTAAATGACCTTGATGTTACTTTAGATAATTTGTCTGATGTTCAGAAAGCTGTTTCACTTCAGTTTTGTGGTTTGTTTGAGGATAAATTGTAACTGACTTTACTTGCTGTTCATAATGAAACTATGGGGAAATGCGAACCTTGTCCAGTAATATCCTCCTTATTGATTCAATTTAGTAAAGGTGGATTGTGTCTGGAAAGAGGTCAAATACATGCTGGTTTTATCCTTACACATTTTTAGAGTCATACTTTGAATGTGACCAAAGATCTGAAAATGCATGTTACATTGAGCTTGACCATTCTATTCCTCAGCTAATGAACTATACTGATCTTGCTAGCAATGGTAAAGTAAAAACCACTAGTTCAAAAAATGATTATTTAAAAAAAAAATGGAGCCTACACTAAACACATTGCTTGATTATATGAAATTGTTCCAAGAGTGAATTGCTTATGCATGTCCACTGGCGTACAAAAGTTTCATATGACTTCGCAAATCGGGTTCAGAGAGTTTGTCATAAACTTCTGATCCTTAGTGGGATTGTTTTTTTTTTTTTGGTGTATCTTATTACATCCTCATGTAATGTGGTTGGATTATTTAACCACTGTTAAAATTAAAGTAATGTGGCTCAGATATAAATTACTGATAATCAATGTTGGAGAGCAACGTGGCTTTGATGTAAATGGTAATCTTGGTTGGAGTGAGGGTAATTTGGTTCTGATACAGATGATAGATAATCTCTGTCAGAGTGGAAGTCATTTTGTTGTGATATGAAAGAAAAATGATTTCAGAGTAAAAGTGATGTGACTTGAGTATAAATTAGCAATTTTATTCTCATATGAATTACATTAATTTCTGTCAGCTTGAAAATAATGTAATGTATAGATGGGCCTAATGTTGGTTTGAAATGAATTACAGATACACAGTTGGAATAAAAGTGATGTAGCTCAGATAAAAAATATTATATATATTTTGCTTAACAAAATTGTTTAAAATTACATTAGAAGTAGAAACCACCTGAGCCTGGGAACCACAAGAGCCTGTACTCCATATTTATTTTCAGCAAACAGCAAATGTAATTAATATGTAAATGTTAGAAACAGAAACAATGGTCTAATACTGATGGAAGTGTTCTGGCATTGACTCCCTTTCCCTTGACTGTGTCTCAATCTCAGGCTCTTGGCTTCTCCTGTTGTTATATAGTAACCTTTTGTTCTGGCTGCTTTCCTAGTAGCGCCTCCTCCACCCCAAAGTGGCCCCTGTTCTCGCTGACTGACCCCCGCTTACCCCTGCCGCCTGCTGTTGTCCGCGGTGCCTCTCACTGCCTGTTCTCACACAGGCACTTTCAGAAGACCGTGCTCCTCCACAGCGGTCCATGTTGCACAATCTGTCATCCAACAATTCAGCCTGCATATTATTCTCTCCTGTTACAGGTCCAAATGGGATTGTTCTGGGAGTTGTGAAGTCACTCCAGGAGCATTAATTTTATAATTAACGATGCAGGTGTACCTTTCTGTAACGCAATAGCGTAACTGGCTGTGGTCTTGCAGAGATGTCAGTGCCTGTGCTATTGCCAAAAGTCCTTGGACAATTCTAGGACAAGTCATATTTAACTGTCTGAATGAAACAAGTAATGCTGTGAAGGTCTATTTCACTCTTTAACTCTGAGCCTCAGATATATGATGGTGTACTTTCAGCTGGTAAAATTTGTACAATCAGTTATAAAGGCAGCCTCAGAAGGTGAGTAATCCTTGTCTCTGCTAAGGTGTGTACACTTTTTGCGAAACTGTACTTCAACTATATTTGTTTTCACATGAGCGCGTCCACAGACGGAAGTTGATTGCGACCGGCTGAGGCCAGGTGTGGTTGCTAAGACATCATACTATCCTCTGTCATCGCCTGATTACTCCACCCCCTGCCACACACACTATTTGGAACTTTTTTGTTTTTTTTTGGAAACGTTTTGTCACAGATTGTGTGAATTTACTCATGGTATGAGGTGAATGTGTAACCGGCACTGTGAAAACAGGGGATGTCTGGGGCAGATAATTTCCTTCATTAATTGCTAGAAATAGTTTTTAGATGATCCTTTCTGGCTGATCACCTTTGGACCGAGCTCTCATCATGTCTTTTAAAAAAGCATGTCAAGGACATGAATCACTATTTCGATATTACTGGAACTGCAGCGATGGGGGTGGGGTCTATTGTTGAATAAAGAGATACTATATAGAGAAAAACAGATCCTTCAACAACCGCATATTTTGGGTTTGCAATGTGCATATGTTTCTGTGAGAATTTCAAACTAGGAGTTTATGTATATTAACCTTGGGTAGGGCTATTTATGTGACAATTTGTGTTTCCAACTAAACATTCCTTGTGTTTCCAACTAAACATTGCTTGGTGCTTTCAAATACTTTTATTACATATCAAATGACTATTCACCAAAACATTGTGTTTAACGTGCTGCATTCTGTTATCACTGTGGAAAAAAAGATGGATTCATCTTTGTTTGTTTGTTTTATGTTTTATTCAATAACGATATTATTGTGGCTTGTTTGCGCTCCAAAAGCAGCTTGCATGTTTCGTTAAGTGCAGACACTGATGGTTCCTGGTGATTGAATGACTGTAAGTGGTGCATTTAAAGTTGACATTCAGTCAGGTACTGCCCTCTGCTGGACAACAGCATAAGGGCACCAACACACTATACACTGGGTATTGCAGCCAATGTCTGATAAATAAATGTGCATATCTATAAATCTATGTATGTGAAATCTATATTTCACATTATATACTGAAATATGAAACAAAAAGCCCATTTTATATAATTTATTAAATATATTTTACTATTATTTTACTTTATTTTAATATGCTGATGAAATGCAGCTGAAAGTTGGAAGGCTGTCCAAAACAAGTAGTCTCAATGAAAAATTCCTTTGTTGAATTGACCAAAGTGATTATATTCTTGAATTGCTTTAAATAGGTGGTTGAGTCTGTGTCCAAATAAAAAAAGACTACATTACATTTATTTGGCAGATGCTTTGATCCAATACAATGTACAATATGCGTATACCGAATGTTATTGGAATAAATACAAAACCCAGTTCCGATAAGGTACAACACTCATTTTGTACAGTTATTCATAGCTGTGAACACACAGTGAACATTACTCTGACCTAACCTATGCTGTCAAACTAGGAGGCATGATAAACCACAACATAACAATAATGATACAAGATACAATAAGTGCTGGATGGAGGTAAATGTAACATGATAGTGGCACAGGAGGTACATGGGTAGCATGAAAGAGGGGAATTTAAATGATATAAATGATCCCAGATTGGTAGTGCCCCGCAGAGTGGTGATAGTTAGTCCAGGCATAGTCTGAAGAGAGTCTAGCATGAAAGAGGGGAATTTAAGTGATGAAATGATCCCAGATTGGGAGTGCCCCGCAGAGTGGTGGTAGTTAGTTAGTCCAGGTATAGTGATGAGTCTTCAGACCACGGTGGTAGATGGGCAATGAGGGAGTGGTTCATAGAGGGACAGGGAGCTTGTTCCACCACTGGGGAGCTGGGGTGAAGAAGCTTCATGTTAGGGACGAGCAAGAACCCTTTACCCGGATGGCATAGGCCTCAGAGTGGTGTGGTCGAGCTGGCTTATAGGATTGAATCATGTCCTGTAAATTGGCAGGACTAGATTAATTATAGGAATTATTTGTCCCAGGCGATCAATGTACTCACTGCTACTGACGCAACAAACTAGAGTGCTGTATGCACAGGCATGTCTTTTGATGTGGGCCTGTTTAAAATAAATTTGATCACTGTGCATATGTGAAAACCAGTCAACCCCTGACACAAAATTACAGGACACCAAGTTTAAATTAAGTAGGAATATAGTTTAGCCAGTCAGAAGGTCAGAGAGGCCTGTGTAGAGTTAAGCATCTAGCAAATGTACTGAAATGGTTTCCTTTCTCTACAAAATCAGTTGAAAGTTCTGTTTATGGAAGTCATTCCAATACCAGGGTGTATAACACTTTTTCTCCTTCCATTCTCATCTTTATACAAGGTTATATTTTTCATATTTCAGCTTGTTTACAAAATGTGTTGTCTTTATGTTTAATGTTTCAGGCTTCAAGATAATTGAAAAATCTAATCATCTCTCTCTCTCTCTCTATCACACACTCACACGCACATACTCACACACACACATGCATGCACACATACACACACACACACACACACAGACACACACAGGAATACAGCATACAATGGGGTTGGTTTTTGCACACTCAGATCTGGGGCTGACAGAGCTTTCTGTAACCCATACAAACCGATCTGGTTTTTTAACACAGTGGCATGTGAACACTTCCTGAGCAGCCCACAAATGCAAAGGAAGAGAAATGTGAGGGAGTGTGGGGAAAGTGTGGGAAATACTGTGGTCACATGACACATGGTGTGAAACATAGCTGTTCACACCTGTAGTAGCTTTTTCCACACTCACCCATTCATTTTGTTTCTGGCACAATGGATAACTTGTGTGCAAAAGGTTGTGTGCATTACAGAAACTTACAAGCTAATTACAGGCAGCAAGTTACTGTAAATTTTACAGTATTCATATTATAGTGTGCCTTAAAAACCTCTACTCAGTTTTTATTCATTTAAATTGTTTTTTTTTTAATACTGCCTTGGTTCTTACAGTATCTACTGCAGGTCTCCTCTACAATGTATCACATTCCACAGGCTGAATTAACAGCACTTTACACCGAACACTGAGTTACAACTCCAGTAAATCTCTTTATTCTGCCATAATAAAACTATATGCATATATATATGCATCATTCATGTGCTGTCTGGAGTGAACTTGAAACCATTCAAGCAGAAATATATAGTCCACACTTAGGGCATGAAGGTCATCTACATGTGCCTACATATAGCCTTGTGACAAGACCTTGGACTTATGACCTTGCTTGTTAGTCACAGATGACCATTAAAGTCTGTATTTTATGATAAGCTAAGTTAGATAATATTGCCATTGAAAATGGCCACACCCCTTCACCTGCCTGGCCCAATGAGGAGCGAAGGGAGGTGATGAGGGCCAGAAACATGGGGTGTAATGTTATGGACTGACCTGCAGGTGGTGCAGCAGTATTAGTGTAGAAATGCACTGTAAACACCTGTATGACAATGAAAATGGTGATAATACAGACACAGCTTATTAAAATGGGGCTTAAAAAAAAAAAAACAAGACAAAATGACAGTTCTCCCATTAACATGTGTAAACAGAACCAAATGTTTCTTTTTTCAAGTGCAACAAAGGCTCAAACACATTTATGAGCCCTGATAATGGACCAGGAAATCAGGAAAACACAGATTCTGAACCGTGACCATGTTTATTAGATACACTATTGTATATTGAGACAGTTCTGAAGAAACTGTGTTTGTGTGTCACCAGGCTTTGATATTTTGTTTGTGCTTTAGTGAACCATAAAATCATTTTTAAAAATTAAAAATTTTTTGCTGGCTTTTGTCAATAACTATTGCAGCTAATCTTAAAATATCAACAGTGAAAGTGTTCAATGGAATGGGTATACAAAAATCTATTTAATATATCAGATAAGCATTGTTTCATTACATCATTAATGTAATGCATTAAAAATGCATTACATTAATTTGAACATATTGTATAATGTTAAGTGTAAAGTTTGCTGCCTTGAGTATGTGCATAGGTTTTTAACAGACAAATGTTTTAATTTTAATCATTATCAATATCAACTGGTCTGTGACCACAATATGCAAATATACTTATATAATAATAATTCACAGTCCATGTTACAGTAAGTTATAATATACAGTATAGTCAACACTGCAAAGTGAACATATTTGCTGTGACACACATGTTGTGATATACATTAGAATATATTCTGATGTATATCAAAATGTATATCTTACTGCAACATGCAGTAAATAATGTGTTTTATTAAACTCTAGAAATCAATTCTGTGTAAGTTTGTCGAGTTATTCTTTCAGAACATTGCACCTCAGTAAGAATAGAAACTCCCAGAAGCTTGAAGCGCAGGTGTGGTGTGAAATCCCTTTCTGCCGTTTTATCCATGAAGCTGTCAACTCGTGTGCAGGCGAGACTTCGCACCAATTATCAGCTCCAGATCATCGTGTTGGGCACAGTCTGGTCCTGCTGAAATTAAAGAAGTTTAATAAAATGTGATTTTTACATTAATTATTGTGTGCAATGCATGCAGCACTTGTATACCCTGCCAAACATGTGTGCATGTTCAAAGAGCAGAAGGACGCTCCAATATTTCACTGCAAATGTGCATGTTGCTTCTTACTATTCTGAAGTGTTAGCAATAAGCTCTTCTATGAAGCTGTGCACAATGCTTCCATACAGTTGAGATAATGGCGAGCTCCTCCTGTTGGCAGTAAGCACGATGGCGAGTATAGTGGTAAACCTGGCAGCAGTCCCAGTGGCAGGCTTACTGGCAACAGTGTCTTGTGAGGGTTGGCGAGTGCGACAGATGGGGATGCTGCAGAAATTTGGACTCAGGTATGTCTGAAAATTATGACAAAACATACAAAATTAATTAATATTATATGTGTTTGTTTGTTTGTTTGTTTGTTTGTTCTCTAATTTATTCTCTAGGAAGTAGGCCTACTGGCAAATTCTTAGCCTTTCACAGCATATCAACTTTCCCTGGGTCAGGTATTTATTGCACTTGGAGGCACAGACTTTTATTGTCTAGAGACCAGGTTTGCTAATATTCCCTGAGACCGAATGGGAATAAGGAAACATTTCACTCTCACCTGGTCACATCACATTATTACATCATTATTGAATAGATGTGAATAGATTTACTCCTGCCTCTAGTTTCTGGGCACAGTACAATATTCTCTCCCCTTTCTCTCCACTAAGGTCCATTATGAATTGGCCAACTTTAATGGTGAAATAAAAATAATTACGATCACTTACTGAGGTTGAGTCTGCATTCAGAAAATAAATTTATATATTGCTGTTTTTTAGGGTGGGCCCAAAATCATAATAAATATATTAATCTGCTGTATTTTTCATATAAGTTTCATTGTTGTCAACCCTCAGAGTCATGTAGTCTTCTGGAATTCCTGTTACGGCTTTTTGCTGAGAAAATATTGACTAGAATGACGAGAATCTCAGGTGAAACCTGACTTTGTCAGTGACAGATGCCTTGTTTTTGCTTTATTTATTTTGATTATTTCAGAATAAAAGCTCCTCCTAGAGGATTTCACTGCATGGCAGTGCAATTCAAAGCAAAGAATTCACTATGGGCAGAAAGATGCTGTCAAAAGAACTCCAAGATAAACCTGTTGAAAGGCACAATTCAGGAGACGAGTACAAAAATATTTCAAAGACTTTAATTATCCCATACAGTATAGGCACCGTAAAATGTATCTATGGTTGTAACCATATGAAAAAACACTGCGTGCATTTCTTCACCCCCCTCATGAGATCACCACTGCCACATTATCCCCCCCCAGATCACCACTGCCACATTATCCCCCCCTAGATCACCACTGTCACATTACCCCCCCCCACAGATCACCACTGCCCATAATCCCCCTAGATCACCACTGCCACATTATCCCCCCTAGATCACCACTGCCACATTATCCCCCCCAGATCACCACTGCCACATTATCCCCCCTAGGTCACCACTGCCACATAATCCCCCTGGATCACCACTGCCCTATCAGGCCCCTAGATCACCACTGCCCTATCAACACCCTAGATCACCACTGCCCCATTATACCCCCTAGATCACCACTGCCCCAATTATACCCCCTAGATCACCACTTCCTGTCAGACCCCCTAGATCACCACTTCCCTGCCACATAATCCCCGGATCACCACTGCCCTATCAGACCCCCTAGATCACCACTGCCCATTATACCCCCTAGATAACCACTTCCTGTCAGACCCACTAGATCACCACTGTCCCATCATACCCCCTAGATCACCACTGCCACATTATACCCCCTAGATCACCACTGTCCTATCATACCCCCTAGATTAACTCTGCCCTATCATACCCCCTAGATCACCACTGCCACATTACCCCCTAGATCACCACTGCCCCATTATATAGCGCTTTTATCCAAATATTACAACTGATGCCCCTCATTCACCCATTCACAACACACTCACACGCCAATGGTGATATATATTTTTTTTTATTTTTTTTTTATTTTTTTTTTATATATATAATTATATATCAACAATATTAACAATATCATGATTAAATGTTCCAGGTTCTATGTCATAATGTGGAGAGTGTCCATTTTAAACTTAGCAATGAAAATATTTAGTGCAAGTCATGTAACTGAGAGGATTGCTCCAGAGGTGAACAGGCCATGTCCACTGATTGGATTATTCTGTTATGGAAGAACAGGGCCACCTTGCTAAGTTGTACTGTAAGATAATGGATCCATTTGAGACTCACACCGTTCTGCAATGTCAGAGGGTACACATTATTCTATTACAGTTGGATTTCTTTCCTAAACATTTGGTGCATTGGAGAGTCAGAGGCAATTAATCCTAATGATACATTTACGGTACTGTTGTTTGTTCATATCAGATAGTTTACATTGAAATGTAGGCCTATACTGTTTGGCAATGTTTTTAACAGCCATAGTTGTCGTTGAAGATTGGGTCTTAGTTTGGAGAGTAGCATAATTTCATAAATAACAATGGTTTTATTTTTCATCACTTTTGCTTTTGGCACTGAGACAAAATTAAGATATGTATTCTATAATTTATGAAAACAGGGATGTCTGTCTGTGCTTTATACACAAACACACGTTCAGATGCATGTAGCCTAGCATTATTCGTGTTCATAGGCCTCAACATCACTATGACAAAGAAACCTGCTACTGCACTCTGCACTTTGGTTGGTGTAATGTTTACGATTTTTGATTAATTATGATTACATAGTTTCAATGCAACTAACACTCTGTTTATGCCTATTAGAAACGAATCAAGGATAAAAGGCAAACTTATTTGCTGCCCTGGGCACATATCAAGGCGACTGATATATTTGCAAGCGTCTTTTTGATCTTGGAGGGCTGGAAAATCGGTCGTTTTAAACGTCCAAGTCTATAAAAAATTGGAGGTAGGCTATCCTCTGTAAATATCCCCTGTCTATATTGGGATACAAAATAGGCCTACTTAAAATTGACTATCTGGTAAATGAAAACGGTCACTGTAGTCATCTACGATTGGTTCAGCCAGCTGTCAGTTTTAGCGTTTAGCCTTTGCGTTGGCTGACTCGAACGGCTAATCCTGCCTTTGCAGGTTTATCCTTTTTTTGTCTCGCTTCGAATCCGTCTGCCCTGCCCATTGCTCTCACTGTCTGAAGCAGTGGGAGGACGGGGCTGCTGCAGGGAGCAGCAGTGCAAGGGCTTCATACCCTTTACTGGAATTTTAAACAGGCGACTTCTGTCCGATTCCACGCAGCTTCTCCCCACTGCCAGCCCAGTGGTATGCTCACATCATCAATGGAACTGAATCTGCGGCTCTGATTGAAACCTCCATTTCAGCGCAGTCTTCGGGGGCAGGGAAAGAGACAGCATTCCTCAAGGCCACTGGGTGTTGGTCGTGCGCGGCAGAGATGGGTACAGCACTGTCTATATCTCCAACATCAAGAAAGACGGCCATCCTCGATGATAAAACCGAGGGAGGACACGCGGCTAATGGCAAGCCAGAGAAAAGCCTTAAACGAAATTCAGTAATATTATCAGCCCTCACATGGAAGCGACTGGTTGCCGCCTCGGCCAAGAAAAAGAGTACCAAGAAGATTAACCCGAACCCCCCGCCACCGCATACGAACAAGAACCAGGTAGAACGGCTAAATAATGAAAATATAAAGAAATCACAGCAATCGAATTCCGACTGGAAAGGATCACACCGGGATCCGAAGCAAGGACCGCTCGCTGTACCAGTGCCGACCGTTCCAAACCAGAACCTCAATTCAAATCAAAGCCAGAGGGTCCCAGCTTGTAAACAGCTTGTAACAGTAAAAAAACAACCTAGCAACCGATCTCTCATCTCTCCAAGACGGGTTATCGTTCAAGCATCAACTGGGGAGCTGTTGCGTTGTTTGAGTGAATTTATGTGCCGGCGGTGCTTTAAACTCAAAGAGCTTAGCCCCAGCGAGATCATCCTGTGGTTCCGAAACGTGGACCGGTCCCTCCTTATCCAGGGCTGGCAAGACCAAGGATTCATTACACCCGCTAACCTGGTGTTTGTCTACTTGCTGTGCAGAGAGGCGGTGACCGATGATATCGAAAGCGAATATGAACTTCAGGCCACCTTCCTGACCTGTCTCTACCTGGCTTATTCGTATATGGGTAATGAGATTTCTTACCCTCTCAAACCCTTTCTTGTGGAAACCAACAAGGAACTCTTTTGGGAGCGATCCCTGAAAGTCATTGATAAAATGAGTGCCAAAATGCTGCAGATAAATTCGGATCCGCATTTCTTCACCGAGGTGTTCCAGGACCTCAAAAACGAGGGAGAATCAAAGGAGACGAACGGAAAATGGACAAATAATATAGACCGCTAGGCAAAATAATGTAGACGGATATCTCTCCTTACCTATTGTTTAAGGGTGGTTGAATGTAGGCTCTAAGTATGAATTTACGATGCTAACATGCACTATAGTCGGTGAATCAAACCAGACCTGTCCCTTTTTCGATAAAAGATGTCTCGTGTTGTTACAGTGTAAAAAAAATACCTCGTGCTACTGTGAATCACAGTACATTAGGATTCCAGTCATGGACAGTCGGTTAGCCTAAATGCATGCCTAAAGTATTATAATTGTTCTTTCATGGTAGCGTTGAAAAAGGGTTGGGCGATGCAGAATTACAGTGATTACAGCTGATTTGCCAATTTTTGGATCATTTGTGTCGATATCTATTTTAATTTTGAGGAACAAGAGCCCGAGAACAACATTATTATGTAACTGACGGGAGCTATCCAAGGTCCTGGCCTTCAACAAAATTTGCACATACTTGTTGAACCTCATGCTATCTCTTTGATCTTTGAATGTAGAAATTCACTGCGACATAAAAAATAGATATTGTCATATGTGCCAATTGTTTTATTATAAAACATATTGTTTTATATCATGTATTTAAAACGGAATATGTCAACAGAAATGTTATCTGAATCCCTGAAATTACATTTGAATATTTTTTTTTCATTTATATCTTTAATGGGAAATGAACAAAACAAAAGCAATGTAACTCGTATTTGTGAAGCTGCTTCCATCCCCACATCGGAGTAAATGTTATAGTGTTCTGGTATTCCTGAAATGCCAGAACAATATAACCTTCAACTTAGTCGACGTGTGTTTATTCTAGATCCGTGTTACTATGTATTCCTTTTTGTTACACACCAGTATTGGGAGGACATTTTATCACTTGCTTTACTTCTCAATTAAGGCAGTCCACACAGTGGACTTTATGTGTAACGTAAGCTATTTTATGGAATCTTCCATATGTTGGTAATATGTTTAAGATGTAAAATAACAAATGTAAACACTCATGATGTTCAGCTAAGTTAATATGATGTGTTTCTGTTCTTTTAAGAAACAATCAGGCAGAGGGTTATGTCAGTCAATAAGCAATTGCTTAAAATGACAAAGGTCATGGTCTTTTAACTCTAATCCTAATTAGCAGATTTCATATGTGTTTCCTTTTACTTTTGTTGAATCGCCAAATGTACAGCAGAAACTATCTATTTTTTATCGTGACACTTTTTCTTCAGACTCCATTTTCACCTGGGTCTTTTTAATTGTATGTGTCTAAGATGAGCTTTGAAGAACAACCATTTCCATCTGGGGAAAAACATGTAGCCTTTAGATCATTTCTGATAAAAATTTGAAAATTCTGTTTTATTTATTTATTTAAAAAAATACAGGTACATTGGTGTACTGTCAATGATTGTGAACAATGTAAAATAAAAAAGTTCAACGTAAAACTAACCGGTGAATCAATAAAATTTAACACAACTGGAATTCATCTATTTGTGCTTCTTGTCATAGCTGCCCTTCAAAACTGCATTTCTTCTCCGATCACAGTAGCTGGCCCTGGTGCTGAAAAAGCCCAGGGCTTGGAACTCTGCTTCACTCTTTGCTCTGAGTGAACCATAACTATTTCATTTACAACTTGTTATCAATAGTAAAGTTAAATTATGAATATGATTAATATCAACCATATAGCTCTCAGGTGTTCATTGATTTATATTGTTGCATGTATGTAGACTAAATTTTAAACAATGCATCACGTATATTGTTATAGTTTTCATAATACATGCATGTTATATCATCAAGGAAATATATGTCTGAAAATTTAGAAAAAGCAAAAGAAAGATGTCCATGTACCACACATAGAAATTAGTATGAAGACGCACTATGAAAGCCAGTTCTGTGGTTTATATTTATTCAAATTTAGATTCTACAAAAATGCTTTTTATTTGAATTTTCACTGTACCGACAAGTACGGATAAATAATTATCTATGTTGAATTCAGTGTGCTGTGTGACTCACACAGTGTACAGCTTATGCCACTACCTACGCAGCAAGCGCTTGGCTTGAATTAAGAAATCCCCCAGAATTTGTGAATCAAGCACGTGGGCTGAGTGTTCCTATAGTTGATTGGCTAGAATTTGGTGCAGTCTGTTAGAACTGTCACTCTGACAGAAGGCTGCAGAGCCCGACTGCTGGGTCATAGGAATTTCTAATCCAAGACTGCAGGCGCATTCCTCTCGTCTCCATAGAAACTGGTCCGTTGTTGAATGTGTCTCATTCACATCCAGCGTGGGCTAGGTGTACAACATTATACTGCAGTTGTACACCCTGAGACATTTAAATAAACCTGTACATAGCAGTGAAGGATATCTGTCAAACAATATTTAAACTAGAACATTTGATTCTATACAAGTCAGTTCATCCTTTGCATGTTCCTTGCAAAAGAAGAGAGAATGACCTTTGAAACAGTTTTATTCTGTAGAGTCTGTTGTGATTTTTCAGTATTGGTGAAACGTGTAACACTTCAACAAAGAATTAATACAAGACTGATTTAGATTTAAACATATTTTTCAAACAGCCAAAAAGAAAGGCATGAACATTTATATAGAACAATTGTTTGCATTGCCATCCTTAATAGGCCTATGAGTCATGATAAGCACACCAGCTCTTCTTCATCCATCATATAACAAATAAGGCCTTCTACTGCCCAGGGGGGAAGGGGTGTGATTTTCTACAATTTCTGCCTGCACAGAAACGATGACCGTGCATAACATAGTCTTTTGTTATTACATCCTTTGGTATACACAGCCCCCAAATAAAGTGTACATTTTGGTCATAAACATTTCAGCTATAGATCTTCAATAAGGTAAACTGGTTTTAAAAAATTCCAGCCATATGCATCAGGTGAATCAGAAATCCAGGCCAGTCACTGAGTATCATATAACATTGTTGTCATGGAGACAGCAGCAGCAGCAGGAGGCCTCGGGTGGTGAAGAGACATTGTGCTTACAGGGAGTTGGTTAATTTATCAAAGGGAAGGAGACATATTTGTTGAATTGTATTGCGGTGTGCTGAATTTCACATACATACAGAACACTTATGGTTCATTTCTCTTTCTTTTATTTATCTTTCAGCTGCACTGCCCACACACAGATGCATCACCGACCTGCACCTACTGACATACACATTCTGACACGCATTACACAGTTCACCTTTTACAGATTGTATAAATGTTCTGTCATTATAGATTTGCTTTCACTGCATAAAATTCTGGGTTCATACAGACAAAACTGAGCCCAGGGGGATAAGATTTCTTGGGATCTAGGACATCTTCTCTCTAATCTGTTCCTTTTAGCTTTTTATGATGTGAAGTAACAAATGGCAGCTTATCAATGCAACAAGATGATCTAGAGAAGTCTCGTCTGATTCTGGGGATTGAGCAACAGGGAAGCTGCTATTTTGGTCACCGGGATCTGCCCAAGGTCTCTCTGTCCATAACGGGCTGTTTTTCCACCTCTGAGCAACACATTACACTACTGGGAAGAACACATTATCAGGAGGCTACAGCGGTCTTGTGTACCCAGGAACTTGAGTGTCGATAATTAATAACAACTCTTGCCTTCAGGGAGGGTATGAGTGAGAGGGGGTCTCCTGTGGGGCTCCCAAATAAGGACATTGTTGGAATTGCTGCTTCAGAGCTCTAACTGATTGTCTTTGAGCTGCTTTCCATTTATCCGCACACATCGGTTAATAAGTAAAATTGTTTGGACTTGCTGTTTGCTGCTTAAACGTTGGAATTTCCTGCAGGTTTGACTTGGGGTCTCAGCAAAACCTTCAATTTGACGTAATGAACAGGATGCTGCAAGACACAGTCTGGAGGGTGAGTTGAGGCCTACAGCAAGGCCAGGGCTCTATACTTATGACATTTCTCAGGAGCCAGCAACACACAGTTCAATTTGATCACTTTAGTTAGGGAATACCATGGTGTTTGAGAACACTTGCCTGCTACACACAGAGTTGACTAACCAGTTTATTTTGAAGATAGTATAAAACAAGTATGAAAAAGTATATTGACTTCACATTGCGAAAATATAATGTGGCCTCCAAGTTTATTCATGTTCTCGATAAATTGTCCCTAAAATATTATTTTACAGGAGAAACATACAGTTACAATATTTTCTTTGCTCAAATAAATGAAGACGTCATTTTCTATATTACCAAAACTATACAATTACAATATACTTTATAAATGACTAAATTTTAAAAATAATGAACAACATCATAAAATGTATGTTATGAAAACATGAAGTTATAAAAAAGAAGCTGAATCTTCACATTTCCACACTTGGTCATCCTGTTTTTGCATCTAACTAGTGGATTGCATCTTGCAGTGTGGCCTTTGTAGTTCTGTTTGTGAAGTCTTCTGTATCATTGACAAATCCATGCCTGCCTTATGAAGAGTGTTTCTGATCGGTCAGGCAGGTGTATGGGGGGTTTTCTACATTATGGCAGGAATTCTTAGGTCATGAAATGTAGAGGTCTTCCTTAGCAACACCCTATGCCTATGATAATTCTGGAAGGTATACACTGGCACATGCATCATCTGAAACATGCTCTATATCCATATATGAACCCAACCTGTGTTCTATATCGATATATGAGTCCATACCTGTTATAGAGCCTGTTCTATATCCATATGTGAACCCAAACCTCTGTTTCAGAGCATGTTCTATATCTAAATATGAGCACAAACCTCTGTTTTGGAGCCTGTTCTGTATCTATATATGTGCCAAAACCTCTGTTATACAGCCTGCTCTAAATCCATATACAGTATGAACCAAAGCCTCTGTTATAGAGCCTGTTCTATGAGTTTTGCACATTAAAATTCACATACGTTTATTCATTTAATTTTGGAATTGATAAAAGATAGTTCCAAGGAGTCAGACTTGGTCATTCATAATACTCATATTAATTGTTATTAAATATATACTTATTGTATATTTTCCATAAGTTTTAAGTATTTTGCATGGTCCACTATAGCTATATTGCACTGAGCTTTTTTCTTTTTTTTTCTTCCTGTTCTTCAGAAGCTACTCCAACCTGAAGTGGAGGGACAGGGAATGGGTACACGGTTGAGGAGTGTGGGCCAGTCTGTCACTGGTCTGGTCTATTTTAACAGCAGGTATCAATCCGGAAACCTCCGTGAAACTGGAACAGACAGGTGAGGGTTAAACCAATTTGTTTCTCACTTAAAATACACATTGTCTAATCTGTCCTACAAGATTATGTCCTGCAGTTGCCACCATCTTGGTTATAAGATACTCGGCACTAGTTGTATGTGAAGCTTGTAATCATCTTATCGCCGGTTGCCATGAATGGGCTATTCTAGGTGGGAGATCAGCAAGTTAGCAATCAGTGGCGCTAGCTTGCTATGACCTGGTGCTATAAATGGAAGCAGCGGGCTTCCATTTTTAATCGTGGGAATCCCAGTGGGAGAGCATGAGGAACAGAATTCTCCAAGGCATGGGTAATTTGTCTGTGGGGAGGAAGAAGCAACACTGCTTTTGTGCTAAAAATAACATTTTCCTTCGTATTACGTTTAATTCTCTACAATTCTGTTCACAAACACTGTAATATTTTCAGCACAGCAGTCAGAAAATATAACAAGCAGTGTAATGCAAAACATTAATGGTGAGGTGCGACCATTTACCAAACCTGTAAAGAACAATCATTAAGTTCTCATGAATTTAACTCTATGTAATCCTCCTGCTTTACCAATTATCTGTTACTTACTAATTCAAGGTGATTCTCATACTATAAAAGTACTGCTCACTAATGTTGTGATCACTTCTGAGAATAGCACAGTATACATTAGAGAATAAAATGTATCTATTTCCAGAGGAGAAATTAATCTTAGCACCTGCTGCAGACATAAAGTACAATCCAACAAACACAAAAAAGCCCCCCAGATCCTGTCAAGTTGTAGTTCAGCAGTCATGTTTCTTGTCAAATTTATGAAAGAGTAGAACTGAGCCATGAAATTAAGGACAACCCCAAAGGTTGGTGATACCGTAGCTTCTAAAAGAGATACTATTTATGATTTTTCTAAAACAAAAGAGAAAGTCCTAAGATAAGAGCATATGGAAACTGGGTTGAAAATGATGAATGGCTGTTTTGTTTCAGGTCTTCATAGCCGTACATGTTTATTTTGGGAAGCAAATTTGGTGTGCTGAGAATTAACCTATAGGAAACCCTTCTTTGTGCAGCCCATTGACTGGGAGTGGGTCAGTCCATCATTCAGACGCAATCAGAGCACTGAACTCCCTCTAGAACAGACATCCAAATGTGAATGCTTTACTACTTGTGAACATGAATAAAGGTTAGCTCAATTCATCATTATGTATATTATTTACTGTCTGAATATGTAGCAAAGTTATTTATGTCATGGACCTTACTCAAGCCCAGCTCCCTGATAAATGTCCCTCTTGCAAAAAGGGTTGAATTTAACAAGAATTTATTTATTACATTTTTTACATTTGTAGATTTTCTTGTTATTGGTCTCTTATGTCCATGCGATATAGCAAACTAAATACATAGGATGGTCTTACATTTAAATGCAATGTCAAAACATAAATATTACAAAAAAATCACATATAGTAAGTAATAAATCTGTTTGCTTGTTTATAAAATAGAGACCCAAGAGCACAATCAATTGAAAGCATTCCTGCACATAAGGCATCTTTTTTGACACTTCTTCTTACTATATTTACTTTAAATTTACTGTAATTTATGTAATGGAAATGAGTTCCTGTTAGAATGTATCAAACTTTAGACACTGTACTGCATGCTTTGGAAGTGGAAATGACCCTCTGCTCCTTGAAGTAAAATGTGTAGGATAATCTTTTCTAGATAACTCACAATGGACTAATGACCATAATTTATATATAATATAGAAATGTAGCTTTCCCCATGAAGCATTTTAAATTTAACTTGATAGATACATAGTGCTGAAAAGTACAGTATTAAACAATGCAATGCTGTAGTACAGTACAGTAGATTGATTTTCAAAATTTTAATTACAAATCATTATAGTCTAAACATACTGCTTACTCAGCAATATGAGTAATGTGGTGTCTTTAAGCACAGTGTGTGTTGTACATTGAAATGACTGTAATGAGAAACAGAATGTCTAAATAGGATGAACCATTTTTTCCTGTGCATTTGCATATCTTAGTTAAAAATTACATAACTCTCTTTGCCTGACAGCTTGGATTCACTAACCACTACACAGACTGTGAGCCTGTAATAAAAACAGATAGCATAATGTTTGCAGACCCAAAATGGAATTTTATGTGGTTTGATTTATTATTCCTGGAGGTCCTCATCTTTAGAGGCAGTTCTTCTAGAGAGATGTTCCAGGGAGCACTGGTACTTCTGGATCAACATGTAATTACAAATATTAATTGTCAGGGGGCCAAGCACCAAGAGTGCAAGGGTTCCATATTGTCTTTACTCTGATAATTGTTATTTTCTTCCAACTCCTGCTAAATTTGAACCCTTTTCTGATGCTCAAACTCTCACAAAATGTCTGGTATGGCTGCCAATTCATTATGCATGATACCTATGGCACTGTAGGTGGCACAACAGCACCCTCGCCAAAATTGCAACACTGAAAAAATTATTACAGCCATCCTGTTTCACTTACAGTACATGCACCAAATTTTGTCCACATGTACCTCTTCATCATGAACAAAGTTACTCATAGAACATATTAAGACTGTCATACAGGATTTTCCACCATTTAGAACTTTTTTTAAAACAAACTTTTTCATACCTCTCCTACAATGCTTGTCTGCTTCTCACCAAATTCAGCATGCATGATCTGTAGTACATACCTGTGTTTAATTGTAAAGTAAATTTTGATAAGTCCAAAGATGGCCACAATACAACAGTTGCAATTTAACCAAAATAGCTAACCACGCCCAAATTAGCGTATGGCCCCAAGTTTAGGCTGATTGCAACAATACTTATGGGGATTACAGAAACCCACATTGTGGATGGGTATGCACAGGCATGCAGTGTTATAACGCAATATGACATATAGCAGATGCTTTTTGGGCTCCATAGGCCCTAACTGTAAAACATTTGACAAAACCCCTCAGACAGCTTCCCTGCAACAGTCCTGAAAAATATGTCCCTCAGTTCGCAAAAGGGATTATGTAATATATTCCAGATCGCACAGTTTCCAGTATTGTCACCAATGGCCTATTTCCCTTGAAACCTGAAATGAGATGGATTTTGCCTAGGTTTTTGTTAGTATTATTTTTTAAGAAGGAGCATATTTGTGTTGATGGGACCGTTTTTGCTATTTTAAAACTGGAAGAGCAGATACACTGCATTTGTCTACTTCTGTGCATGTCAGAATTGCAAGAAATAAAGTAAGAATTATGAGAAATCAACTTTCAATTCCGAGAAATAAAGCTACAATTGCAGGGAAAAAAGTCACAATTAAGAAAACATTTTTCCGTATTAGCCAAAGTACAATCCTTGAGGTAATATCTTGTGAATGTAACTGGCTCAAGAGAGGAACTAGCAACATAAGGAAAAGGGAAGTAGGGTTTTTACCAATGTTCTCAGTCATATTTCGAATACTTTTGGCTTGTATAATTTATGATTGTCATGCATAAATGTTACAAGTTACAAATTTTTTGAAAATCTTTTTATATTTGAGTGAACCAAAAAATAAAAATCTGAGGGGACTTGAATGGACATGACTCCACTGATTGTGTTCTTTACTGTTGTATGTGCCTTAGGAAATAGTTCCAAGTTAAAATATTAAATGTATTTTACTGAGCCCTAAACAGGACACAGGGGAAAAGAAAACATAAAAATACTCAAAACAAATCTTACAAAACATTTAACTTGATGAATTGACTTCATGGCTGTCTCTTGGACAGAAGCTAGGAAGTTAGTTTTAACTAGCGACTGGCAAATGAAAGTGTCATTATTTTGACTCAAGTGATTGCTTAACTTTTTATCTATTATTCAGCTGATGATTGTGACATTAGCTACAGTACTTAGCATGCTAATACTGTAAGATAATGTTAATAACACCACTGATCAAAAACCTATTGCTTGCTTACTAGCTAGCTTGATATCTAGCGGGGATAAGCCTGCAGTTCTTGGCTAACAGGGTTGATGAACTGTCTTCATGGCTATCTCCTGAAGCTAAGAAGCTAGTTTCAATTAGCTACCGATACGTTCCCTTGCTTCTGTCAGTGTTCCAGGAGACAGTCATGTAGACAATAGGTAGCAAACTAGTTTTAACTAACAATATGATAGATTTTCTAGTCGCTAGTTAAAACTAGCTTCCTAGCTTCTGTAGGCCTAAGTGTTCCCAAAGATAGCCATGAAGACAGTTCATTGACCCTGCTAGCCAGGAACTGCAGGTGGAAGGTCTCGTAGCGTTATCCCTGCAAAGAAGAAAACTAGCAAGCAATAGGCTTTTAATCTGAGGTTGCTATTTTTAAAGGCATATTTCAAGGATTTTTACCTTGAAAATATTATAAAATAACCATGCAAAAGTATTTTTATATATTTTTCCTCACCTATGTCCCTTTAGGGCCTCTGTACACACCTGTATTTGCGTTCAATTCTTTTTTCTTCCAAATGAATCTCACTATTTTTCTCATGAAAACCAAAAGCTTTTATACAAACAGTTCCATTTGTGCAAGTGTAAGCCCTCCATGCCAGTAGTGCTTCAGATGATTGTAATCGATCAATAAATGCAGCTCATCCCACCTCTCTTAATCACTCCAACAATGCCGCAGTATCACACACACACATACACACACAAATACGTACACGCACGCCATCTCTGTTCTGAATTAGACATAAAAATATCAAGAGCACCTTCAATGGACTTGACTTCCAGAGCTTGAAGCCTCATTGGAGTAAATCAATAACTGTTGAACGTTTGATGTTGGTCAATTATATAATCACTTAAAAGCAGCTGATGATTCATTCTACTGTGAAATCTTTCACACCTTGTGTCATCTTATGTGACATTTGCAGTTTGAAATTCATGATATTATTAGCATTATTCTTTGTAAACGGCTCCAAAAGCCTTTCTTTTGCGGTCCATCACCATGTTAGCAAGAGTGACAGACATAGTTGTCAATAATCCTGTACTGAGGAGTGTGGCACATTTCTGCTAATCTCTCCCGGTCTCCTCTGGGAAAAGGTCAGAAGACTGTTGCCATAGTAGCAGTGTATAAAAACTAGATCCCTGATATGGTAGGCGGGGGGAGAGCACCACCTTTAGTGCTGCTTGTCAGTGCAATATAAACAAATGAGTGCAAATGAGAACAGAGAGGAAGCCCAAAGAACATGCCATTCTATATAATTCTATTTTACGATCATGAAGACATGATACTTGCTAATGGATGAGATTAAATGTCATGGTGTTAAGAATAAATTTGCAGTTGAATAGTCATAAATGTGCTGCTTTGTTTAACAGAGTCTCTATTTGTCAACCAAATCCACATTTTTTGTTTTAAAAAAATCCACCCCAAGCACTTGTGGTTGCAGCAGTGGTTGAGTGTGTTGATGTGGTGGTAATTGTAATTTTAGTTGAGATTGTAGTAGCAGTCGTGGTTCTTGCTGGACCAAGTAATTTGAATGAGAACAATTTTGTCAAGAGTGCATTATAAATTAAGTTATGATGATGATGATGATTCTTGTTATTCTTTGTGCTGTTGTTCCTAAATATAGTCCTTGCGTTAGTGGTGGTGGTTGAGGCTCCATTGTCATGGTTGTGTTTGTTAGCATGGCTATGGTAGTTGTAGTTGTTTTATCTATTTATTGTTTTGGAAGTGCTGTTTGTGGTCATGGTAGTGGTCATTAATGTGGTGCTGGTTGCAGTGGTAGACAAATTTGTAGCTGTGGTGCTGTATATATGGGGGATGGTCACAGGATTTGAAATGCAGCTCAGGGTCTAAAAGCAGAGGAAAGCATTGCTATTGATAGAGGAGCCAGGTCTCTGGAGGCTTTATTGAGATTCAAGTCACACACTGTGTCCCTTTATCTACCCCTCAATGCAGACCCATACTAGAGGCATTAGTTACATCTCATACATAGATAGTGTGCACCTTCACCATTCATGAATGCCTCTCCACACACTACCCAGATGTAGCTGTTAGGATGTTTCATGAAAAGCCAAGCCCAGCAATCTTTGTTTGGGTCATTCCATCAAATGAATGGAACCCTTTTCACGTGTGCTCATTGCCTGATACCACTTTTTTATTTCTAGATTGTTTTAAGTAAAAACAATAAATGTACGAGTTATATCTTCCTATGTATAACATATGACCATCTGTGTCATATCACTGTTCACGTATACTATGTATCAAAGAAGAATATATAGGGGAATTAGATTCAATGCTATGTTGAATATGTTGTAGTCACACACTGATGTCCCCACTGATGATTAAGGGGATTGAAAGGTAAAACCACAGCCTGTACTGACTTAGCGCTTGTAGCAACAGTAGCAGGTAAGAAGGCTGGCCAGAGAAGGTTTACACAGGACTAAGTACTCAATCATTGTATGTTCTAACGGAGGAAATGTAACACTTGAAAGGAAAGAGCTCCCTCATGTGGTTTATCTAAGATCACATCTGCAGAATGACACACAAACACAAAACAGTTGGTAACACTATATATTTACTGTAAAAATTCAACTCGATCTACAAAATTACAATCTATCTTCACATGTTCAGTTCTCCAAGAAAGTAAAATGTTAGTAAGGGCTGTCTTCACATTGAATGATTCAAATTCAAGTCTATTTCATGAAAAGTAAAGAAATAAGTGTTCTTACTCTGGAGTCAATCAATTGATGCAATTTACCAATGTATTTTATTCAAACTGTGGATGAAATTGATTCAACAATGGAATCCAATGCAATATGCAATTACAAAGATTGCAGAATATTGTATTTTTTTAATTTTTTTTTTACAACAGACCTCAATATTTTACAATAATTACCCACCCTCTTAAAAGGTAAATAATACAGACCTGCTGTGTAAAATTATTTAACAGTGGTTACAAATGGTTAAACATTGAACAGAGGCGTGAAATGCTTTCTAAATATTAATGGAGATGAATAACAAATATTTTTTGCAATAGTGTTTTCCTCATACACTGAAATGGTAAAACACATTCAGGTGAACCACAGGCTATTTTTCAATTAAAGAAACAAATACAACAGCCATCACAATAAAAATTAAAATTTCTTGTTAAAGGTAACATGGAAAACTTTGAAAGTGAAATGAATAGCAGAATGGTTCACAATATGCCAGTTCATGTCATTTATATTACAATTGAATCTTCTATGTCCAGTATTTATGTGTTGTGATATCTGATGTTACATATGTTTTTTCAGTCATTGTGACCATCAGGCATGCACAGAGATTCAGATGTGATGCAGAGATCAGATGTGCCATTGGCATGCATACTACAAGCTGACTTAATTTCCTACATGTAAGTAGTAAACCTGGAAGGCTTTATCTCACCTAACGGAACACCTGGGGTTACACATGATAATGGAAATTGTACTATGCAGCCAAATCCCACAATATTACAACCATGAAGCAGAGGTCAGATGATCATAATCCATACAATTAACAGATAGAGTTTTTTATTATTTTAATTTTTTTACTAAAAACCTCAATATATTTATATAACCTTTTGCGTAAATTACAGTACTGTGTGTGTGCGTGAGAGTGAGAGAGAGAAAGAGCGGGGAGAGAAAGAGAGGTACAACTATAATAATAATAATAATAATAATAATAATAATAATAATAATAACTCCAGGGGCAGATTAACGGCTACTATAAACTTACCAGAATTTAAAAAGATTCACGACTGTAAAATATTTTCGTTGGCGTTTCTAATATTTCCCATCTGCCGTACTCATACTCTAATCACCAGAGGGTGCTGTAAACACAAATTAGACAAACTAGAGCTCTTGTCTCAGGAATATTGGCTTGCTTAAAAAAATAGAAATTCAAGCTGGCATAAACACTATGATTGCAATGGTAATAGATTCGGTATTTCTTAGAATGCGTGATAATATTGTACAGTACAGGCAGTAGAACATTGAAAATGTCTAATGAAATGTTCCACTAAGTGACAGGCGGCAGTACAATGTTGAGATGTCAACCTTTCGCTGCTCATTGCATTTCAACAGCCTACGTTGAATCTTCATTTAAATAAGAGAAAAATCTAAGTAAAGCCAATTTTAGATCTAATATCTTTTCATCAATGTCCTTTTTGAAAAAGCTATGATAAAAAGGATGAATAGGGGACAGTTGCTACGAATGTAACACATCGTAAATGTAACAAGAACAAAAACTTTTTGTACAATGCTGCTACAGTAGCCATTTCAACTTTGTGAACACGCGCAATTCAGACCTCTATGGCGTGCCAAAAGAATGGAGCGATTAGACAATTTCGTGGGAAATACATCTAAAAACTGTTTTTGAGCGAGGTAAGTAAAAAGCTGTCGAAGTAATTTTCGGATAAGAGGAATTATTTAGGCCAACAAGTAATCGAATCATACATCATTTTAAGCAGTCATCCGTCCTTGAAAGGTTGGTATGTTGGATGTTATCTGAAAAGTTAGAATGTTCCCGTTTGGGCAAATGTAACCGGTGTTACAATTATGTCGCCTTTGAGTTGCTATAACAAACAACGTGCCTTTTTGCTACATGTAGTGTCCTTTTGGGGAGACTTCAGCCATTTTAAATGGTGTTTCATATTTATTAACATTATTTTACTTAGCATCATCTTTTGGATGCTCTAAGTAGAAACAGCTGCCGGGTCACAGGTATTTATAATAAGCACACACCAGGTCGGTCTGTATGGTAGGCTATTTGATTTGTGAAAGCTTACATGGGTGTTAAGAAACAAATAACAGGCGATTTCCTCGTGGATTTGGATGGTAAGTTATGAAGATTCTTGAGCGTCAATGTTTACGCACAGTCATTTTTCATAAATAAAGCTAGCCTGATATCAGACAGAATTGTCAACTCGTTACACTCCATTTCCATCTTCAGTCTGACATTGCAGGCTGCAGTGGGCGGATTCAAAGGTCTGGACCCAGGCAAGAATAAAGCCCCATAATCTGTGGATGTGGCTTATCTCACGTCACCGTTAGAAATGTGTTTCCTTGAATAAAATTAGTATGTGCAAAAAAAAAAAAAAAAAAAAAAAAAAAAACCTCCATACGCACATTATAGGTCGTTTGCATTTACTGTTACAATTATTTCGCCCGTGTCCACTAGGTGGTATGAATGTAACATCGGACTGCTTGTAGCCAGCTTTGGTTGAAATTGTATTCGACTCGATTAAGTTACGAACATTTAACGTGTAATGACTACTGTCAAAGCTGTTAAAGTAAAAATGTCATCGTGCTGGGCTAAACATTTTATGAGTAAATAAGAAAACTGTTACATTCATAGCGACTCTCCCCTAAAACTGAAGTTTACCCATTTGTGCGTGAGAGAGAGAGAGAGAGAGAGAGAGAGAGAGAGAGAGAGAGAGAGCGAGAGAGAGAGAGAGATTATACACACACATCAACGTTCAGTTGTAGTGGTTATTTATATTATTCAAATTGTTTATATTGTTGACACAGCTGATATGTGACGCAGACACAGCACCAAACGGTCCTGTAGGCTGCAGGTTGTGGCTATGGTAAAGAGTCGGTGGAGAGCCCGGCCAGTACGAGAACCCAGATGGCCCAACGCCTGGAGCGACGAGGTTGAGCTTGGAAATCCCTGAAAACGGGATGGGAGCGAAATTGCTCTGGAATTTATAGAGAGCGTGTTCAGTAGAGGAGGGTTGGCACACCTGGGCCAGGCCGTGGAAATCGAACTTGTACGCATAACGTTTTCCGTGGACCTTAGTCATGATATTTTTGTCGTAGTAGTAACGGAGCGCGCGACTCAGCTTGTCGTAGTTCATGTTGGGTTTACTCTTCCGCTCGCCCCAGCGTCTGGCCACTTCGTCTGGGTCTATGAGCTTGAATTCCCCATTAGTTCCTTCCCAGGCAATACAGGTTATGTTGGAGCTGTCAGACAGGAGTTCGAGTAGAAACTGCCATAGCTGAATTTGTCCACTCCCTTGTATCCAAAACAGGAAAACAGGAGATTCATGACGTTTAAGTTTCAATTTTTTTTAAAAACAATTAATATGACTCTTCATTTAGCAATATAAAGTTAAGCGCGCTGTATTATTTATCATTATATCCAATAGCCTATTTTGTCCTATTTCGTGGTCATTATGTTAGATCGTCATTACGCAAAGTAATCTGATCCACAGCATAATCGTGGTCTGTATTATAACAATGACTTTCGCTGAACGCGAAAACCAGTAAATACGGATATAGGCTATGCTCGATAAATATTTACTCACGGCGAAAAACAAATAGCCTACCACGTCAACGTCACCTACAGTAATACCAAAATATATTTGACTGAGATTATCGAGCTGTCTGAGTATGTTGCAGGTGTTAGAGCGATGCCTTATTTGCATAATAATAATAATAATAATAATAATAATAATAATAATATCTCTAACTTCTCGAATTGTATCCTATGTTTACGGCGCTTCAGTGAAAGTTGCATTGTATTACATTGACAGTGCTGTCTCTAATGACAGCTTATGAAACGTGACCTTTTTGTAAAAATGAATTGGACGAAACTCCCGATTTCCTTCAGTTAAAAGAATTAGGTTCGTGATACCTAGTGTAAAATGGCAATTCATCTTTAATTTCAAATCTTCCTTCTGAAAGACGAGTCTACATAGTAGAATTATACCTAATGATGTTAACTAAACTACGGAGTGTCATGCTCTTAGCAAAAAAGTAGCCTACTAATTAATCAGTCACCGGTTCATGACACAGAGACGTGCTTGGACCTATGGACATTGCAGTATAATTTCCAGGTGTTGAACGGTTAATTCATCAGGGCGATTTCTTTGCACATAGCTTGAACATTATAAGTGGTAATCTTTCAGTTGGCTTTTTTATTCGCACATGTACATCCAGTTCTGACACGAATAAATAAACAGCCTACTAAATGAATTTCATGTGATGTTTTGAAAAAATCTTGATAAACAATCACAATAAACAAGGCGACATAGGATATTTTTCACGACTGTAGATCTGCTAGGCCCACATAACGGTTTTTTAAATATATATATTTGACTTATTTATAATAAACGTGCAAACTTGACTTTAGGTTACAATTTTTCAGGTGTTTAATGATAAGATTTCCACAAGTGAAATGTTATTAGGAATTTTGAAAACGTTTTCCCAAATAAACAGTTTTTCAAAAATGAAGTAGCCTAACTGAATGTACAATTGGGCTACAATAAAATTTTAATTCTTACCGCCATCTTATTGTAATATATTGTATATACCCTGGTAAAAACGTACTAGCATTTAAATGTATTATATAGACTACAATATAAAATGTTCAAGCATTCAGCTTACCTTTCTGTACCCCGGTATTAATTGGATTCCAGGACGAACTTTTCCCTTCTTTTAATAAATTTTCTGTTGGATCTGAAATGAAAAAAATATATATTTTTAAAGTTAAATTGAATACAGTTTTCTGTTACAGCATCTCATTTCATAAATGATCTGTCTTACAGAAGTAATTTAATATAGGTCCTCTATACAAGTAAAGATTATTCTGTAATGGCGTCACAGTAGCCTAATCCTACTCTATTTCAGAATTACAGTTCATGACAGTTATTAATGCCGAAGTGCACTATTAGGCTACGCAGAGTATTTTAGAAACAGCGTCTTAGCACTATACAGTTTGTGTCCCGTTTCGGTGTTAGCCTAATGCATTTTCAGTTTTTGTCCCGCGCTTCACTGGTGAAGCCAGGAAACGCGTTCAGGAAAAGGGAAATCCGATTTCCGACAAAAGATGAGAGGTGTTCCTGTCGCAGTCTGAAACAGCAAAGCTACCGTCCGTGAACTGTCAGTGTAGCATCTGAAGCCTGAAGCCTTTTCTTTGTTTATAGAATTGTTTTGGTAATCGTATACCCAAATTTGAGAGAAAAACGTCTCGTATACCTGAGAAATACATGTTAAACATGAGGTTTCCTCCACAGTTCGCCTTCATTGTGGCTGTTTGATCAGAAAGGGCCGATTTTCATTCTGGGGCGCGATTTTTATTAAACTTTATCTCAGCCCTATCATCTGGAATAAATGTGAAACAGATTGAAGTTTCCAGGCAACAGTCACTATAGCCCCATCTCTGAGACAATATTCAGACAGCAATTTCCTTTGGTGCATTGCTTTAATTAAAAGAGCAATTTACCTCTGTCATCCCTCCCTGTCCTCACAATAATAAGGTTCCGATAGAAATTCTGCCTTATCAATCCACCATCGGGGTTTAATAAAGTTTACGCGTTAAGATCGGAGTTTCTATGGAGAATTGGAGTGTTTGACATGGAAACCCGCATAGATCCGCTCAGTTTTCCGCCTTTTTAACTCTTTGCAAACAAAACCTTCCGGCTCGTATTCAGGTAAAATATTTACCACTGAAATCACGCTTCAGTGCTTCTTACAAAACGATGAAAGCGCTTTTAGAGGCCTAGCACTTTATCAACCCCGATCGAAGCAAAATTACCGTACTGACTTGAAGCCATATGTTTAAGAAACGCTAAGTAATTGGTATTTGAGAGAAATGTATCTATAACAACATGAAATCGCCTATTATCTATATTTAATTCGCTTATATATCCCGGAAGTGCGACGATTTCTTATCGGAAAATTGCACAAATTTCACGTGTTATTTTTATGTGAGGAAATTTAATTATACGCCAAACAACACTAATTAATTATTTGCCGATCGTTTTCGCCTCATAACAATTGACCCTTATGAAGTGAATCGTGATCTTGGCTAAATGTAGTAGCCTATATTGGTTTTATTCAACACGTTGTTAAACAAAATAGTTTATTTAATCTCTTTTTGTATTTATGACACTTTTGGTGTCACACTAATGGTATTTTAGTGCTCTTTCTTAACACTAGCTGTAGGCCTGTTTCCTGTTTATTGATAAATCAATCACCAGACTAGGACCTGTTAACAATCAATGAACTTTTAGTTACTGGTTATAGTTTAAATGCTGTCATACTTGTCTGTTTAGACTAAAGCCATATCTTCAGTGTTTCAGCTCTGTTAAATAAATGCATTTGCAATTCTGTCATATTACTACCAATATCATCCTACTGTTTTGTTTTTTGTTTTGGTTGCTGTTTTTGCACCCTATGTATTTGTGCATGCTCTGATACCTGTATTGTAGATAAGGTGGTCCATTGAAGGTAGACCTACTGTATATTTTTATATAGCAGGCTGCAGTATTTGGTATGAACCACCATGAAAATTCAATATCCAGAGAATCAGTTGTGATGTCTAAGCTTTAGAGTTCATTGAAGTCATCCCAAAGGAATTTTGGGGGAAATCAATTATATTTATAAAATCAATCATTCCAGGCAGCAGATTTACATATAATGCATTCTAGATCAGGGGGTTTCAACTTTTTCTGATCCAGAGATCCTCACACAGGCCCAAATGCATCCTGGGGACCCTCATCATATGTTAAAAAAAGGGTTTATACTAAGACATCCAGGGGAATTCTGAATCTGAATTGTGTAAGACAGGAAGGTGTGTGCCTAAAATTAACCTTATTTCTAAATCATTCCTGATCATGTTATATATATATAAGTTTGAATTTGCAAAGTAAATATTTACATTCAGTGTTTGACATGTGTGGTACTAATGCTACAGCTATCTGCTCAAGTCTACATTACCGGACAAACCACATAGTTCCATCTTTAACAGTCATTCTAAACTGACTCAAATATTCCATATACATTTAGCTGCAATATGATGATCCAATTTTCATCTTGTTCTTATGTCTTTTTCTTTGCTGATTATAACGATAATAAAGAAAAGCAGTCAGATCTCATTTTTTGGGGTTAGTTTTTGGGGTCCACTATAATGCAATTACACCATGCCCACATGCAGAATATCTTTTTTCTCTCAGCTGAAAACTGTTCACCGCAAGTGCTTCTTGCCATGGTAAGAATCCGTTGACCACTTTAAACATAGCTGCAGGCATTGAAATGAAATGTTGTATTTCATTTGGCCAATTTTTTCTTAAAGATTAGTAAGAATGAACTTATATGAGACTGTGTAGGTTGTTCTGGCTTGCAGCGACCAGATCATGGCAGGGTGTGGCAGGCAGCTGACACAAGGATTCAGCAGTGAATGTAGACTCTTGATCTGACTATATAGCTTGGTGGTTTCACACCAACATACAGTACTACTTATAGCAGTGGCTACCAAGCCTGTTCCTGGAGATGTACTGTCCTGTAAGTTTTTGTCTCAGCCCTAATTTGACACACCCGATTCTACTAATTACAGCTCAACAAGTCCTTTAACTGAATGAGCTGTGCTTTGTTTGGGTTGGAGTGAAAACCTACTGCACAGTATATCTCCAGTAAGAGTTGGGAATCACTAGCTTGCAGCTACTGCTCACAACTCGCTTTAAGCCTAGCTAATAGATAGAATAACCTGTTCCGACTACTTATACACCCAAGCATAGCCTCTTCTCCTCTACTCGGCTCCACTTCCTTATTTCAGAGTCACTCTTTGTACATGCAGCTTCTACAGTACTACTGCTCTTAAATACAATAGTTACAATACTTCAATATTATGTTTCTCACTAGTGTACTTGTATGATGCAAGGTGATGATACTATTATAGTTTTAGTAAGCCCTATTTGCATGTTGTGATTTATGCATATCTGTACCGAGGTATTCTGCCCCACTGGTAACATGTGTTCCATATCTTCTGAGTTTAGAAATAGAACTATTAAAGGAAGACTAGACGAAAAGGTGCATTTACATTATGCAACAGCTCAAATGAATCAAAGTAATGGATTAGCGCGAACGGGATGGTCTAATCGTCAAGCTTTCAGCAATAATTTTAACGTTTATCTTTGTTGCCCAAATTTAAAAGATGCCATAAAGCACATCATACACTATTAAGCCAGTTGAACGAGGCAGGTCCTGAAATTCGTTTGAGTGTAATCTGTCCGGTAGAGTAGCTACAGTGCAGTGCCCGGCGAGCATACAGCCCCCAGCATTTTTCTGTAGCCTACCATCAGCGTGACTTACCTGTTTGTTCACGGAAGGTTACGGAAGAGGTGGCGAAGTTTTGATCGAAAATTGTTTAGGTTTTTCACGCAACATATTGATTTGTTAATTATTGCAATTCCTTGAATACATGTATTGCTTGGGGGTACAAGCAGTTCAGAGCTATTGTATATCACAAAATAAATTGTGATTATTTGAATCAATACTCGATTAGATTTGAATGCAGTCCGTAATTGTTGCAAAACACAAATCAACAAAATGAAAACAGCTCTTGATCGTGTGATTGATAATATTTTGATCAACTGAATGCACTCAGCCGGAGACAACCCGTTCAAAGAAGTCAGGTTGGCCTGTTAATGATCATTTTTCTGCATTATTCCAACGTACATTTTCCACCATATGATTTGTCGCAAAAATCTCCAAAAGCATGGGCCCACGTTTTGCTGGTCAGGGACGGTCTTCTGATGAAGTGCTGTAGATGTTCATTAGGTACACACTGTAGGATTATAACGTCTGTTTTTATTTTAGGAGGATTAAGCCAAAGATTTGTTAGAAAAGATGAATAGACTATTTAATACAAACATAGAAATATCACATATTCAGAAAAGAAATCACGACACTTACCACGGACATGCTTTATTTATTTATTTTTGCCAAATTTGGTCTATTGTGTACTGCATGTGCTAAAAATCCAGTATAGTCTATCGTTGTATATAGAAGTCTACAGTCTATATGGTATTATATCACTTTTCAGGTCTTAATTTTCTTATGATATTAAACGATCTCTCTAGCCTTCTACTGTTGTAGTTACAATTAAGACTTATCAATCAAGTGATTAGAATTCTAATCAACATTCCCGAAAAAATTCCAAAGTAATATTTTGTGCACTCATACCCAAGTGATATTAAAATAAAAGCAGCTGTTGCAATATTTCTTCTTGTAATATTTCTTCATCGGTCGTGTTCTCGGAATGGCGAGAGTAAGATAAAGGCAGAACAGAAGATAAGGCGAAACAGTGATATGATTTCTCCTTAAATATTATGAAATTCATTCTTATCGGTTGTACTCAGCACAAGAGAATAAATGAACATTATTATTCTGGCTGATCTTGCTCTGTGCACTCAGTCCTGTCTAAAATTTAAAATTAAAATAAATTTTGCACTGCGTATGACTAGGCTATATATATATATATATATATACTGTGTGTGTGTGTGTGTGTGCCATACACATGCTAGTTTATTTCAAATTTTACACAGGACTGAGTGCACAGTGCAAGATTATGTATACCTGATCCTTGGACAATAGGACAAGAAAGGAGGAACATGCGTTTTTAAGATCCTCCCACACGTCGCAGTGCCCGTTGTCCTGTCGTTGTCTCCAGCGTCCCGGACTTGCTTTAGCTGCCTGTGTATTTTAACCTATCGCAGGCAACTTAAAACAAGCCAGGAATGCAAGATAATTCCGAATTGTATTTGAGGATTAGACATTAGATGTATTTGCTGTAATGTACATACAGTAAGGTCGACGGACTGATTTATATCCCGTTAACAGTATGTTCTCACAATTAACTTATTTCTGTGTTTCTAACATGCTGACCTCCTTGTTCACGTTCACAGAAGAGACGTCTAGTGACACACTTGCAGATTTAACAATTGCGGTATTGGTTATACAGTTTGGTTATACATACCATATATTTCACTCTTAATAGCCAAAACAGTTTTATTCCGATAGCAATTTACAGTGATCTAGAGCCCGTAAATGAGCTACAGAATTAGCTACACGCTTTGTTTTTTGTTAAGTTAACCCTGAAATAATTTATGTCCAACAGTCCAAAAGTGATAAAGTGTACTCTATCACAGTCAAGTATATTCTGTCAGAGGGCATTTAACACTGATCATTTTACAGTGTATCCACGTGAACCACAGAAACTGTCTATCAAGCCACCTGCTGCATAGAAAAAAATAATTTTTCACCAAAAACATTTTAATAACAAATCACATAGGCTATGCCATTATATACGTTACTGAAGCATCGTCTCAGGCATAAAATTATATGGTGTACTCAAATCTGTATCCATTAACGCTACCACACTTACCTCTATATGCTTTCAAATAAAATAAATAAAAATAATAATACAAATTCCTCCCCCTGCCCAACGAACAGCGCGGCTTCAGTAGAGCCTGTTAAACGGCTTCTGTTCTGCGCTCCTGTTTTAATCTGTCGTGGTAGACGAGTCTATTTGTGAAAGGTGTGTATAGTTGAACATTTATCAGGAGATCCTGGTCAGGGTGTGGAAACGTATTTTTGCAAATTCATACAGTTGTTACTCAAGTCGGTATGTGGGTGTGTGGAGTTCAGAGTGGACGGACAGAACCGTTCCCCGAAAAGGACACGGATCCCAAGCAGGATGTTAGCGCGTGACTCTAAACGAATACGTTGTGAATCCGGTAGGCTAACTGCTGTTACTGTAACAAACAATACACACCCGCGGGCGCTTGAAAATTGCGGTCAAGCTATCTCCAAAATTTTTGTGCGCAAACATATACGCAACTACATGCGAGATTACGGTACCAGAGTCACGTGTTGCGTTTGCTTTGAACGAAATGGTTCATATAGAGTAACAGGCGAGGCTTGTACAAAGATATTTCTCTTTATCTCTGAATCTTTAACCTTTCGCCGTCCACAATTGTACGGATATTTTGTTTTAATTTTTTAAAGAACGTTTAATATTATGTATTAGGCTCACTTCTTAAACCTGGTTATTTCCTTTTCAAAAAAAAAAGTGAAATTAATATTTGAAAAATTTTTTAAATGTATTTTTTAAAAATTCAATTTTAAATGAAAAAATAATATAATTTTCTTATTGATTGCCTAAAATATATCCTCAGTTGCTGGGATACTACTAATTATTATTTATTTATTTATTTATTTATTTATTTATTTATTTATTTATTTATTTATTTATTTATTTTAAATAGGGCATTTATTCACTATGTATATAGTTAATGTTACTAACTATTTTAAATTGAGACTTGATAAAGCCAGGAAATTAAAGAAGTGTCTGCAATACAGCACTTAAGTTGAATCATATAATATATGTCAAAAGTAGGTAAACTGAAGAGCAGGGGATTTGAAAGAAATAATTTGATGATGGAACATTACATTTTCTATAGGAAAAAACATTTACAATCCAATCGCAATATTTGACCCATGTAAATAATTCAAATGAAAATATTTGTGCTAAACATCATTTGGACCGTACAATAGTCCTGGCCAGGTGTTAGTAACCTCAAGATGATATAGTTTTACCATGGACGTTTTGAATAGCAGAACATCAAATAGTAGAGCAGTTGTCACACTATTGCAGTTTACAGGTGAACACTGCAAGGGTATCATATTGGAAATAGACACCAAATCAAAAAGTTTGTTCAAACCAGTATATGAATCGGATAATAGGTCTGTCTTTGTGTAAGGAAACTGAACACAATATGATTTTTCTCTGAGGTTTTTAAAAAATAATTGAGCATCAATTTTGGTAACTATTGAAGTTTACTGGTGAACATTGCTAAAGGTTGGAGATGTTGGAGATATTATAACTTCGCCAATCAAAATGTTTGTCACAACCAACACTATTGTAAGGAAACTGAATATCATATGATTTTACTCATATGAGGCTTTTAAATAAATGAGCATCAGCTTGGTATCTTTTGCAGTTTACAGTGGAAAATTGTGGGTACCACACTGGAGATCATGACTTCACCAAATCAAAAGGTTTGTCCAGATCAATTCTTTAAATCATATTTTAGTAGTCGAGTGTAATGAAACTGAGTATAAGATAATTTTACTGTAGACATTTTTAATAAATGAGCATCAAATGTGGAACCTTCTGTTGTGTGAAAGGGGAAACCTGCTTAGGGTATCATATTGGAGATCAGATAGTTTTTTTATTTTTTTTATTTGGTGGCTATCTGATGTCTGATAGGGTACCATAAGCAATGTCCCCCCTTTACACAGGAAAAGCTCATTTTTATAATTTTCTGCTCAGTTATTAAATATGTTCACATTAAAATAATCTAATATTCTGTTTCCTAGGATACACCTATTATGTGATTATGGCATTGGTTTGGACAAGACATTTGGTTTGGTGAAGTTAATGGGCCTCCAAATGACCCTTGGCAATTTCCACCTGTAAACTGGAGAAGGTACCAACTTTGATGCTCAGACATAAAAACTTCCTTCAATGAAATGACCTTATATTGAGTTTCCTTATTCTAGGGCAGTATAAGGAAGTGTATTAAAATAATCCCCAGTAAAATAATCTGATATTGAGTTTCCTTACATTAGGCCACACTTATAATAGGATTTAAGTTTTTATTGGAGAAAACGTTTTTCATTTGCTGGAGTTATAAGATTTCCAATATGGTAAGCCGACTTGTTTCTGTGTCCACGACCCATTTCATTGACCACAAAATCAACACGAGACTTCCGTACCGTAATCTTTCATGTACGTACAAACTAAGTGGCGATGGCTGGACCGTCGTTTTAATGGCTTGACCATAGTCTTGAACTTATCCTAAACTACGAAATGTTTGCTTAATATTCAAAAACCGTATTCGATACCCACTACATCCTCATTTACGCAAGTGTTGCTTAAAGTTATTCAAATTATTTTCTCTTTTGTCTATTAAAAGGTAGCGGTATTCCGAACGACCCTGGCCATCAATGACAGCATCATGTTGGAGTTTAAGTGACCACACTAGATTTCCGGCAGGCTGAAAGATGTATGACAATTCACTTCTTAAAGTTCGTCACGATACGGAAGTGAAACCTTAGGGAGTTTCAGGACCGCGGACAGTTCATTGTTGAGAAAAGGTTATTTGTGTGATTTTGCCAAATATAAGAATCAACAGAATTTCGATGAATTTGTGGTTTCAGCAACCACAAGTATTTCGTGGTTGATGGTTGTTTGTTTCTTGAGTCTAATATTTATGGAAAATAATGATGTTGTAATGCAGTCTTTGCAGAAACCTTTGGCTTGGCATATATATAGCATAGGATACACAGCATCTATAACATCGTGAAGACAAATAGTAGAAACACTAACAGTGGTGATCTCGAGCTCTTGTTTATTTGGTAATAAAGTACAATCTGACAGCAACAATGTACATCCTATTTCTAACATGAACAAAAGGCTGCATCAAGTTTAAATCCTCTCATGGTACGTTTTACCAACAACGCAACCTTTCTTCATCAGTTTATACAAAGAATAGACTATATATGCTTACTACAAACTAAAAATATTCCAAATAACTCATATATGTATTCATTTTGATTTAAAAAATGCTTAAACATGGTTTATTCATTTATAAATAAATGAGGACTGCTTATTTTACGGTTCTACCACAGGCTATCGGTGTAAAGTTTATCTGGCAGGTCCGTATCTTGGGCATCGGAGGGAATTTTCAAAAGCAAGGAATGGCCACAAGCACTCTGTTCCATATTTTGAATCAAGCCTTTATTGCCTAGTTTAATACAAGTCATACCATGATAGGTACATGATTGCCCTGATGGAAAATATGAGGTGGACTTAGTGTTGAATCCTGCGAATAGACTGGACCTGATTGGTGTGAGCCTGCGTGCTGTACTCCATGTAGTTTCTGTACTCCCCTTGGTGTCTGTCTCTTTCCAGGATATACTGGTATCCACGGTAACCGGGGAACTGATAGGCCACCCAGCTGCAAAGAGAGAGAGGACATATTCTCTCAGAAATCCACAGATAAACAGGAGTTGTGTGGCTCTGACATTCTTCTATCAGGAGGCTTTGTGTAAATCAGAAATCCATCAATGAGCAGGGCTTCTGTCACCCAAAAATCAACCAGTCAATAGGATTTGTGTGATGACGTCGCTCCTTAGAAGGAGACTACATACATTCTAGAACTGCTTCCTTATCCTGAAATCCCAGCCAAAAAAGACTAACAGAGTAAAGACAAGACAAGCCATGCCATCGCGTTCTACTAATTCTGCAATATGATAAACCTGACTGGTAGATCACAAGGGCCCTGGACAAATCAAATGTTTTTCTCTGATACATTGACCTAAATGCAGTACATTTTTATGTAAGATTGCAAGATTTCAGAGCTCAATATGTTAACACAAATGAAGAACATATTGAGTGAATTGCTATGTTCCTCATGTGAGTTCAAACCTCAGGTTTAAACCCCTAGAACACAGAACTGCATTACAACTGGAACAGAATCTGTGCAATAAAGATTAGCTTTTCCAGTTGTAATATAGTTCTGTTGGATGGGGGTTTAAACACCAGCTAAGTGTGCTACAGTTGATCCAGTGATGTTATACAGCCAATATATTATTCAATAATAGAATGCCTGTACTTGGCACCCATTGATGTTTAAAATATGAAACAACCAAAAGAAGTCCTCAGCAGGCCTTCAAGATGGATGTTAAACTTACGCTCCTGAATTGATTTTTATTGAAGGAACTTCTTTGTTACACCAGCCCATAGCCTGCAAGGAGGGGTAGTCATCGCACATTTCAAACTTTCGTCCCTGGAAGTCTTGGCACTCATATAAAGTCACCTTACTGTCACTGTGTTTCTGTGGGGAAAGAAGTTCTTGGGTCAGAAGACATAGTCACACATTGTCACTGCAGCAATGTTTGAGTATGCGCAAATTTTGCATGTCAATCAAAGCCTTAAACAGACGTGTATATTCATATTCGTGAGAGTACTATGTAACTTGGAAATAACCCATATCTTTTTTGAAGGTAATCTACAAACATATTTTTTTATTGAAAAGAAGAGTATGTGGACATATAAAAAGCCATGGGAATTTTGGGATTATTAGTACCATAAATAGGCAGAACATAGACATAGCATTGTGTTGCATCTTTTTAAATAAGAACATCAGTAAAGTAAACTTCTTAGTAACAGGGTTGACCAACTGTCAGCATCTCCCTCGCCTGTCCTTGCCAGTTAATATGCATTTGGTCATGGTTTGTCACAATAACAAGGTTTTGTTTTTCATGGCCACTTACAGCACATTTGACGGGTCTGAAGGAGAGTAAGTGCTCAGTTCTGTAGCCGCTGTTCCCACTCCAGGCCTCAAAGCAAGGATAGTCTCCCTTCTCCAACATAAACTGTTGTCCCTGGAATTCAGGATACTCATACCCCACCCAACTGAAAGTGAGTGTGTGTGTGAGAGATAGAGAGAGAGAGAGAGAGAGAGGTTCTTAGCATGACCATTATGAATGAGGACAGGCATGGAACTCCTTATAATTTTTGACCCGGTCTGTAGCATTATGCAGCGAGAGAGACAGATTGAGCGAGTTGGAGTAAAAGAGGGAGACATGTCGAGAGAAGGTAGACAATAGAATGAAAATCCCTCCAGTGAGGAATACAATGGTACAAGCAAGCGCAGTGCACACTGCCTTTCACTTCTCTGTACTATTCAACTATCCAAATTATCTATGTCTCACTGTGGGCCTTTTCAGACTACTGGGGCCCATTAAACTTCCATGGGATTCTATTTACACCTCCAGGGGCTTCTGTGTCTGTTCCTAGTTCTCAGTGGGAGAAAAAAAAATCTAACGAAAGAATGGCACAATCACCAGCCCTTAACTTAACAGCATTGTTCCCATTAAAACAGTAGTTGACTTTAACACTACAGTAGCACATGTCTTCATTAATAACAATTAATAGCAATGAATAGCATCTGTAACTATCAATACTATTCGATTAGAGCTGTACAATAAGAATTATTTGTGTTTCCTGCATGTAATCTTTCTCAGAAATTGTATGAAAATGACTTGAAGAGTTACCCAAAGACACTGATCAACGATGACAAACGAAACATTTTTAAATTGTATTAAGATATGCATTTGGGAAAAGCATGCTGGTACAGCAAAAATTTTCTGCTGTACTCAAAATAGGGCACTGCATATAATTTGCTTCCACAGGCTCCTGGTCACTAGTCTGCAATCAAAGCCCCAGACAGCTACCCCACCACCTTAAAATGGATAGAATGGACTTACGGGCCGTTCTCCACCTTGATGGAGCGTATCTTTCGGAAGCCCCTCTCCATGATGTTCTGACACTCCAGTATGAACTCGCAGCGCTTGCCCTGGAAGTTCTCCTCCTCCCAGACAGTTATCCTGAACTGCCCCATCTGCTCCATCTGCTGTGGGTTCATGGTTGCGGCTGCCACCGTTCTGGCTCCTGAGTGTGTGTGTGTGTGTGTATGAAGGGGGGGTGGAGGATGAGTGGGATGGAAAAAACGCTGAGGATCATTCACTCAAACATGTTTGATGGGCATGCATAGTAAAGATTGATTCCTGGGCACGGGGAGCGCCCAATTGCATTACTGGACCAGGCGTCCACGTCCAATTATCTGCAAGAAATGAGTGGTTTCCTGGCTTTGATGTGATGTCTTGCTTTCATACTCAGTGCTCAGAAATTAGCTGTTGACATTTTACTGCGGCAGTGCGATACTTACGTACTGAAGTGGGACAGATCCAGTGAAATCAATGTCAGGGACCGGCAACTTGCCAGAACCTTTATAGCGCCGGGCCCCCCATTTAGTGCAGAACTTGCACAACCTCTGCAAACTCAGCAGCGACCTGCTGAAAGGGTGCATTAGGCTGCCCCATTGTGGGCTGGATTAGTTACACTGACTCATCAAAACAGCGCGCGGAGCCCTGCACTTGACTGACAGCAGCCCACAATGCCAGGCGGACTGACACAACTGTTTGATTGGCGCGCGTGGACAAAGGTGGCATTCCGTCAGATTAACCTCAGAGGCAGCCTTGAGGGTGGCCGCTTGGTGGGGCAGCCACAGCAAAACATTTCCCAGTCCTCACCTATGGGAGGTGTCACCGTAAATGTGATCAGGGAATCTGCCAAAAATGGCCCAAATTTGTCTGTGGCCACCAAGGAATTGATGGACACGTATACAAAAGTGGACGTACTCCTATCGGATATTTCTGGACAAGGCTTGATTAAAAACAGAAAAATGCTAGCATAAAATATTAAACATTTAAGTTTAAACTGCATTTTAAAATCGGTTCTCTTGTTGACCCACAGAAGTCCTTGTGTTCTCTCTTGATGTCGTTTTCATATGTTGCTCTGTATGCTTATTTACACCCCCCTGAAATTCTGCACCCCCAGATTGATTGGCTGTTTACATGCACATGCACGTTCTTAGAGACAAGTCTAGAACTGCTGGGGTCTCAGTCTTCAATTCAGATCTTTCTATGGCTCCCGCCTTTGCTTGCCGTTGAAACCACCAGTGGATCCCTTTGTCTCGTTGTGCTGTGTTTGTATTTATGTTGTATTGTTATGTGTTTTAGCTATCCATGGAAAATTTGAGCCTTTCACCTTTTGTGTGGGAGTGTGAACATGCGTGTTGGAGCAGGGTGGTGTTGTAGATTTTTCATTTTCCTAAAAATATACATTGTCCTCTTAGACTGTAGTGGATGGAAATTCGACATGGTTGCCGGTTCAAATCATGGATGGGCCAACAGTAAACATCCAGCAGTATAAATGGGTGTGAAATCTAAGCTGGATATGCATATCTGATAATCAAATGAATAATATATCATATATCAATTGCCTGCATTGTGAGATGTTACAATGCTGCAGACTCAATACAACATGTAAGGAGTTTTGTTGCTTTAGTAGTAGTATAACAAATTATGTTATATTAGTGGTGTGAGACTTTATTCATTTAGCCATTTTTGACAACAAAAATGATTTTCTTTCGTTCATGGCAAAATCTGTTGACTCTTAGCATGAAATCACAATATCAATCGTAATACCTGTCTCAAGCACCATCTTGTGGTGTGAGAGTTTACTGCAATGGCTGTTGAAAATGGATCAAGCATTGGGCAATGTTTTGTATTTAACTTAATTTCTGACTCAGTTCAGGCAAATTTTTTTATCAGCTTTTTTTTTCATTTGATATTTCTGTTTGGTTTAGTTTTTTCCTTTTCTTGTTTACTCAGATTGCACGAATAAAGCATGAGGCTTGGTTTGGGCCTTCAAAAACGATCCACAGCCAAGCAGAAACTGTCACATTTTCAGGCAAAGCAACTGGAAAAGCGAGCAGGCTGCCTTCAGGCCTCCAGCAGGGTGCCGGCGTGTTTGCCCTGGGTTGGGGTGATTAAGTTTGTGTTTTTGTTTGCCTGGCCTGTCAGCTGTGCTGTTGTGTGCTATTGAAGTTTTGAGGAACACCACCCTCTTCAGACTTCACACAATGCATTGTGTGAAAGGGTGACGTGTAGCTTGGCGATGCTCGTTTCTCCAGCGACATGTTATTTATGTCCGTCACACAGAGGGGCTGGGAGAAAAGAATATCAGAAACCAGGCACAGGGAGGGTTGACGTGCTGAGTAGTGTGGGTGGGTATGTTAGAGTCAGACTAAAGTGACTTGACTCCATCTGTAGTAAGAAACCGTTGACACTTATTATGCTCCCTGTGTTATTAATTTAATGCATGAATACATATTTTCAACCGTTTCTTCTTTGACCATCTCTGGCCACTCGCTGTTTGAACAGTTGTCTGTCTGTGCTTAGAGGAAGCTGCCTGTGTGGGTTCTCTCTGTACCGTATGTCTGTGCCAGCGTGGGTTGACCTATATGACGAGATGGCAGGGTGCGGCTTTATCGTGTTCACCTGGTGTTCTCGGTTATCCCATTCAAATGATTGGATTTCTCAACAACGTGTGAACTTCTCATTTCACTTGGAAATTCTGCTATCCTCATTTACATCCTACATTAACAGAACCTTCGGAAAGCTCACAGCTCTACTTTGAATTCTTATCGTTGCTTCACAGACATTACAACAGGTTCTAATTCTTCATTTCCGTGTTCACTAGTTTTTGTACGTCCAAATGAATGTTCTCTCATTTACCTCACTTTAATATTATTGTTCAAATTCCACAATAATATTATTTTTTAATGTACAAGAGTACCATCAACCGTTCCATCTGCAGTTGTGTCTATTCAGGGCTGAGTTGAACAACTGACTGTGCCATTAAGGTGTGCTGTTTTCATGTTGGTTGTGGGAACAGCTGGTTGGGGTTGTCCCTGCTGAAAGCAGTGTAAACAGCAGCTGTCAGCAGCCAGAGCAAACATATCAGCCTGCTCACTTTACTAACACTTTAACAAGCCTCTATCTCTCTGTTCATCACACAAATTATTGTCCTATGGATTTAAACCATGAAGTCTGCGTATGTACGTGTGTATTTGTGCTTGTAGGTGTGTCTGTGTGTTTCTGTGAGAGTGAGAGTGTGTATGTATTTGTGGGTGTGTCAGAGAGTGTGTGTATATGCTTGTTCGTGTGTGTGTGTGTGTGTGTGTGTTGTCCCACTGCTTTCAGCAGGGACAACCCCAACCAGCTGTTCCCATAACCAACATAAAAACAGCACACTTTAATGCCACAGTCAGTTGTTTAACTCAGCCTTGAATGTTCTTGAGGGTGAAAGAGAGAGAATGTGTTTGTGGGTGTGTGTGAGTATATTTTACGTGTGAGAGAGACAGAGAGAGTGTGTGCTTCTGTGTTTGTGTGTCTGCGTTTATTTGTGCATTAGGCATGCTTGCTGTCAAACGCCAAAGCCTCCATGGTAACGGGGGTCACTGCCTTCTTCACTGAAATACTTTCTCTGAAATGTTAGTACAGTATATCATCAGGGAGCTATCCACACGACTTCTATGATCAGTTTTTCCACATTTACCTAATTACATGACCATTAGAAACCCAAAAAAGACTACACGAAGACAGCTTTTTATTTTCTTATTTTCACTATGGCATTTTCTACTATTTTTTATTTGATACTTCAAATGTCTGTAGCATGTTTGATCAGGACACTAAGAGACACTACTGTGTTACAGACTCCTGCATAGATAACAAACAGCTAGCTCTGTTTTACTTGTAAATTTCCTATCTAGCTCTGGGTCTGACTTCTTATCTTGTCAAATACAAATGTACTGTATTACTGTATGGATCTGCCAACAGTTTCAGGCAAAACACTACACACGCCACTGTTTCTCTGATAAGAAAACAACAGTGTATTTTCTCTGGTTTAATGCAGTCCTACCATGTTTGTAGGGTGCTAAGTGTATTTGTTGCGGAACGGAATTACATTATTTGGGTCATTGTATTTGAACAAGCACGTGTTTCTCCAACAGGGCACATTTGGAGGCTGCGTTGCCGTTTTCCGGTAGGGGAGGTGATGTTTGAATAGCCAGTGAATAGACGGCAAAACGACTCGTTCCACATGTTTGCTGCTGCCATGGAAACTAAGCCCATGAAGGACAAATTTGAATGAGTGATGACGGCTTAGGCAGGTAACATCTGCTCCCTGGAACATTCACGTCGTTGCGCGACGCAAAGGTGAGGATTCACCTGAGGACAAAACGAGTGCTCCAGGTGCCCCTCTTTTTCCTGCCACAGTAGCAGATACTGCACAATAAGCAACATGCGCTCAACCCTGAGGCATTTGCATATTTCATTAAGGACCCTTTTTACAATTGTCTGAAACAGAGCCCAGCCAGAGGGTAGCGATTATCGCATTATTGTCTTTATTTAATTGAACCAGCAGTCTGCTGTTACCACAGCCAAGAGAACCTGGACTGTAGCAGACATGTAGGAGGGAAACACGTCAAAGAACCAACTCCCACCGTACTCACATCATATCGGATGGCCATTTAAAATCAAAGAGCTGTCAGAATAATAGCTTTTCTTTCCCATGAACAGATAGTAGAAACAATAACATTCAGAAATGGCACAAATCATATTTGGCATAAATAAAGATTTTGTTATGTTTGCTAAGTATGTTAGTCATATGTATGTGTCACCCTTCAGTAAGACTGTTCATTTAACAAGGCCACACTCACTACACTCACATAACATATAAAATGTATTAGTTACACCATTCATTACAAGGTAAAGAAAACAATATGAAAGAAAACGAAGAATGAGTTATGAGGCATGAAACAAAATGTTACAGCAATTCGACCAAGTGGTTTAAGCTGGGGAAACAGTAAAAACAGGGGTTTTGCCATTCATAAAAAAATATCTGCATGGTAGAATTTAGTGGAAGGCTTTCACCAGTAATTCATAAAATTTATATCTGGAAAAATCATATATAGCATAATTTTTTTTTTGTTTCACATAAGTTTTAATGCAGCTGGACAATGCTGTGCAGAAAGACCTTCAAATGTCATAGAGGATACAGCGCAATAGAACATGGTCTTCTGTTTTTACAAAACATCTTTACCAAGAGCACAAAACTGTTGATCAGTAGTTGCATTGTTTGAACACAACACTTTTTGCTTTAATATTAGTTAATCTACCATTTCCTTGTTTGGCCACTAATATTGTAAGTCAGTATCCTTCAGTTTACATTTCGGAAGAATAATAAAGAAGAATGGTTTCTGAGGCATGGGAGAATATTGTGTTGGCAGTTAGAAATGTGACCAGGATACAGGCTGTGTATCTTTGTTTTCTCTAATTCCTGTGTGAAAATCAAATATATAGGGGCATAGTCAAACAGACAGGTGGGACTCAAATCATTAAACAAAGACCCTGTCCATTACATTTTCCATGCATTGTATGGAAACGTGAATCAAACAATTCAAATGGAAAAATTACAGTTGCGCTTGTAATAATATACTCAGTTCTTAATACTACTTCCCAGCATCTGTGGATTCATACTGGAAAAACTAGTCTTTTGTGTATGCAAATGTGGGCTAACTGATGTCACCTATTTAAATAATGCAGTCACACGACAGAAGGCCAGTCACACTCTTTCCCATTCAACATTAAATGATTTATTTCTATTTGTTCGATGACCAAGTGTTATCAACTAATTTTGTTGGACAGGACATGAAAAAGCTCATTTTGACTAAACAATGATGTGTGTTGTTACACAATAAAAAACAAAAGAGAGACATCATACATGTTTGTCATGGGAGTGTTTTGTTCATTTGCAGAGTTAGGGTTTTTCCCTGATACATTGGGAAATAAATATGCATATGAAAATGTATCATTTGAAACCAATAAGAAATAGGGCCCTGAAAGGATTATAGCAAAGCATTTTTAATACACATAGACACAAAAATAAAAAAATCCAAAAAAGGGGGGGGGGGGGGGGTTAAATGTGATCTGCTTTATTTGATGGGAAAGGAGCTGCCATGTGCTGCTGTAGGCTTTTATTCAATTCATAGTGTGAGTAAGGTCACCTTTAGCCCTGACAGAGCAGAACAGTTGTAAAGCTAATGGACAAGGACAGCAGATGTCATTGTCAGTCCATGAACGCTAAAGTGTGATTAATTAATTAATCAAGCATATCTTATCTGCTTGCATCCTTCAAACACTGTGGCAAGATTCAAAAAGATAATAAGCTCACAGTTAATAGTCAATATTTAATGTATAATAGCATAAATAGATAACATTAATTCGCAAATTATATATTATATTCTGCTTTCTATTGATTAATTTAAAGGATCCATGGACCGTGGAACGGCACAGTCTAAAGATGGCTTGCTCTGAGTAGGAGACATTACTTTTCAAACACCCCACCTTGTTATCTGTGTTTAATGTGTCGCTTTACAACAGTAATGCCCTATTGTGTGCAGGTGCTGATCTTTGTTCATGACCAAGCATGTCATATTTAAGGATCTATGTTCTCATAGCAACGCAGGTCCACCATTTTAGCACATGAAAGCAAATTCAGTGTATGCCTTTACAAATAAAGGAAAGCCTTTGTCTTAGCACCAGAGTATTAATTAAGAGAACAATGGCTGTTTTCCTCCTGACACAAGCATATGCTTAAATGCCATACAGTACTGAACACCTTCCATGATTTTCAAGTGATACCATTGCTGAAATTGGATGCACAAGCTTGGAAGAAAAGGCTAGAAAGAATGATGAACTTTAAAAAAAAGTTTAAATTGAAATTACTTGAGATCACTGTGCTAGTGTTACCATTAGCACACTATATTGTTTTTTTACATCACGTGTGCGCTAAATGGCAGCTGTAATGAGGTGTACTCCTCATGTGAATGAGAGGGTTCCAGGCAAAGGAGTGTAATGTCCTTTTTATCTCATATAAAAGTCTGTCCTGCTTATATTTTTCATACTAATCCCCACACGATAGACTCACTATGTCTGGGTCGCTGTTATGGAATATAATAAAAGAAAGAAGGAAATATATAAATAACTTCTGAAATACCCACTTAAATTTAGAAAACTCGTGCAACTGTTTGAAATTGATTTTACATAACAGGGTTTTATTAGAATATTATAACAAAATCAAGTAAAGTAACTACACAAATAGCAACATATGCTATGAATTCTTTTTCCAACAGCTTCCAACAAATGAATTGCCTCATAGGTACGTTAACATATAGGCTAATGCACACAATATAAACTGACTTTATCTTAATTGAGGATTTTTATATTGTTTATTTTGTTTTTAGAACTTTCCATTATTTCCGTTTTCAGATATGAAGCAAATCTGTACCTGCTTAACGCGAGCCGAACGAACAAAACTTCATCTTCAGGTATTGTACGTGAGGCTCAACGTGAGGCAAGCACAGAAAAAAAACGGAAGTTTCAGAGTTCCAAATAGGCTATCATGTTGTACTCTTCTTGTATCACTGTACTGCGGCGCCAGGAAAGCTTGTTGCAGTAGGCTGTAGCCCATTCGAAATAATGTATCGCTGTCTATATTGGATCCTTGATGCGCTCCATCCAGACTTACCTAAAACAGAATGAAAAGGAAGTTCAGTTCACAGCCTATGTCATGTCACAGTGTGGTCGTAATAATCAACACTAATTGTTTAATAGTATAAGCAATAGAAGGGAAGATTAGTACAGTCCGAGAAAACGTACCTGTGGTGGCTTTTTGGTAAGTGTTAAATAAGACGATGAAGAAGATGTCCACAGGTTAGGAGACACTTCGCCTTTCCGTCCACGTTTATCTTTAGATGAAATGAACCTGCGCGGCCAATGGTGTGTTTTTATACCTGGGGTATAAATAGCTGCCGTTCCATTTATCTTTTTTTTAAGATAGGCTTTAAAGATAGAGGATCCTCTAGCGTACACCTGTCGCCCGGTGCATTTTCTCTGAACCAATATTGACACAGGATCCGGGGGGGTGGGCGGTCGTGTTTCAGCCTTGCGTCTACGTACAAACTATTAGCGTCTTCAGAATTGGTGGAAGTGACCGTTCATGGGATTGGCTCACTAACCGCTTCAGAAAGTAAAGTGGAGAATATGAGAGTTGAGTGGTAGATTAGATAACCATACGTCTAATAGCGAAAGAAAAAACGTGTTCAGTCTTTCCACTACACCCTCTACCTCATTTACACAAAGATTTCCATATGGCTTGCAAATGAGACGCTTTCCTGGTAGATGACCGTAAGTCAACCAAAAAGGTTACATTACGGTTCGGGTTAGCCATGCTTCTTATATCATTATGTATTGCAGGCAACAAAGTGTAAACTTTACATGATAGAATACCGCTGTATTTTGGTCCAGATATTTTCTCTGTGAATGATCTTGGAAATACACTGAAGCTCGGATGAACCAACACAATTAGGTCGATATGACGCAGCAAAATCCCTTTCTAGCTAAACATCCCCATCACTTCTGTTCCTGTAGTAAATTACAGGCATATCTGACCTACGCTCCCCCATGTGGTGTAATTGTTACATTGCATTAGGCCGGCAAATATAAATGAGATCCCTACAAAAATATTGCTGGACTCCGGTTTGTCTATGAGCACACTGGTTAAAATACGTTCAAATGTTTATTGGTGCGATCGGAGAGATGAGAGAAATAGCTAACAGTTTCTCTATTTGGTTCAATTCTGAAAATATTAATAGAGCTATATTAATCTTTTTTTATACAAACAACCTGCATCCCTTGACTATGATTAGATAAAATAATAAAATTTCAAGGATATAGACCATTCACTCGAAAGAGTGTGTAGTAGCAGAGTGTGCTACTACTTGTATGCCACCAATGACAGAATATAGTTAGCCTAAGGTAGAGTGTTTTTAATAGACTCCACCATGACACCTACATGCAATACAATGCACATGATAGTCTACACTGACAAAATACAAAGACATACAAACACGCAGCTACACAATGCAGAATAGATAGCTAAAACAATCAACAGTCATCTGTAATGATTAATAGAAAGAGAACCACTGACAGGTGTCCACAGAGAGGTCTTTGATATGTTGGAAAAAAGAAAACTGAAATTAACAGCTTGTTGTCAGTAGGCTACTGATTAACCAATTGATTGGATTTGTTCAACTCAGACCGGATTTTCATAAATATATTTAGGCTAACAGAATTTAACATCAGTGAAAACTAGCTTAGCATATCTTTACATGGAGACATTTGACATCGACTGATACAGCTGTTTGGATCAAAAAGCAATGATATTTGACGGGAACCTGAGAATAATGGACAGTCTTGTGATGGATTGTCACCAATATAGGTAGGCCATGAAAAACAAATGTAGTCAATAAATAAATTAGACTGTTTGTATACTGCAACATAAAATTGTATTGAATTATCTTATGTATGAACTCTTAAGGCTATAGAGACTGGTGTAGGGGAGCGTCGTTATAAATGTAATGGTATCATATATGTAACAGTCAATAACCTTTTGTAAACTGCTGCTACAGTAGCCATTTCAGGTTTGTAGACACACAAATTCACTCTACTGTTTGCCAAAAGAACTGAGCAACTGAATAGCATTTGTGGGAAATATGTTTTTAACTGTATTTGAGTAAGTGAAAAAAAGAAAGTAAAGTAGTTTGAGTCAATTTTAGCTGGTATTGTTTGCTAACTGACCGATCAAACAATGTTCCAGATGCACTAAAAACAGACAGAACCTGATCTAAAAACAAACCCAGACATTTATTAATCTAAATGACAAAGTAAGGCACAAACTAAAACAAACAAAAACACACAAAGTTCACAAAACCAAAGATCTCCACACAAGCCCCAAAAGAAAATCTCCCCTGCCTCATACTACTGGGCTTATATTGGGCCACAGGAAGGTGGAGGCAATCAGGCAATTAGGTAATTAAGCAACTAGCTCCATCTGCACTACCCAGGCAAGCAGAGGCAGGGGACGTAACACAGCTGTTACAATTATGCTGCCTCTCAGTTGCTTTAACAAACAATATGCTTTTTTGCTGTTATATGTTTACAGAATGCCATCCTAAGAGAAAACGTGCAGTTTGGTTCCCCAGGAGGTCAAAGAGAGAGCTTCAGATTTGGAGATTTGGGACACTAGATGGTGTTGAAAACCATCTACACATAGTGTCCTTTTGGGGAGACCTTTAATATTTGTTAAAGAAATGAAGTGTACTCATCATCATGTTTGAGTTTTTAATTTAGATAGGTGTTTAATGTTAAATGTGTTCAGCTAATTTGCTTGCTGCGTTGACATAGCATCATTGTCTGGATGCTCCAAAGTGATTAATGTAAAAGAACCTGGTCACAGGCATTTACAATAAGCATACACTAGATTGGTCAGTGTGGTTGGCTACTTTCTTTGTAAAAGCTTACCTGGGTGTTATGAAACAAACAGAAGCAGCTTTCCTCATCAATTTGGACATTACAACAACTTACTTCATGGTAAGTCACGAGGTTGCTTGTGTGTTAATGTTTGCTCAGACCTTTTTCAAGAATAAACCCCTGTGCTTCATAATCTGGCTGGTCTGATGTTAGTGTTGGAAATCTGTTTCCTTGATTAACATTAGTATGTTGATGGGTTCTGCGTTTTTCTCCTCTGGAGGTAGTTAGGCCCCTGTGTATTGATCTCTGATCTGGTGTAATGGGTGAAGCCTGGTCATTGGGGCCTGGGCTGTAAATTGTATTGTCCAGAGATCAGGGGCAGGGAGGGGACAGACCTCTGCCCTCTCTGAGTGGACATTGAGGCACCACACGGTATCAGGAAACACAAATGGCATAGGTTGTTTATGTACAAAACAGATATCATTATGGAACAAAGAGACAGGCCCTCGCAGATAGGATGGACATGCGTACCAAGTCAAGGCCCCAGATATTATTTAAACCAGGCTAGAAGACCAGTACGTGGAAGGTTGCTGTACCGTGAACTTGTGTTGTGTTTCAGTGACCTTCTCGTTGACCATTGTGATTACAATAAACTTTTACTTTCTTCAGTGAAGTGTTTGTTGTCTTGGTGAATTCCTGCATTGTCCTGACTTTGACCTCACGGAAAGAAGCTTCTAACAAGGTGCAGAACCTCCATATGTGGATTATAGGGCATGTTCATTCAAGGTTACAATTATTCTGCACCTCTATTACAATAATACCAATTGCAACAATCATTTTATACAATATTTTGTGGCCATTTGTGAATTTAAACATATTGCAATAGCACATCAGCAAAAAAAAAAAAATAAATAAAAATCAGATTTCAGTTTCCTGGATCTCTAAGGAAATTGCCCATGAGAACAGCAATAAAGATATTTGCAGTGATGCACTATATGACCAAATGTATCGGGACACCCCTTGGTCTGGGGCTGTTTTTCATGGTTTGGGGTAGGCCCCCTAGTTGTGGAAGAATATGACTGGCCTGCACAGAGCCCTGACCTCAACCACATCCAACACCTATGACATCATTAAACATTTTGAAAAAATGTCACAAAATGCCACATTGATTCATTTTTGTTGAATACCTAAGCAAAAATATTTAAATGGCAAATTATTCTATTAGCAGACAAAATAGCCTTTCATCTTTTATCTAAACATCCATTTCTACAATGTTCGTAATTTTCTACATACAAGTGTCATGTGCCCCACATATTAGACTAATTATTTAATTGCTATATTCCTATTTTACATAAAGCATGATAGTGGATTTAAGTCTAGATTATAATTTTAACTATTTACTTTATTAATTCTACTAAAACAATGGGGATGGTACATTAAGACAGGCAGATGACTTTGCAATGATTAAATTCAAAGAAGTCTTGCCTTCAGTTTAGGTGTCCCTATTTTCAGGGCACACCTTTTCCTGTTTCTTGGATTTTTTAAGCCTTATTTGGAATGAAAAGGTAATGGATGTACTAAGCGCTTACGAAAGGATTAAGGCCTCCACGTGAATTGATTTTGAGTTCTTGCTCAAGACATTCTGACTCCCATTTACCGCAATCTCACTGACTATCTCTTAATCTCCTGACTATTCTCAAATTTGACTTTTAGCTTGTTTTGACTGAATCTCAGAAGTCTGACTTTGAAATTTTGAGAACTCAAAAAAAAATTGCATGTGGCCCTAATCCTCTTCCGTAGAAGTCAGTTGTAATTGGATTGCATATTTCGGGCTAAGAGCGTTTGAGTGAATCTAAGGAATTGTATGATTTTTTTACAGTGCAAGAACTGCTTGTACACAGTAACAAAGTCAAAGTCTTTTTTGTATAGCGCTTAGATTTATTTGGACAGTATAAAATAAACGAACAATGAAAATTTCCAATTAGTAATTTGACAACGTTATGGTCTCATAGCCACTTAAAAAAAAGAAATATTTACCTAGAGGGAAGCGTGAGATTTTGTGGCTGTTTCTAGATTCAGTGCAATCAAAACCAAAGCCTTAAACACATTAAGCCATTGTGTGGAGGGAAGCTTTAAGCCATAGTAATTGTTTCATTACATTGGTTTTCATTGACAGGGTGATGACAGCCTGTTCTGGTAGGCTTCCCAGGCAGCTTTTCTGTAGTCCCCTGCAGCCTTCACCCTGTCTGGGGCTGTAAGAATTCCTCGTCCCACAATAATGACATCAGAACCCTTTTTACCAATCACCTCACTGGGAGTGGAATACTGCTGGCCCAGGCCGTCTCCTAAAGGACACATAACAGTGTACAAATGGAACCAGTCTGTTTTAAGAATTACAGGCACCTCTATCAACAACAAACTGATTGTCTTCAAAATGGCACCATCCAGTGGCTTTTTATAATATTACAACAAGTGTGGCAGAAAACCCACCAACTGCTACAGCACTGTTACTGTCATTATGACTCCCACTGGCAATACTATCACTACTACCACTACTGTGTCTGCTACTGCTGTTATTACTAATGATACTACTGATATTCGCACTAGCAAAGTGAACCCAGTGATGTTAAGATTTGAGCTCTACTCTCCCTTTAGTGCTGCCTACTAAGCAGAGCAGCAGGAAAGTGTATGCACATTGTATCCAAAGCACTTGCTGGGTTTAGGTACAGTGTGTGTGTGTGTGTAGGGAACAGTGTTTATGTTGGTTTACTTATTTGGGATGTTAAGAGCCATTTGCACCACACCAGTGGTATGCGCCAAATAATGTTTGTTTCTAAAAGGACAGTCTTAACGGTGTAGCACACAGTACGTACCTCGAGAATGCATCTGCACCCCTGGAGTCATGTGTACAAACTGTGGTTTGCTGCTAACCTTCCCTCCACAGATGAACCCAAAGACAAAGTCAGAGTGCTCTTCCGCCATCCTCACCTACAAAAGAGGATTCCGTCCAATCCTTCACAAGCAGCCAACTCAAATGAATATTATATGATCCCTAAAAAACTACTAAAACTTGAACCAGTGTGAAATCACAAATACTGGCATGGCTATAGAGTGTTGTTAGGCATGGGGTTAGCCAGCAACCCCTAAATGTGCCAACAGTTATGATTCAACGCAAGTTTAAGTTAAATATCACTTTTATAAAATGTAACCATCCACAGATATCTTTTTACGAAAGAGAAAACTTAAATGAACCATAAAGGTGCATTCTATTGCAAACAAAAGTTATTCAATCATCAACCAATGAAAAATGTACAGCTAGCATTCAAACAGTCATTTTGCACTAAATAGTTGTTTGCCATTAATGGTCATTTTCTTTGCCAAGCGCCAATAAGTGAAACGCTGGGTGGCCCATTTTGAAGAAGTAAACACTGAGCCATCAAGGTATGTTTTTATTACTGTAGAGTGTTAAACAATGTTTAATATTCATAATGTTTATTAGTAAAAAAAGTGCAAATGATATTAAAATGATGCATGACCATTCACTTTAGCCACGCAATATCATGAAAGCAGGGATGACTGGAATGCTGGTTGACCAATCAGCATCCAAGGCCGGAACTTGGTATAAGTGGTACAAATCACAATACTGCTAGCAGGGGCTAATTCCACCACTGAAGAAGACTAGAGGAAGACATGTCCCTGTCACTGGGAAGTAAACCAGTTGTTCAGCTTTTATCACATCATTCTGAGTGCAGAACACTCACCACAGATTCAGTGTAGTCCCCCTTTGCTAAGGACCCTGCGGAGCTCATCTGTGCGATGAGCAGACACCCTCGGTCCAGGGGGCGTCCAACGGCACTGAGCCCCTTCACCACACCCGGCCCGGGCACCGCGTGGGCATTGATGATGTGAGACCAAGAGGAAATCCTGTAAAGCCCACCTGTGAAACACAAACCGTGACGTCAACAAGGAGTCAGCCTGTCCGGCACAAAACAAAGCACATCACACTGCCCACACGTGCAAGACAAGCTACAAAGTCCACAAGAACCATACAAGGACCATACTTCACAGTAACAGTGACACGCTGGATTGTACATTAAGCACAATGGCATAATGTACAACCCAGACCCAGGGCTTCCCACAGGTTAATTCAATTCAGGTGGCCTGCCTGGACAAGCAATTAGGTGCATGTCTCAAAAATGTAAACATTTAAACACAAATAATCCATGGTTGATTCTTGTGCAAAACAAGATTTAAAACAACAATTACAGTACCAATGTAGCTATTTTTGGAATTGCACCCAAAATATGTCAATTTTGGCATTTAGTTCATAATAAGTCAGTTTTAAGTTGTGCTGGAGACCTGGGGCCACTTTCACAAAATGTTCATATGCATGCATTTGATCCCAAATTCAATAGATTTGATTGTGATTAATGCACAAATTAGCATTTATGACACTGACATGAAAACATCCTCATGCATTCGCAAACTCCAGAGGATGTGTACAAAGCTACTGCAGCCATACAGTACCCAGGTTTCGGGGGAGACAAGGAGACATCTCATGCAAAATATTTTAATATAAATTCATCCCTAAATTAGCTAGTAAGCTTGTGACACTTTTGACTAAACAAGACTGCCTTCCAAAGTTGAAAAATCTAACAGCCTAATAATAATAATGATGGATACATTTATGGTTTTAAAACTTAAAATACGTGATTAAATATTTGATCGATATATAGAAACGGTATACAGTCTAGTTGAGAGCTATATTGACAGCAAGCAACAGAAGGCTTGTATTGACAGCTGTCAATGACAACTCGATTGAAATACAATAATTGTAATGACTATATATGCAGATATGCAATACTGATACATATAACAATTACTTTACTGTAAACTATTAAAACAAAAAGAAAGAAAGATGGCTATATATCAATTTTTTATCATGTGACAATGGTTTCGCAAGCAGCATATAGCTGAAAACCCAACCATACAAGGATATAAGAGAGTGTTCCCTGGACGGAGTTGATGAGCTTGTTCACATTCCCATAAATGGATCATGAGTCAGAACAATTATTCTTGCCTTTGGACATTTCATAAATCATTCAGAGTAACATTTTAGGAAACGACCGTATGCTCACAGGATGCATTCCAAAACGATTTTATAAATGAGGCCCCTGGTCTTAAATCTGAACATCACTTAGAGCCACTCCCTCCCTGGAGCCCTATGAACCAGCCACAGGGCCTACCCCTGCACTCACCCTCATACTGCAGCTTGACCGTGTTCCCGATGTCAGCGAACTTGCGGTCCTCAAAGATGAGGAAGCGGTGCCTGTGGGCCAGCTGGCCGAGCGCGTCGGCGACGTCCTGCGTGAAGTCTTGCAAAATGTCCACATGAGTCTTCAGCACACAGATCAGGGGCCCCAGCTCCTCAGCCAGCCGCAGCAGCTCCGCACTCTCCGTCACGTCGGCCGACACGCACAGGTTGCTCTTCTTCTCCTCCATCATATGCAGGAGGCAGGAGGCCATGGGAGAAGTTTCCGGAAGTTCTGCCCGCGCCTTGTAACTCAGCTCCAGTTGGGCTTTCTTGGCGGCCGGCGACCCATTCGGCCCTGGGGATGGGACGACGCTGTTCTCCCGGATGAACGTGCGAACGCTCTGCGCCGTGTCGGTGTCGATCCGTTCGGCAGCCTGCAGAACATCCAGCAGCCTGGAGAGGGAGATGACGGAGTGTAGACTGATTCCTTCCTTTGCCAGTCGGGCTCTGCTGCCTTGTTCCCGATCCATGAGCACGACGGCATCGACCACCTTCAGCCCCTCCTTCTGAAGAATCTCTGCCGTTTCCAGGACACTGCTACCAGTGGTTACCACATCCTCGATGATCAGGCACGTGTCCCCTGGGTTTATGGTACCTTCCACAAGTCGTTTGGTTCCTTTATTCATGTGGAGACAAAACAACACAAAACAACCCTCTTGACATTATTTAAGATCCAAGGCTACAAATCCAAGCTTTCCATGACCTTTGCAAAATGCCACCTGCATATTTGTGATTAGCTGCTTTGGTTATTACAGTAAACTTATCACTGCTGCCATCTCTGTCAGCTTATAAAACACTGGGTTTGTGAGTAAATAATGTTTTACAATGCCAGGCCAGTCATAACTGAGCTGGATACCATGTATGTTTTAAAGAAATATTTTATTAGGATAACTGTTTTCACACCGTAATCCTTGGCTTCTTTTCTTCGAATGAGCATTGGTAAATCATTCTTGGAGCAGATGATAGTAGCCAACGGGAGCGCCGTGTAAGGAACGCCACACACATTTTTAAACTTCAATCCCGCATTCGTGGCACACTGGAATAGCAAATTTGATACCTAAAAGCCACAAGAGAGTTAGAAACATGCACAGAATGACGTATAACCACTCCTAACGTTTCCACTATATCTCTGCAACGAGTACATGGCGCTGACTGACGGGTTTACAACTCACACCACAGAGCTCCAAGTTCATGCTAACTATTGTACAAGCGATCGCTGGTACAGCACACAAGACTACATAAACCTACATATCGCAAATTTCATTTGAAAAGAAAGAAAAGGTCTACGCTGCTGCCTCACAATAAAACATCAAGCAGTGCTTATTGACAAACCATGTAAGTAACGCGCATAATTCACAACACGTGTTTACCTGATTCATAAGCGAAGGGTGAGAAACAATTACTCTGAGATCAAAGTAAATTGGCGAAGTTATGCCACTCTTCAACTTGAAAGTTCCAAATTTCACAGCTTTAACTTCGTAAAGTTTTATTATTAAATCATCCAAGTTGTCCATTTCGTATCTTGTTCAATTCAACCACTGAAAATAGCTACAGATCAGTTCCCTAGATTTCCAATGCTTTGCTGAGAAGGCGGTTGTCTTTCACGTGCAGACTTCTGGGAAATTGAGTTCTTTACCACTATTTCCGGCTTTCTTCTTCAGTTACACGCAGACATATGAGTTATACTGCCGAAATGAGTGCTGCTGCCACAAAAAATGTTCCAGTCTAAATTGTGCTAGTACAGTGCTGTGCTAATCAGTTTATTCGTGTCTAAGATACATTCTGTTCACAGATCTAACCTACATTTTACGGTGCCCCATATGTCTCAAGTGAGAATTTTTTAAAAATCATTATATCATACGTTTCCTCACATTACTAATTGGTGTCCTGAAATTACCAATCTATTCCCTTGAATTAGTCATTCATGCCCTCAAATTACATAGCCTAATTTGTTCTCTTGCATGAGTAGCCTAACTAAAGCCCCCAGATGACTTTACTCATTCCCTCACATCCTTCCCTCAAATCCATCCTTCAAATTACTCATTGGCGCCCTCAGATTACTCATTTACTCTTACCATTGGGCCACGCAGTTTTCAAACATTAAACATTTCTTACCTACTCTGCTTGCAAAATCGACATAACTTCAACCCTTTGTCACATATATGGTTTTTACTGTACATTAAAAAATGTTCACTAAAAATTAAACTCTACTGTCTTTTATAATGGGAAAATATAAGAATACTCTTTTATATGTTTTGATAATACTGATAATACTCTCAAGGATAAGGATGTCTGCAGAGCACATAAAATAGCCTACATCGAACCTGGTAAGATGGAAAATACCCATGAAAGGAGAAATGACATTATGCCCACTCCTGACCCCATTGATACACAAGCAGGTTCGAAATTTACCATGAAGTGCACTGTGGTAATGTTCAAATCGATGAGGAACCTGTGTTGTTTGTTTATTAACACCCAAGTAAGCTGTTTCAAAAGAAACAGCCTACTCCACAGAACCAGATTGTGGGTGCCTGTGACCAAGTGGCTGTTTATTTTCCATTAATAACTTTGGAGCATCCAGAAGATGCATACAGAAGTAAATTAGTTGAACACATTTAACATTAAACACTGATCTAAATTAAGAAGTCAAACATGATGATGAGTAAAATTAATTTCTTTAAAAAATATTAAACACCATTTAAAATGGATAAGGTCTCCCCAAAAGGGCACTATATGCAGAGGGTTTCCAACACTGTCTAGTGTCCCAAATCTCCAAAGCTCTCTGCATGACCTCCCAGGAAACCAACCTGCTCATGGTCTCTTTAGATGGCATTCTGTAAACATATAACAGCAAAAAAGCATGTTGTCTGTTACAGCAACTGAGAGGCAATACAATTGTAACAGCTGTTGCATTTATACAGATGGGCCCAGGACATGATTTTCTTGGTCACCTGGCAACAATTCCCACTAAAACTGGCTCAGGAAACCAAACTAATTTTTCAAGGACAAATGACTGCTTAAATGATGTATGATTTGATTTATTTGAAATAAAATAATGCCTTATGTTCGAAAATTACTTCCAGAAGAGATTTTTGCTGTTACTTTTTATTTTTTTATTTTTTCTAATCAAACCAATTATGTTTAAGATTAAATCTAAGAACATTTTTTTTATAAATGAGCCCCTGGTCCACAATTGTGCAATATAAATTGAGGTATGGGAACACAGCAGAATACCACATGCCCCATCTTCTTTTGCGTAGCCCAGGTGAGAATTTTATTGGTAGGTCAGAACCTTGCTCCATCATTGTGTTCCTTAAAACCACAACTTTCTGCTTGGACCATGCTGAAAACATTTTTAACTACTTTCAGTAGTTTGTCAACAAATAAATAAAAACATAATTGTATGCATATTCTGCATGACCACAAATATGCTGTCTGCTGAATTGAACAGTTATTTTATATATTCTTTATGTGCATTAGCAGCCTGTGTATGTATGGTATGCAATTCTGCCTTAGCCGTTTGCAGAGGGGACTGCCTGGCATTGATTACATGTTGGAGAATTGCATGTAAGTTGAAGTTATCCAGTTTTTCTAGTGTTATGCTTCCATTAAAAATCCATCTGTTAAATTTTTGATGACAGCTGTCCCCATCTTGTACTCTGCTAAAAGATGATTCTCCCTTTCTGGTCTCCATACAACAAAACCATAGTTTGTTTTTAAAATTGCAAATCTATTGTTATTTTGTGTGCATGTATGGATAAATTGCTAACTGTGTGGAAGATTGTGTGAAGTGGAACAGGCAGACACTGATGCATTTCTTTTGACATTCCGTCTATATTGAATTTGCTTCTGCTCTATGTGTTAGGAAAATTGATTGCTTTTATGAGAGTTCCAATTTACAATTAACCACTAATTGTATGATTAGTCATGTGGTTATGCCAATGTAGTGCCTATGTGGACATCACAAAATATTAATTGAAATGCAGGTTTAATTCTCTGTGGGTCAGGTGCTTTAGAAAAATTACTGACCATAGTTATTAAAGAAATTTTCCACTTGAAAAAGACACAAATGGGAAGTGGTCAGTGACTCATTTCTTATGATGATGTACTTGGCAAAACAGGAAGTATTTGAAGGGACATCATGCAAATATTCTAGCTCTCAGCACAGAGATTGCAGATATCCTATCAAGAAGATAATGAGTTTCTCTGGAGACCGCTAATGGTCTGAAAGGATGGTTTAATTAAAGCTTTTTCTCATTAATGTCTAGTGCCGTAAACAACTCATCACCAGAGCATGGCTAATTACAGCCTGAGTTATGAAGTTTGAGCAGACCTCATTATTTATGGTGGGTGTGACAGCATGCCTGCAGTATTAGAGCCTCAGGGCCATAACTGATTCTAAGCATGTGAGAGCAATGTCACGGCGCCTCGATCCTACCCATGTTCACCACTAGACATGTTGCATAATGAGTCAGTTTGCACTCAAAACCGTGCCTGAGGTAAGGATCTGCTCACCATTCCACTGGGAACAGCGAATTGTCCGGAAACTAAAGAGTCTACTTTTGCTAGACATTGTATCTGTTGTTCAAAAACAAACTGTTTCTGCCTCCTGGCATCCTACCAAAATAAAGACATTCCACACTTAAGCACTTTCATCAGGTCCCTGTTTATCGCTTCTACCCTGGTTTTAATACAGACAGGGACAATCATATCATGCTTTCAAAGCGCCACATTCTTCAAATTAGCCAATGTAATTATTCAATAAGAATAGGTTTCATACGTATTCTAAAAAATGTAGATGTCTAAAATGTATAAAATGACCCTCATTGCTGTTTAAATGCATCGTCATGTTCATTAAATAATAACCAGATTCACAACATTCATGTCAATAAATTGGTATTTCCCTGCACTATTCGTATTGACTTTTATTTTAAAATTCGAAAATGTTTGCTTTAACAAAATGGTAACAGTCTTGAAGGTAAGAACCCAAAAACTGTTGGCCCTTTAATTATGTAGCAAATGTTTTAAGACAGCAGACAGGAAGGTCCAAGTATACAGCATGTTATGAGAACATTTTTATGTGTATTCATAAATACATTTTTATTTTACAAATATTTAATGAACATCAAATATTGCACATCCCCTATTCATTAAATTAGAAAATAAATACAGAAAATAAATATGTTCTGAGTTTTTAAATTTATATTTAAGCCTCATGTTGTCCTCAAGGTGAAAAATGACCCTATCAGCAGTGACAACATTTTAAACCCCCAAAACAAAAATTTATCCGCATGAAATTTGATGACTTTTCTGAAAGTGACCCTACCACTATAAAAAGGTAAACATTTCCCTTATTTATATTCTTCATAAAACCGGTACACCATTATAGTACAGAGATAATCTTAGGAATTTATATTAACTCTGCATGAAATCAGAAGTCACAATCAAAGTGCCACACATCTATTAAAGCATAAAAAATCAATTATGATTTTTTTATAGTAAAAATGCTTAGTGCAGACTGAAGAAATGCCATCTCTCTGGACTGTAAAGTCAGAAAACAGTTATTAAGATAAGTGACAGGTTGTTTTTACATGAAAAATATTGATATAGAATTCAATAAAGAGGGGGCCAGGTGAGTGTGAGTCATTTTCATTGATATACTTCTTAGAAAACTGCAACCTGACCATCCTGTTTTTGCAACTAGTGGCTCGCATCTTGCAGTGTAACCTCCGTAGTTCTGTGCATGAAATCTTATACAGACAGTACTCGCTGACATGCCCACCACCAGAAGAGTGTTTCTGATCAGTCAGATAGGTGCTTGGGAGTTTTTCGTCCTTATAGTGAGAATTCTTCAGTCATCAACTCCAGAGGTTTTCCTTGGTCTACCAGGCCTTTTGTTAGTACTGAGCTCAGTAGTGCTGTCTTTCTTCTTAATGCTGTTCCAAACGGTTTATTTCGGCACGCCTAAGGTTTGGCCTATGTCTGACTGTTTTTTTGTTTTTCTACTTATTTCTCAGTCTCATAATGGCTTCCTTGACTTTCACTGGCAAAACTATGATCCTGATGTTTGCAAATGCCAGTAACAGAATCCAAAGGCAATCAAAAGCCTAGAATCAAGACTAGATGCCGAAAGGTGTTAGCTAGCTATCACTAGCACAAAATAGAGAAGCTAGCTATGTTGGCTAAATTGTGTGATGTATTGTGTGGAACTTGTGTGGCACTAGATGATGTAAACCTGTTTTGGCTGTAAAATTGTGAGTTCTGAATCAGCCTGTAAAACTGCATACAAGTAGCTGAAAATAAGAAACTTTTTTAAAAAAAGGTAAGGTGGACTGGGAATAATGAATAAGAAGCTTCAAATAACTTCAGTCACGTCTGAAACCTTGAATTTAACCAACATACCTAAAAATCTGATCCGGATTTAACAAAAAAAAAAAAGAATTCTCTATTTTGAGCGAACCAACCAGGATATACGAGGATAATTAAACCATATATGCTGAAATAGTAGCCTCCTTGGCTTCAAGTATTTAGTACTAGCAAAAACATTTATATTTTAATGGTGAATTGGCCAAAATATTAATGACCCCTCAATATATGTTAAAGACAATGACAATGGTGTAAGCAGAATAATCCACTACAAGGTGTGTGTTAAAGGGATTTAACCCACGCCGTTGATGCAACTGCGGAGGCAACTTTGCTTCTGCACCTTAAAACCCTCGCACACCTCGTTGTGGATTATTCTTTTATATATATATATATATATATATATAACACTCGCCGGCCACTTCATTAGGTGACAGGAGTGGCACCCGGTGTCGTCTTCTGCTGCTGTAGCCCATCTGCTTCAGGGTTCGACGTGTTTTGCATTCAGAGATGCTCTTCTGCATACCTCGGTTGTAACGAGTGGTTATTTGAGCTACTGTTGCCTGTCTATCAGCTCGAACCAGTCTGGCCATTCTCCTCTGACCTCTGTCATCAACAAAGCATTTTCGCCCAGAGAACTGCCGCTCACTGGATATTTTCTCTTTTTCGGACAATTCTCTATAAACCCTAGAGATGCTTGTGTGTGAAAATCCCAGTAGATCAGCAGTTTATGAAATACTCAAACCAGACCGTCTGGCACCAACAAACATGCCACGTTCAAAGTCACTTAAATCACCTTTCTTCCCCATTCTGATGCTTGGTTTGAACTTCAGCAGATTGTCTTGACCATGTCTACATGCCTAAATGCATTGAGTTGCTGCCATCTGATTAGATATTTGCGAGCAGATATTTGCGAGCAGTTGAACAGGTGTACCTATTGAAGTGGCCGGTGAGTGTATATATATATATATATATATATATATATATATATTTACATATATATATATATAGACTGCATTTATATAGCGCTTTTATCCAAAGCTCTTACCTCCTGAGCTATGCCGCCCCGGATGCTTATTGATTATTAATGGGCCTCTGTGTCCGATGGCTTAAAGAGGTCAAGTTTAAACTTACCTTGAGGGGAATACCTGTAAGCAAAAAATGCCATACCATGCATTTTTTTTAAACCAAAAAAGACACCATCACATTTCCAAGAGGAGAAATGATCAACTTTAATGTAGTCCACCATTTAGAAATGTTCATCATTAAAGAAAATAAATGATCAGCCACAATTAAAATCGACATATTTACATTTTAAACTTAGCTTAATGGGGAAATACTTACTCTGCAATGAGAAACTCTAAAAAGCTTAACTATTGCAGATGCAAATAATGAAAAATAGCATAGATTTCACCACTTAGTGATATATGAATCAAAATAAACATTATTCAAGAATAGCTTGAATAGATTTGATGAGTCTTCAATATTCCATTTAAAATAAGAATAGAGAGATGCATTGTATGTGTCCAAAGTAGCTTGTGAATTCTTGGGAAAAAGCAGTCTAACTGCCCTAGTAGTATCCATCACAGTTACCATTGCCTCAAGCACAACATGTTAAATTTACTTCTTCGTACATCATGCTCATGTCAAAAATTTTTTAGTATATTTAAAATAATACATTTAAAATTATTAGTTACAAGTACAATGATGAACATTGTGACTATCATTATATTGCACAACCTGACTTCATTATTATGAGTTTTTCTTAAATAGTGCAAAAAACTTTATACAGGAATGTACTGGAAAGAGTATACTTAACAAAAAGAAGATTTTTACAGTAAACTGCCAACGTATCTGGTAATGGCAAATTAAAATACAAAAAAGAATTCCTTTGAGAAAAAAAATCAAAATAAAGGAAAAAAATACAAGCTGTACAAACAGATTGCCATAGACAATAACAAATTCTCTCCATTCGGAGAAAGAGGCCTCAGTCTTTTTTGCCAAAAGGTGTAAAGAGAAATGTTGTTAGAAATGTAAGAAACAGAAATAAACATCTTGACCAGTCACTTGCACATTGATGTAAGATCACTCTTCTCTGTTTTCTCTATATGAACAGTCCGTCCTCATATGTCCGTCCTTTTTTAACTTATCTATTCATTAATCACTTTTTTGTACATACTGACAGAATGAGCCGTACAAAGAGATCTCCCCTGTGTTCAGATCCGGATCCAGCACTCACGGATTATTGTGCTGGCAGGGATCAACCAGCGGGGGGCAGTGCACAGCATCACTTCTGCTCTGTGCTACAATCCAAACAGCTCAAGCGGAGGCCTGGGACTCTTCACTTCACATTTGCCTCAGCACTGTCGATGAGTGGCTTAGTGAGCGGGCCCAGGACGTGGCCTGGGACCCAGCCCTCTGCTGCAGGGGAATGGCTGTGAGCTGGCCGGAATACCAGGAACATGTTCTGCTGGTTGGAGGCCAGGATCTGAACCTTCTCTCCCTGGGTGACGCAGATCTCGTTCTCCTTCAGTGCGATATAGTCCTGGGTCACAAGCATGCTAGAGGACATCCCATTACATCCAGCTGTATCGTGCTGTGGGGGTTCAAATCCAGACACAAAGAGGTTCGGTTAAAATTCTACTGAAAACACTCCACCCTCACTATATTTGCATTGGAAATCATCGTCACATTTCCTCACAAACTTTTAGTACAATACTAAGTAAGGCTGAAGAGATAACCAAATTTTCATTACTGATAACCCAGCAAAAAATTATTGATAAAGTTGTACTTTTATTTATGTCAAACTTTCGAATATAATATTTATATACACTCCCCGGCCACTTCATTAGGTACTTGCTAGTACCGGGTTGGTCTTCTGCTGCTGCAGCTCATTTGCTTCAAGGTTCGACATGTTGTGTGTTCAGAGATGCTCTTCTGCATACCTCAGTTGTAACGAGTGGTTATTTGAGTTACTGTTGCCTTTCTATCAGCTCGAACCAGTCTGGCCATTCTCCTCTGCCATCAACAAGACATTTTTGCCCAGAGAACTGCCGCTTACTAGATATTTTCTCTTTCTTGGAACATTCTCTGTAAACCCTAGAGATGGTTGTGCGTGAAAATCCCAGCAGTTTCTGAAATACTCAAACCAACAACTTGGCACCAACAACCATGCCACGTTCAAAGTCACTTAAATCATCTTTCTTCCCCATTCATGAGAAAGTGCTGGGATGAAATGGGAGATGAGGCGTTGCATGAGCTGGTGGAATCAATGACCAGCTGAGTGAAAGTGGTGATTAAGGTGAAAGGTGGACACACCAACTACTAACAATTTTTGACCGTTAATAAACAACAAAAAACATTTTTTACTTGCAGTGTGTTATTAATAATGTATTACTGAACAACAGGTCTAAACAGAGTATCATAACTGTATTAGCCCTTGAGTACTGAAAACAATTTGTTTTTGGTGGTGTCCTCAGACTTTTGGTCCGCACTATACATATTGTCCCTTAAACTACTTTTCCTACACATGAGAGTAGGCCGAGGAAATAAGTTTTCAGTGTTTAAAAATAAACATGACCGGTAACTGGGCTACTTGAGTAAAAGTGTCTTGACAAGGTGATTCATTACAACACTTCAAGATGCCTACAGAAGCATGACTGCGGCAAAAGCTCAAGGCCGACAAATGCACAACAAGCCAGTGAACCGAGGAAAGGAGGGGAACTAGGACAGCAGCACCACTAATAATAACCTGTGGTAAGAGTCACCTTCTATGGGAGCATGCTGACTGTGTGCCTACAAAAACTTTTTTTAAGAATCAGCCTCCATTGCGCCATAGGCTAAAGGTATGCTGAGAGTGCCTGCTAGCCATGTAACGCACAATGGGCTGACGTGCCGTGCTTGTGGGGTCACCCTGGCAGGGACCCATCGTCTGTACTCACCCCAAAAGACTCGTAACGCTCGCCGTGCTTGTGGGGATCGTAGCAGGGGCTGCCGTTTGAGGTAGATAGCTTGAGAGGCGTGGAGGCGCGGCCAGAGAGTGGGGGCTTCTCCGCCCCCATGGAGGAAGAGGACTGGGGTCTGCTGTTGGACTGGGAGGGTCGCCCACTGGTGGATGGGTTTCGGGTCAGAGAAGTCTCCTTCTTCTGATATTCGATTGGTGACTGAAGGGCTGCAGAAAGATTTCCCAGTCAAAATTCTTCAATTGGATTTTAATGTGGACAAATTTGATATCTAACTTAAAAGATCTTCTAGCTAAATAAGGATGCTCTGTCTGGGTAGGTAGTATTACCCTGTTGGTTGGTGGAGGGGAGGGGGAGGAGAGAGGGGTGGGGGAGATAGGGATGGAGGTAGAGGGATAGTTGGGTTAAACAATCAAAATGTATTCGGCAACCTGTTGTATTGTCTGTAATTTGTTGGTGCTGCAATAAAAAATAAATTATAAAAAAATTCTTCAGTTGGACAAGCAGCAAGGATTAGTATAAACTACCAAGACATAGAAAACAGCAATGTCCATTTCTGGCTATCTCACTAAATGCATCGTACTGCCCTCATTTTGTCTTGGAGTAGCTCCATTCATTCTCCAAGAAACCTGATTAGTCAAATCAAGACCATGTTAAATCTATGACTACTTTAAGCAATGTCTGTGAAAGCCAAAGAGACTTAGTCAAGCTTAAAGGCCATTTTAGTCTAGGCTGAGACTTAATCCATTCCCACAGATCTGGCCCTATATGTTCAGGACCATGAACATTATATCACCAGTCTCCAAATTACCTGAGAGGAAGTTGCTCTGGGCTTCCAGCACCTCATTGATGTGGTGGACCCAGACCTGCTTGATGTCCTGATTGGCAGCCTGAAGGGTGAATCGTTCTGACGACGACCCACGGCAGTACAGGACAAACTTACAGGGGTCGTTATCCACGTTCGAGTCCATGCTCAAGTAACTCACCTACAAGGCAAAAAAATCATCTGAACCTTCTGCACTACAAATCCCATCAACCTGTATCTTCAACACTGTAAATCCCCATCAACATGCCCAATCAACCCAATCCCAATGACAATTACCTCTAATGTTCACTATAGTTCATCAGCATGGGATATGATGCCATGTAACAGGCTCCAACCTGCAACAGGGCTGCATACACTGCTCTTTATATCTGCGCCTGATTCCTCTTTACCTTGATACTCTTCTTGAACTGGTAGCCTGGCGTGGCTGAGCCCTTACGGAGCAGTTCACTGAAGATGACGATCTGCTCGAACAGAAAGACTCGGCGTTCCTTGCTCCGGGAGAGGACACCCGAGTCCTGCTCGGTCACAAAGAAGGTGTCCTGCTGCAACAGTTTTCCCTGACTGGTCAGCTTCCCCTGCGGAGAGGAGAGAAAACTGGGTCAGCCTGCCCACCCTGTGCCTCTCTCACTTTGAACACTGATGAAAAGCACAGAACCGTTAGCTCACTGGCCCTGTGAACTTATGGTGTGGACAGTATCGTGCATGATACCTCGTAGCCTTGCAGTCGGCCAAGGTTCATCATGTCGTTGCAGCGTTTTGGGACCAAGAACATTAAATCGACAGCTTTCTGTAAAATAATATTACACAAACACAACAATGGCAATTGCAGTTACTATTGCAACAAAATAACATTGAAGCAACACAATTTTTAATACTGTCTATACACATGATAAAAATTGAGCAGCAGGTAAAATATCTAATTTCTCACCTCAATGTCCTGACAGTCCATGCCTGCCTTTGAACTGTACTTCAAGAAGTCCTTAGAAAGAAAAGGCACAATTCTTATAATCTTTCTTCATCTAAGTGATTCTACTGAGACACCAAACCAAGACATAATTTCAATAGACGAAAACAAATTAAAAACCGGTCATGAAGCAATGCACCATTACTCAAAATCAGACTGAATGCCTTTCCAAAATAATTTGCACAGAATTAAAAGAAAATAACTCCCATCAGCGGTTTATATGTGAAAATAGACGACAAGCTACTTCAATGCAAACATTGGATCCAAGCACTTGAGCTGATCAATCATATCACAAATGAACACCCAAGAGACAATCGATGAGCCCAATGAAGGTAGCACAGCCTTGAACACTGGATATTATGCAAAATACACCTTGGTTGTATGGCTTAAATATGGCATACAAATGATATTTAAGCATTGCACATAGCTATGTTTTTAAATGTTTTTCTGAATACACAGAAGCTTACAGCTTACTGGCCTAAATTACAATGGATGATATGTCCGCTGCAATGTCCTTATGTTATATATTAGACAAAATGTAATGACCAAATGTAATCATTTTTAAGAAATTTTGAACCAAAAGCACAACTTTAATACCGTGTATCTAAAGCACATGTCTAATTAATTTGGTCAGCAGTTGACATCAGCAGTTGGCAACAGTTTACATAATGAACACTTCTATAGCTGAATTCTTTTTTAAATAATCTGAGTTGACTGCCTCGTTCAACAACACAGAACACAGAGTTGAACAGAGTACAGAAATTGCATTAGATTCCCACTTGCGATTTGAACCTGGAATATCCTGGCTAAAAGCTTCCAAACAATCACACCATTTTACTATTAGTCAGTTTGAAATGGGCATTTCAAGAATATGAGGTTTACCTTGAGAAGCAGCTGATACTTAGTTATCCTCTGTATGGGCTTTATGAGATAGTCACTAATAGTCAGTCTGGAATTTATTTCCTGCTGGACCTCCTGTGAAACAGATGCAGAAGAGACATTTTTGCAGGAGTACGACAAGTTGATGTAAGCTTCCACCTGATGTAACACAGAAGTATTAAAAGACAAATAAAATTGTTTTGTGAAAAGATAACACCTGAAGTATATGTCTGGACAGACAGAGCATGCATAAAAAATGTCCAGAATAACAGTTACATTTTTAAATATGTAACAGTATATTTTAAGTTGTGAATACACATAATAAATGGTATTATAATGGTAATATAATGTAATAATGGTCAAATTACACATTTAAGCAAATAAATAGTAACTCTGCATATACATTTGCATAAATATATAATGTTTAAGATGGTACCCTGCACAGATGGACACATGCACACACACACACATATAAACAATTCACACCCAAAATGTTTACCAAAGGCCACCAAGTGTGCAATATACATTTTTTCTTTTAAACATACCTCAAAGTATGCATCATATTCAGCGACAATGTACTCCGACCTGGGTTTGTTCTGGCAGTAAACCACGTACATGTGCAATCTTCTCTCCTGGGATAAAACAAATACACCTGTCAGCCACTCTCCTCCTGCTTAGTATATTATAACCTGTAAAGCCACTGCGCAGTTGGATATGACTTGCAAGTCAGAGTATAGTTATAATTTGTAAAGTCACAGAAAGTCAGATATAGCATATGAAAATCACAGGGCAGTCAGATATAACATGTAAAGTCAAAGTGCAGACAGGGACATGATAGCCTGAATCACCTCAGTGCTGTCATATTTTCTTATCTTATTTTTCCCCTTTGCTCTGCCCCCTTTGCTCCACTTTGCTGCCTGTATTTACACAAGACCAATACAGCTGAAATATGTGTAGCTTTCCATTGCACTGCAATGCAATTTTAACTGTAATTTCTGCCAGTGAATATCTTACACACAACAGTACAGTAATATGGGAGAGGTAGCACTAATCAGAAGAGGTATAAGTTATCGCTCACTTTCTACACCTGGTAGTGGGCTGGCTAATCAAGCCCAGACTTGAGCCTACTACGACAAGGACCAGCTTGCCCAAGAGTGTCTTTACTGACAAGGCCTCTGAGGAGCTCTAAACTCAAATGTCTTACGTACCACACTCACATTATTTGCATCCCACATCCCACATATCCAGTGGCAGACTTACATGTTTTATGAATAGCTCTGCAAGCCGATCGTGGTCTTCCAGACATTTCTCCAGTTCTCCCAGGAAAAACCTAAAAAAAAAAAAATGAAGCCCCATATAGAGGATCAATTGGTTTCTCCCCGTAACAATGAAATTATACTTACTATCTAGTTTCAATTATAATAATTTGGTTTTTAACCTAATTTTTGCCTCAATTTTTTATGTCATAGAATGGTCAATGACATTTTACTCCATAATTCTGAGAGAACATAGACAATGTCCAATACAGTGCTGCCCTGTGGCGCTGCCAGTGGGGCGGGACCATGGGCTGAATCACTATACTGAAACACAGATCCATAGCAGGACTGGCCCCATGAAAATTACTTCAGCTGCACACTGACTGGACTGAATTGCAATGATCCATGATAACATTTACACGTTTTATGTCATTCTACAGTTGTGAGGGTGCTTTGATTGAGGCAGTTATGCTGGGTCATGCGGGAAAACCCCATTCATTACTTATGCTATACCATAAGACAGCTGAGAAGAGACTGAAAGCCTACTCTCTGTGCCAGTCGGAGATTTGATGGATGTTCCCGAAAACAATCTTATCTTTTCCCTTCATATCTTCAGGGACACCTTTCACTTCTATTCTCTTCATAAACCCCTGAGGAAGAACATTACAGAAATAATAACTTGACAATACATCTACCCGTAGTGTATAAGCCATAGGTGCAGAGAAAACGTGTATGAATGATTGGAACATGGAGAAGGTTATCACTTAGATGAGAAGAAATATGCAGGCAAACTCCCACAGTATAAAGACATTCCACATAAAAAGACAAATGCACACACATGCACCCAATAATGCACAGCCCTTGTGGTCAGGAAGAACCTCTGGGAATTTGCCTATGACAGACACATTTCTGCAGGGGGGGGGGGGGTGGAATGCAAATGTGACCACATATAGACACCATTGCCGGGCCGTGAGCCAGAAAAACAGACAAACAGTGCTTTTACAGAATCAGAAGCCACACACCTACACTATTTCTCTCTCAGCCACGCACCAACACGATTTCTCTCTCACCCACACGTACACTATTGATGTATTCTTATTTATGTTTAGATGCATGTAGGACAGTATCTGAATATGAGTTGTTACAATTACACTACCTCACATATAAATGAACTCACATTTCACTACAAATGTCTGTAAGTATTTTATCCCTCCCCTTCAGTTCATTTGTTCAGACTTGAATGACTCACCTCCACCACAACACCCAAGTCCTTTACGTAGTCCTTCTCTGTCTGAATCAGCTCATTGAGCACAAACCTGAAAATGAGAATTGCCAGAATATCAGTACTATTTCCTCCTCGGGCAGCAGAATCTCAGACATATGAAGCTTGCAAGTCGCATGCACAATTAAGCCTGATGAGGATGTTTCGCTGATGCAAAAATGTGAGCAATTAATGAAAACAAGGCTCATGTCCCATTGATAAACAGTTAAAATGCACATAAAAATGCACAGATGCATGTCTGCGTTGTTGTTAAAGATTAAAAATGTGGGAAAGTCAACAGCGTTTTAAATAAAGAAGGGCTCATACAAAATTAAAGAAAGACTAAGACAGCAAGCCGCTGAATTGGAGTTGTATTGTTTGGGAGGCTAATGTGGGAAACAATGTTTTAATGGAATCTTGTTTACTGCAGGCTTTAGTATTGGTTATTAAAATGAATTAAGGTTAAATAGCTATTAGTCAGAGCATCCTATTAAGAAAGAAGACTGCGATACCAAATAATGTAATAAAATTATTCAGATGAATAAAACATAAAAATCAGTATAATAATTGACCTCTTACATGTGGGCAATCTGTGTAATATCCTGGATCTTACAATCAGCCAAGCTTTATAAAAAGAAGCACAACTTGGATCTAACACTGAGTCTACCTGCATAATATTAAATATAACAGACTGCACGATCAGCCAATGTACACAAAAAATATAACCCTGATCTTACAAGCACCCTGCCTGAAATATAATAAATATAACTGGGATGTTACATGCAGCCACACTGTGTAATAATAGACATAACTGGGACCCAACATGCGGCCACACTGTATAATAATAAATATAACTTGGATCTTACATGCGGCCACGCAGTGCCTTGGCCTTCTGCTCCTGCTCAGGGTCCCTGGGGTCTGCTGGGTTTACTGGGCTGAAATTTCCATAAGATCTGGGCTCCAGCGTCTGTCAAAGGAGAGCGAATAAGGCAGAAAGTCAAACAAAGATATGAGCCCCCTAACTTCGGAGGGCTGCAGAATGATTCACTTTATCGATTCTCTCTTAACATCGATCATAGCCACCGAATACAGGATGCTTTTTATTAAAAAGCGTACTTGTGCTCAGAGCTGAAAGAATGCAGGTTATTGGCATACACACAGCAAATAAATGACTAAAATCACAAAATATACACAGACCAGGCAGCTATAGACAACCCTCAGATCATTATCACATCAGTGCCACTTAAGGGACGTGTGTTCTCCTTCAGACGGAGAGCTGATTTTGTTGCAACAAGAGGCTAGTACTTCATCATGTGTCTGTTGCTTTTCGGCCAGAACCAGAACAGACTTCAGCACAACTGCAGAAACTTTACAATGCAGCCATTGTTCCATCTAAAACAAGCTACTAACTTGCTTAGATTAGCGGTTTTGAAAGATAAATTAGCAGTATCAGTTTAATGAATATGTGATATATAGTGAATACGTGATATATAGTGCTCGGTTTCCCTGCATAATATACCAGTACTTCAAATGTATCTTTGGAATAATATAATGCTTATGTCAAAAGCGGAAATGGAAAATAATATCTAATAAGAGATATAATGTAAATGAGAAAGGGTGTGAGACCAGCTTTCAATGTACTTCCTGTAAAATTAAAAAATTGGAAAATATTGATCTCTAGTTAATGTAACCACTTTTAACAAGTGCATTGCAATACAGTTAGACCTTGGGGCTAAACATGTTGGAAAAGCCAAGCCAGGGCATTGTTTTTCCTCCTGTTTGTTTGGTACTGTTGTTCTCGAACCAGGGAGGCCCAGAACTGCAAAAATTGTCCATTTGTCAATTGTAACAAAACACATTGTGAAATGTCTGCCAAACAAAAGCCACTGCTGGACATACATCTAGCCCTGGTTTGTTTGGAGGATATCCGCTTTATCTTTCCTGACAGATAGTCTCGTACATTCTGTTCGGGCTACAATGTGGCACTCCACTCACCAATTTATACCATCTTGGTCATTGTTTTGACCAATTTATCTATTGCACTGACAAGCTAGGCGACGCTGAGGATGTTGACGAGCCCTGCAGCCTAGTAAGCAATGGGGAAGACAGCAAGGCACAGTGTGATGAGGGGACGAGGTGATGAGGGGACGAGGAAGGCTGTTAGCCAGATGAATGGACAGAAAGAAGGAAGGAAAAGAAGTGCACAATAAGTTTTTAGGTGCAACTGGAAAGCTTTGGAGGACAACTAGCTGCTATCTAGAAACATGGTTTGGACTTCAGCTTGTCACCATTTTGTTTTTTAAATGAAAACCAACAGCAGGTCTGAGGGACTGCATCTGTTGAAGGACAAAATAATGCCACCATGGATTTAAAGTGGACTTGAGAGATCCTTCAAATGAAAATGACAGCTGGATATGTCTGCCAGTTACTGTTACAGTACTACTTACTTACTTACTTACTTACTACTGTTACTACAGTAGTCCCCTTCTCATAATCTATAAATGTTCCAGCGTCATGTATGAACAGGAGCATGATTCAATTTTCTATGTAAGCCGTTCCTCCAGTTTGCCAGGTCAGGATCTAGGGGATGTTGTTCCTTATTTTTCGGAATGTATTTGCTCCTCGCTGTCTATAGCAAACAAGCAGTCCTATAACAAACCAATTGTAACTCACTCTCTAGGAATCTGGGTCGAGATCAAAAGCATTTTGGGTGGCATAGCAGCTCTGTCCTGGCCCCTATTACAGCAAATCACTTAACTGCACCCTCCCTCACTTATACGGTTTTTCATCTTTGGCATAGGAAAGTTATACAGTCCTTCTCAGACCTACACACTAATAATGTCTTTTCATCCTACCAACAACTGTAAAAATACTTTTGGTTTGCCCCATTCACACTTTTTCTGATGTCTGCAAGTACGTAATTGTGTAAGGCACAATACCTAATTCTTTCCTGAAGTTCCAGACCCTTTACCAATGGAATCTCTGTTCCTAACTAACCCCTAAATTAAAAGTGGGATATCCCACATCTATGACAATCTAAGCCTGCAAACACTGTTTCTTTAGAGCACCTAAAAATAGCCTGGCAAGAAGACAAGTGTAGAAATTACAAAGGACCAATGGACAGTGGCACTAAAGCAAGTACAGTCATCTTCTGTCTGCATTAGGCATGGATTGTAACCATTTAGGGTGCTGCATCATCACCATATTGGTCATATATTTTTCAGGCATTATAGAGCATTTAACTGACCCTCGGATAGCAGTCTTGGGTGTTAAGGGATCTGCCATGATTCTCATCAAGTCACAGCACAATGCAATATCATTTGTTACTCTCCTGGAATGCAGACTGATTTTGCTTAAATGGAAACCGTCACAGCCACCTACTTAAGCAGCCATGATTTATAATGTGATTCAGCACCTTAAATTAGAAAAAATCTCATTTTCACTCAGAGGTGAAAACAGGCAAGTTCTATCAGACCTCTCATCCTTTTATTGACCACTTCAATAACAAGCTTTGTAATAATTCTAGATTTTCTCCTGCTAGCCTAACTGCTCTTTTATCTGCTGTACCTTTATAATAATGCAGGGAAACTCATACCCAGTCCATGCTCTTTTTCCCTATTTTTCCATTTTTTCTTCTTTCTGTTTTTTCTTGTCTAGATTGTTGTTGCTGGGGTTTTCTTGTCTAGATTGTTGTTGCTGTTGGTGATATTTTGAGCCATCACTGTGGGACACTGGGTTTTTTTTCATGCCTGATATAACTATGTGTGTGTGTGAGTTTGTGGTTCTGTGTGTATGTGCATGTGTACGTGTACATGTGTGTAGGTGTATGCATGTGTGTGTGTGTGTGTGTGCATGTGTGTGTGTGTGTGTGCGCATGTGCACATGATTTCCCCACAAATGCCACACTTTCTGCACACCTGTGGCACAACCAACCATTTACTCTCTCTTTGACTATGATGTATGGCCTTGTTAAAGTGGACTATTTGATTCATGGGCATGTGAACTAAAAGGCACCAATATTTGGAAGGAGAAAAATGTATGCGTTAGTCAGGCTCTGCTCACTGGAACTAGGATAGGGATTTCTAGACCCTAGAAAAAAAATATATAGAGGATGGTAGAGATTCAGAATGAACCCACAGTTTCGGATTCATGGGTGCAGAACTGGGAGTACGGCAGTTGGAGGCTCTGCCGTATTTGTGCTGGATGAGTCTGCCGATGAAGCAGGACTGCTGTGAACCCTTTGATCTGGATTCATCTTCAATAACAGCCTTGAGGGGCTGGGAGTAGTGTCCCTAAACGAGTGAGTTTTCCCACATCTCGCGCCGTACCTTCTCCTCCTGGGACGAGGGGTCTTTGATGATCTCCATCGGGGGCGGGAGGGGCGGGTGCGACTCGTCCTCTGGCTCCTCCTCTCCTCCGCTCTGCATACCAGAGGACGACTTGGACAGAGTGCCCTCTTTCCTGCTCCTCTGCTGGAAAAAAAAGGCGCAGGGAGTTAATGCGGGCCTTTGTGGAGTCCCGACAGGGCCTTGCAGAGAAGTTCACAGGGGTGTCCTGCACAACAGTGACTCTTTTGTCAGTTCACACTGTGCACCAAGCGGTTGCCTGCAGCAGGAAGCGTGAACAACGCACATCGACTCCATCTGAACATTTTCAAATCATTGGGGGGCTTTTGTAGTTAAGCCATTCATAGCATTTCTAAATGTACAGATTGAAATCAGAGACAAATAGCTTTAGGCAGAAAACAAGAAGCCTAGTCAGTCAAGCATGAGCCAGCTAGAGAGAGGAAAATTTAGCGGATAGATGGAGTCCAAAGAACTGTGAAAAGGCAAGGAGCAATAGACTCTTGAAGAATCTAAAACCGTTTACTTAAAATAATGTGCTGTGAAGAAGGTGGAACTGCTTGTGAAACATACGCATTAGAAGTTTCATGGATTCCATGTATGAATACCCTAGTGCACATGAAATGGATTTCATAAATAAGTCAGAAAGTAGCTGCTTTCTTGAAAAGGCACTGAACAAGATTGCACTTAATACTATAAATCCAACATGTTGAATAATGAGTGAAATTCTGAGGTCAGAGTTTTTGACATTTACCATGTCACATCCAGGAAAAGGCAGGCACTTATGGGTCCTACACAAAAGATGGTAACCCAGTAAATTGACCTACTCGGCTTGGCCTGGTTTGACACTGAAGCAATGAACCAGGCAGAAGGAAGGTTTATTTACTTACTGAAGCAATTTTAATAATGAGACACTGAAGTCTCATTAGAAAAATAGCAAAATCATGATAAAATTAGCTTATGACAAAGTCCCAGCTCACTGTCCGCACTGACAGGAATCAAATTGTAATAACTGTATTCCTTTGTAGGATGGCAAGTCGGCCATTGCGCAAATCATTGCAAAAAGGCCTCAAGGCACAGTATGCAAAACAGAAGATTCTGCATGCGAATTACTCATGCCATTTCAAAAAGCACGTGGTGATATCGGTATGACGCAGTCACAAAAACCGCATCAGCTGTCCCATGAGGAAATGGGACTAGGGACCCAGATATTCTGTATGGTGCAAATGCGCTCCTGCAAATGTTTTAACAGCTGCTTTTCAGCAAGAAAACACAAAAGATCTGATGTTATTTACTGGACCAGGAATGCCCTATACCTGCCATTGTAAAGCTGATGGGTTGTCAGAAACTTCCCAGAAATATATTAAATATTCTATAAAAACTATCTGGACTAACCAAAAAAATTAAAAAAAAATAAAAAAAAAACAGGTGTTAGCTGCTTTTGGTAGTCATAACAATGAAAGCAAAAAAAAGGGAAAGAGAATAAAAAGTTACTTTAATACAGTAGGATGGAATGCATCCTCAAATTCCTTTGTTTCTTAACTTTCTGTACTAATGTGTATTTCGGTGTTCTTGGTATTTGATAGTGTTCCGGGACATATCATATGTTTGGACAGGCACTGAATTTAAGCTGACTTTGATCATTTGGGCTGGTACTGAATCTCAGTGGACTTTGTACATTTAGACAGGTACTGAATCTAAGCTGACTTTGGTGCGATTGGACAGGTACTGAATCTGCTGAATCTGAGCTGACTTTGGTGCAACTGGACAGGTACTGAATATGAGCTGAATGTGGTACATTTAGACAGGTGCTGAATTTGAGCTGAATTTGGTACCTTTAGACAGATACTGAATCTGAGCTGACTTTAGTGCAACAGGACATGCACTGAATTTGAGTCGACTGTGGAATGTTTGCACAGGTGCTGAATTTGAGCTAAATTTGGTACATTTAGACAGGTACTGAATTTGAGCTGACTTTAGTGCGACTGGACATGCACTGACTTTGAGCTGCCTGTGGTACATTTAATCAGGTACGGAATGTGGCCTAAACTAGAGTGTTGCTTCATAGTTCACTGCAACAAAATAAACAAAATGAATGCAGAAAGAATAGCCTTCTAGATACCAGCCATAGCCATCTATTAAAGATGGATGAGACCTCTCAGGAACCAGTCTACTACTAAACGTAGAAATCTCTCAGAAACCAGTCCTCTACTAAAGACAGAAATCGCCCAGAAACCATCATCAATTAAAGGCAGAGGTGGTCACCAGCACCTCATCTGCACTCTCGTCCTGCGGTGGAATGTCGCTGTCGCTGAATCGGGGCGGTCCCAGGTCGACACTCTTGCGGCCATCCCTTTTTTTATGCTTGGTGGGGATCTTCTTCACGCTGCTGTCGGCCTTGCCGTGGCTGAGCCGGCGCACCGGGCTGGTCAGCCACTTCTTCAGCGTGTTGCCGGAGCGCTTGGGGCCCGGGGAGCTGGTCTGCACGGAGCTCACCGAGGCCTGGGACTGCAGGTTGGTCACAGACTCGCTCTTCACCTCTGGGCCACTCACCGAATAATTTTCTGCAAAAACACACACAAGAATGACATGGTCAAATAAAAAAGAGACAACAGACAGATAGAGAGAGAGAGAGAGAGAGAGAAAGATGGGGAGACAGACTGGTGAATATAAAAGCCCTCAGGGTATTTGGTCACCATTTAGCTAAATGAAGTGAATACCTGTAGTATTAAGCTAATACCAGCTGATGATCCATCTAATTATATTCCATCATCTATATTGATATCTACTGTGGAACTTGAAGACCCAAATATGGCTTTCAGTGCTTGTTTGGTGGTTTATAGTCATCTATAGTCATAGAATCTGAAAAACAGAGACTGTCCAAACAGGCTATGAGTTGACAAATAAGCTGACAAATCTTCAGATGGTATTATAATTAATTCCACATAAAAACACACGTGCACACACACACACACACACACACACACACACACACATACAATGTGGCATAGATTTACGGCTCACAAAAGAAACACTGACCACTCTAACTTCAACATTTAGATATGACTCTCTGAGTCAGAGCACACTGTCCTGAAGGGCAATGAGTTACTCCAGCAGAGTCGTGGGGACTGCATCCATTTCAGAAAGCACAGGACCTCACTGAACCAAACTAATATATCACAGATTCATGCACTTGAAACCCCCTAAGCAGTCAGTGATGCACAGTGCTCTCAGTCCTGCTCTTGCCAAGTCCTGCAACATCAGGTGGGACACCAAGTAGACATGACATTGAAAAATATGACACGTGACTAATACTGTCCACATCACGCAACCTTATCCTTGCAGATAAATACAATTATCAGAGCTGGTTACCAACTATGGGGTAGTAAGAACAGGCAACTTAGTTCATTATATTATTGCCTGAACATAACTAACATTATCAACACCAGTACTTAGTACAGTAGAATTCCCACTGGGTGTCTATTATTGCAGGCAGTGCATTTAAGTGATTTATAGTAAGTTTCCAGACAGTGGCGTGGTGAATTCACAGCTAAATGTTTACATATTAATCACAGAAACATGTGGAATGAATGTTTAAAAGCCATCAAAGAAGTCTGACAAGTACACAGCATTGAGTATTGCATCAATATTGGGCTGCAATACAAATAAATGTGGATCACAGGGTTTATCAACTTGTCCATTGTTTCATAAGGAACAAAGTCAGTTTTTACAGCTAAAAGGGGGCATTGTGGGTAAAAATCATTTTCATATTCCCTATATAGTCTGAGTATGATATAAACACTTGGACAACACATTTAGAAGAGAGGATTAGATATGGTTGTGTTAAAGCAGCACGTCTTCTGTGAACCAGGCAGGTCAAAGCTGAATCTCTCCTGTTTGCAGCCATGTGAACATACCGGAAATCAGCAGCAGGAAGGCAGCCAAAGCCAGCTCTATTGTAGGAAAAGCCATAATGCACACTCCCTAACTGCCAAACCCTGCCTTGCTGCTGAATTCCCATCCTACAGTATAATAACTTCATCCTGTTTCTCAAACATAAGGACATTTTAGGAACTTAAAATGTTAAGATTAAATCTTACTCTCATCCCATCTCTTAAGATGGTGCAACAATGCTATTATAGTAAGGGCTGAAGATGTTTTTTTTAGATTTATATAGATTATGACCTATTAGATCAAAATTGATAATCACTGTTACAAAATTAGTTTAGGTTATTTAAAAATTGCAGGTTTTATATCCCTAGTGGGAACCTGCAGCACTGTCTTGGCGACCTGCTGCACTGTCTTGGGAATTCAGCCTAAACTGTATTCAAGCAATGTGGCACGAGAAGCTGTGCTGTATCAACAACAGCACAACAGTGCCAACAAACCACTGTAAGAATGACCATATTCACAATCCAGTAAGGCCTCGAGTGCTGTATTGCTTTTATAAAACAGTTACAAAATATAGAAACAATTGATGACACAATATTTATTTAGCAATAAACCATTACATTACATTTATTTAGCTTTTATCCAAACCAACATACAATAAGAACATACCGAAGGTCATTGGAACAACTACAAAACACAGGTCAAACCATGTGAGCGTGGAGCGACACTGTTTAGAACTTGGACTCAGCCTACCAGCATTCAGTATAAAAAATAACCTGTCTTATATTCCGAAATATCCAGCAGTATGACTGCATGGGTGAATAAACACTGTTGGCAAAACGAGCAGGTTCTGAATGTGAAATTAAAATTAAGAATGAGATCACTAGAGAAATTTCAGTTGAAACTTTGTCTGGACTAGAATCAGTCACTGCTCCCCAATCTCAACACAATGTGAACACACTGGAGCCTGTGTCTGAACTGCAGTTGGCTGATATCAGATCAGTCACTGCTCTCCGCAGCACAACAGGCTTATGTTCTGTACCATCTACAGTACCTAATGCATGTCCATGAAATCATCTCTGGTTCTGTGATTCTGAAATCTCCTTAGCTAAGTAAAATAACACCACTATAAACAACAAAAAACATGAATGCAGTAATAAGTAGGTCAGAATAGAAATATTGTCCATTTGTCTATATGCTACATCCGCCAAAACCATAATCAGGGAGGATCAACTTGAATAAACAAACATAATAAATGAATAATGAATAAGAGACTGCAGCTGGCTCTCTCCCATACAGCATTGTAGTGTGAATGTACATCTTGTTGTCAACTGCTTGGTTTGGTGGTAGATTAATCATTACAGGGAAATGTCCTTGAACAAAGTGATGAGGAACATGAAGGCAGTGCAATCTGAATGTCCGTGTCATTGTGAGAATATTTTCCCATGGGTGAAACAAACACTCAGTGAGCACACTGAGGACAGAGAAGCTTAAGGGGCACCTGGGTGCTGCTCAAAACACATTTGTGAAATTCAGTCTACAACATACATTTGCATCAGACAAGCTACAATGTTGCTGGACATTTATAAAGTATTTTCCACTCTAAAATGTGCAGTGACTACTCCTAGCCTTGCACTTACTTTCACGGCTTTTTCATAGCAAATCTCAAAACAAGGAAACTTGTACGCAGATGCCAGATAAAGTATGTAGCAAATGAGTAACAAGAAACCTGACAAAACATTTTTGAATATTCACCCTTGGGACTGTGCGGTTGGCCCGTGTTCAATGACGCATACATTATTGTAGAGGAAGTCTACAGTGTCATCAATGGAGAAGAGCCTTGTGTGACTCCCTCCCTGTGTGTGCTGGGCAAGGCTGACCTGTAATCACTCCATGTGTGATCAAGTGATGAAGCGTCTCTTGGATAAGATGAATGCAGCCCTTCAGCTGGAGTTACAAAGCCCTTTGTTTCACTGCTCACTCATCTTTAAGCAAAATGTGTGTTCCCTCGCAGGACACAAGCTGGCCATTTTAGAGGGTAGCCTAACTTTATTCAAACCGCTTTAGGCAATAAGTGTTACCTTCTTCAAGGGAGAGATTTTGCCATAAAGGATTGTATTTCATTTTCTAGCTCTAGTTTTAATATGAAGCCAACCATATCTACTTGTTTTTGGAACACCCAGGAGACTGCTGAAGAGGCCTATAGCATAGAAATGAGAGTGTGTATTAGAAATACTGACAGCCAGCACTCAGACGTGTCATATGTGGACAAAAGAAATCACTGTTCACAGCAGGCTGTAACCACTACAGCCTTCCATTGCAGACATATGGTACAGATATAACATCATTCCTGTTTGGACCGTGTGAAGGCAGAGAGTGAGAGAGTGATTAGAGAACATAGCCTTGCTAAACTAATCACATCGTCCTTCTTAACTATTTGTATTTGAGCCCCCAAATTGGAATGCCCAATCAGTCCCATCACTGCATCATAATCATGTTCATTTGGTGGAGTGCAGAGTAGTGTTCTAAGCATGCAGTCAGCCACTGCTTCTTGACACTGCAGTCTATTAGCTGAGCTGAGAATCCATTATGTCAGAGGACTACACATCTGTGCAGCTGGCGTGACAATAATGGGAAATACTTTGCGAATTAAACCCTGCCTGACCGGGCAGGGGATTGACCATTTATGCATTGCTTCATGGCATGCCACACAGCCAACAAAAGCTGGTTATGACTGAGCACTGCACTGAGAGCTACTGCTTCAGACCCCGATTGCTGTCCTGAGACCCAGGTCTTCACACTGAACGCACTACACTGAAAACTATGCTTATGCTTATTTTTTTCTCTGGAGCCCCAGACCCTTTCACGCAATCTCAGGCCACAACAAAATATACAGGTCAAATATCGGCCTTTTTTTTACTGAAATAAAGAAAAAACCAGGAACAGATGTTCACATTGAATATTTGGGTTTAGGGAGATGTTGATGCAATAAGAAAATCTACTTCTCAGCAAAGCTGTGTTATTCTGGTAAGGTAGGGCTCTGAGGAAGTGGGTCATTGTGGAAGACAAAATAAGCATCTGAGAGAAATTTCCATTTAAACCAGAATCTGTTCTGAATAAGCTGAGTGCTGGTTAGGGGCTTTCAGTTTCAGAATTACTGTATGGAAGCCCACTATCGCTGATAATGCAAGATTCCAACATGTGCAATACAATTCATAAGCCCAAAGGAAAAGGCAAAAGCAAACAATAACAATAAGCTCTAATCATCACAATATAAACTGCAAAAACCACAAGGTGTCATGGGAACTTCTTACATCATACCAGAGTACACACAAAAATATATGCTGCTATTTATTCTTTCACTTGCTATTAGGAGAGTATGTAATAACTGGATTTGGGACATCATCACTATCCAAATTGTTTTTTGGAAAACTAGTGTCCAAGTTTACTTTCCACCATTTACAGTAGACATGTCATTAACTCAACCCTTTGCAGATATTCTTGATAGATACCCAATTAACCCCTTACACCCCACTGAAAATCCAGTGATTTTTGTAAGAATCCCCCGTCTTAAATAAACCCCATTGTCTCCATTATATACAGTACAGACATGGTTCAAAGCTTGAAATAAAGGGGACATTTGTACCAAAATGACCAAATCCCCTGATCCTATGGGAGTCTGACTCCATAAACATACAGGACATATTTATTCTGAAAACAACAAAGAAATCCAAAAATCTTTCTTTATTCAGTAGTGTTTATATGTACTTATGATACTGGACAAAACCAGATTTCTTACCCCAGGATGCATACAACACCAGGAAAAAAAAATTTGGAGTGGATTGAGCGAAGCAGTAAAATCTGACATGCGTTTTCGCAAAGGTGGGCCCAAATCTCCCAAAAACCTCTCCAAATGGCACCAAACCTCTCCAGATTGGAATATTGTGTATATCTTTTTTCCCAGCCATATCCAGATGCTAATTCTATTGAGGGTGGTACCCTCTCGAACCCCACAAAATAAATATTTTTTATTTACCTATTCTCACCTTTTGACTAAGCCCTGTATTTTAGTCACATGCTGTCCTTTTAGAGAGCTTATGGTATGTACAGAATATGTTCATAATGGTTAGTTAATACACAAACTAAATTCACTTAGAAACAATCCTTGCTGTGTGCTCAGATCGCTGACGTAAATTAGGCTTGATGGCAGTAAACCTCCTGATCACAAGTGAGCGCTCACAAGGAGGAAATATAAAATCTAATCATGAACAATTTACAATAATACAGTACTGTTAACTACTACTGCAGTGTCCTTTATGCAAAGCATCTGCCAATAAACAAAGCTCCAATGGCTTTGTTTTGGGTTACATGTTGCAGAACTCTTACACAGCGCAGGCACTTCCTGTCACGAGGAGCATACCTGTTGAAGAGGAATTTGTAAAACAGTAAAAGGCTGACTGAGTAATCTGCCATGGAGGCAAATATTAAGGAGTGATGGTTTGTTTTTGATGTCTCCTGCTGGTTTGGATATTTTGTACACATTAATGTATTTGTTTAAGTTGAGTAATGGGTGTTTGGGTTTCCAGAATTGAGGGGTGAATTAAGTGTCACCCTGTCTGTCATTTTGGAGAACACATTTTTGCGTAGTTAGATCTCATTATCATGCCTCTTACACAAGCGAGGGAGCAGTTGCCCACAAATTGGATGAGGTCACTGCATCCCTACCTTGGACTGTGAAGCTATCCTCGCCATTCTTTCATTTCAAGTTTTCATAACTCTGTGCACACAAAACATCAAGTGAGCAAAAGTCCTAATCCAGACGTTTAGAGGGGTGGAAATCTAGGTGACAGATGACAGATTGACAGATATTTTGACATAAACAAACTAGATGTTCAGGTGAAAGCCCAGCTAAATTTGGTTGAATAGTGAATGTTTTGTAGATAACTTTTGCAATGGTTTTTTTCACAATACTGAGAATGAAGGGCATAAATTTACATATACTGTATGTGATGCTGCTATACAAAGGAAATATGACAAAAAGAGGATAGGTTTGCCAGTGTTCATCAAGATCCTGCTTGGATTGACATGACCGTTAACCGCGACTGTTTTCTTGAAGAGTTCCCAGAACGACTGATGTTCCTCTCATCACACCAATGTTAGCAGGGGTGCTTGGATACTTAAAATGCCTGGCCCTGCTCGCCACCTGGGGAGTTCCTTTGGCAAAAATGTGAAATGGGGTTTCCTTGGCCCAAAAAGGACTTCTCTGCCCTTGAATTCCCCAGAGAAGCAGTGTGCATGGCTCCCAAGCAGGAAGGCATGGGGGAGGGGCCATAGCAGCCCTGCTCCATTTGACCTGATCTGCTCTGTGCTGAGTATGAACAATACTACTACATTCTGGGCAGCTCCAGTATACGTACGGTAGCTGGTAACAACAGGCAGTATTGTTTATGTAATTTGTGGCAAACTATTTTCATGTATTCCAGTTCGTCTCTGGTTCTAGCAACCAATTTGCATTTCCTGTGGTTTTAAAATGTGCTGTACCCAAGGGTATGCAACTTGAAACAAGCTTGTTTGCCTTATGCAAAAAAGTTCAAGCCCTGACCATTGTACAGTCATGGTTAAAAAAAACTGTCTGTGGCATCCTGGGTGTTATCAAATGTTGGTTCATCTCTGTTCCAATCATGCAGCATTGTAAAGTGGGCAGGACATGGATAGACTTAAAAGTGATATTGCTCTTTCACACGTAGTTATATGTATAATGTCTTTTGTTCATATGATAGCTTACTTAGATACATTTTTTATTTCAGTACAGTACATGGTCACAATGAAGGAGCTATTAACTATCCGCATTAAAAAACAGTTTACTTACATTACCTAATATGAACTGTGTTGACCAATAATAATTCACTTATTTATTTGTGTTGGGTTGCTTGCTGAGCATTATGGTGCAGTATATTATGCAACAGCTCATGCAGCTTTCCATTAACACAATTTAAGTATTAGAACAGTTTTCACAACTAATACCCAAATAGGGCTTAACAACCATGGTTGTTAGAACCCGCAATGTTAGAACATTCAGATTTAGATCCTTAATGAAGTTCAGTCAGACAACTCACGATTTGAATTAAGCTAAATTTACTGATGTTCAATATAAATGCAACTTTGGTGTCAAAGCTCTGCCTCTTATCATGCCCTGTATATAAGCGAGCCAAAATGATAACAGGAAGTGACAACTACAAACCCTCCTACGGAGATCATATGAAAATCAAAAGCCACAGGTGGATGCTTGGAAGTAAGGTCTGAAAGGCATAAATACAGGAGTAAGCAAGGCTAGCTGCAGCAGGGATAGCAGGGCAGCAGCAGCATGGCAGCATGAGAAAATGGCGCAAACAGGTAAGGTTGGTGATTGCAATACCCCTCCTATTAAGGTGTAAGCGATCATGAGAGCGGACAGTGCTACTCCAGTTGTCTGCCCGAACTAGCTCCACGGGCTTTGCATCAACAGAAAGAGTGAACACAGCCTCGGTCTGTTTGAATATCGCGATCCTGACATCACTACTTTAGAACCCCTCAAGTCCATGACACACAAGCTCCAGGACAGAACAGGACTGACACCAACCCTTGTGAATTAGCCCAGTGACCAGCAGCCAGTGGCTTCCCTACAGACATTTGCTTCCCCTTAGGATGCATGGTGCAGTAAGACCACTCGTCCTAGTGATGAAACATGCAAGGTTTCCCTGCAGGATAAACAAACCCAACTGACCTTTCGCCTCACTCTCTCTTCAACATCTCCCTATTGGATAGCAGTATATAATTGGAACACTGAGATAACCTGTCAGCACTATGTTGCATCTTCATCCATTTCAGTTAATGACAGGTTTTATATCTTTTTGAATTCTAAGCTGATTTGCTAAGTAAACAGTGAAAATCAAATCAAAAAAGAGACAAACTATTCAATTAATTACATTTTCATTAATGTCTACAGCACCATCTGTATCTTCTGAATCATTTTTATATTCTTATGTTGGTGTTCGTATAATTCTGTTCTGCAATTATCGGTAGTCTTATGATTTGCTTAATACAAATGCATGAATTAACTATTGGCATTACAATACCTTCCTGCAACTCACAATCACAAACTGTGGCAAGTTGACCCACACAAAATGTCCAAAGCTTTCAAATGGATTATCCTAGACTGTTATTATTGAACGAGTTGGCTGCTGTGTCCACTGTTAGAGCCCGCATGAGGTTCAGATAACACAACAAATAAGCTGAATACAAGTGTCTCCCTAAAAACTACTCATCCCTCTCCCTACTAGTCCTGCTAGTACTATGCTCGTCACCCGCCTCACACATGGACAGAAGATTGCACCGTGTACTTCATTTTCCACAGCTGTCACAGGAACAAATAACTTGAGATGTTGTGATATACCAGGAAAATCTGAAGAGCGGTCTCTTTTTAATGAAACTGGATGTGTGGAGCATATTCTGAGCACATCTTGCAGCAATGTTTTGCCAATTTAGGAAAAACAGCTGTTTTCTAGGTCTTCCCTCCTTCTGATAAAACAACCCCCAGCCACCTCACCAAAAAAAAAAATTACCAAGAGGCTAAGGAGCCTGTAGTTTGGCTATGAGAACAGCAATTTCTAAATAAGCACCCTATCTGCAATCGACTATTAAACTCTAGATTTCTCCCCAAAGAATCATCTTCAAAGCAAGGCTCTTGTTAAAATGGCTCAGATGAAAGGGGTTTGAGGCTCATTTGCTTTTCAAAGGCTACACAACTGTATTAGTCAATCCTCCTTAATTAGGAAATTAGGATAGGGCAAAACATCACATCATGGTATCAGCAAGTTCTTAAACCATAACAATCGAGTGAAACTTACCGCCATTATAATTAGATAATGCCCGGTCTGTATATTCTCCATCAGCACCTTGGTGACACTGTACTAATACTTTCCTTTGCTGTCTAAGAAGAGTAGCGTTATAGTTATCTTTTAACTATATTTCAAGTAGTCGTACCATGTTTCATGACACAGCGGTTTTTCAATGTGTGCCTAGCTGTGCGTTGGACCTCGGTGTTCATGATTAACCATTAATTTTTCTTATCAGTCATTGTATATTTTCAGGATAGAATGACAATCTCATGCTTTATTTTACAAGCAATGAGAGATATCACATATGTGATCCCTCTGAACAATTCTTGATGGAATGTCATGGAAATATCAAGTAAAGAGGACATGTTTTCTAATGGAATGTCAGGCATGAAAAAGAAAATAGAAAAGAAAGGTCAATTGATGTTAGAATGAAGGCAAACTAATGCAAGTAAAGAGGACATCCAGCTTTCCAGCTGGAACAACAAAAAAATTAAGAAGCCAAATTCTCCCTTGGAAGGTGATGAATTTTACATTTAAATTTTAGGCATTTAGCTCCGAATAGGCATTTAGCTTATTCGGAGCAACTTAGCACAGATTGCATACTTTTTAATATACAACCCATTTATACACCTGGATGATCATTGAAGCAATTCAGGTTAAGCTCTATGCTAAAGAATACAACGGCAGCATGCTCAACAGCATGCCAAAACTCACAACCTGGGAGTTGTAATCTCAATTATCTAACCATTATGCTACACTGCTGCGGCAAACAACATTTTTGAGGACATTTCCTATGGGAATTACAACAACATATTGCAGGTGAGAAGCACAAATCCTGATGGAATTAAGCATGTAAAAAAGACACTTTTTGGTTTGCCAATGCAATAAAGTAAAGGATTAATATTGGACCATAGGGAAAAAAACACAGGCAAAAACATGTCCTGGTGGAATTTTGCAGAATTAATGAAGCTGATTTGTACAAGGTTCTTTGTGGACTGTCAGTGAGTTTGTGAGCACAATGCTAACCTGCCTTTTTCAGTGTTATCCCATTCACACCTCAGTGAGTTGCATTGCCACTTGAAATACTTTTTGTCACTACAAATCAAAAAGTTTTAAATAAATCATTGAACCACAATTGTTTCTGAAATAAAAATGAAAAAATTATGTCATACTGCCTCAGCCTCTGCCCAAAGATTTAACATTTGAATGGCATAGTATTTTCTATTTTTCATAACAAAATTTGCATATGATAAACAATGCATTTAAACCAATACTGACAATAATTGACAGGCTAAGGTCATATGCATTGTAAATAAAGCTGTTTGCCAACATACATACCATGACTTCACACAACTAACCATCACTATGCAATCAGATTTAATCAAACACATTAAATATCCCTAATGCTCCCAAACATCCAATAAACCTGCCTGAACACATATTGGCAGAAACATATTAATCTAAAAAAAAGACATAAGCTATGAACCAGCACTTCTGTACTTGAGAAACCCAGCTCTGTAGCAGAACGCTTACACCATTCCAGAACCCCTGCTAGACAGCAGAACCCTTGAACCATTTGAGAACCCCTGCAGTGTCCCAGGACCCTCAAACCACTCCAGAACCCCTGCTCTGTACCCGAACCCTCACACCATTCCAGAACATTCCAGCTAAAAATAAGAGACACGACGCACCTGTCACATTACAGCAGCAACGGCAACATTTTGCCCAGATCCAACCAAGACATGAACGGCAGGAACAGCACTTGCTCCCTCGTTTCATCCTGCCTGGATGCTAGCTCATGGCATGGGGGAGAAACTTAAGCCAAGGAGAGAAAGAAGGTCTGTGCACAGTGCTACTGTAGCCCAGTTCAGACTGCTCACTCTACACTGTGTTTGCTTGCGCTCAATGAAGCAGGAAGAGGGAGGGACACGGGGAGGGGCAATGGGAGGGATCTCAGTACCTTTCCCCCACAGAAAGAACAAATTTATGTTACATTATTCTGAGCAGGGCCAGATAGAACACCCAGATTAAACACTTCCGAGTATCAATCCACATTTTCATCAAATAAAAAGCATATTTCATTTTAAATTCAACATTGAAATGCTTGTGTGTGTGATGAACTTACCCTGCTGTAGGTTTTTTGCATGTTATGATCAACTGAATCACTAATACATTGACTGCTGAGTGACAAAGGTACCTGAAGCTTTGTCTACCTCCTGCATATAGAGAAAGATATGGGTTGTTTGTCAGATAATGATTTTATACAATGATACTTTAACAACCTCTAATGTAAAAAATCCTATTAATAACCGAGACTCACATTGTATATCATTGCTAAGTTCAGGTCCTCTAGAGTTCAAAAGACGTACAAGAACCAAAACAAACATTTCCTGACATAACACTATCTTAGGCTGTAAATTGCTTTTTTCTTTTTCTTAGAAAAACTTACCAAAACACGTAAATGGCAAGTTTGGAAAAACGTACTAGTAGTTTCTTCCACTTTTCCCTTTTGGAAACTGAAATCTTCATGATTACATTTGATTTGCTTCTCCATTTTCATGCACTTGACATGGAGTTAACTGAAGATCCGCCTACAGATTGATAGTTATTGCAGCAGTTCAGATTACATTTCTAGTCAAGGGCACACTTTTTATGTTTTAGAATTATGGATTTAAATTAAGATTTCTTACAGAATTATTTTTATTCCGCCAGAAGTTGTGGCATCTGCTCTACTGGGTTCCAAGGGAAAAGTGCACTGGTATGTGTGAATACACTTCATGGAGCAGGGAGGGATGTGAAATACAAGCACAACCACAGACTGTCTAACTAAGAATACTGTTATATGCATGCCAGAGCCCAGTGATCATGGAATAAACACCAACCCCACATCCATTCCTTTTTACAAGACTAACCCCACATCTACTTCTCTTTTACTATACTAACCCCACATCTACTTCTCTTTTACTATACTAACCCCACATCCATTGCTCTTTTACAATACTAACCCCACATGCATTACTATTTTACTATACCAACACTACATCCATTGCTATTTTACAATACTAACCTCACATCCATTTCTCATTTTCAATACTAACCTGACATTCATTTCTACTTCACAACACCAAGCCCAGATGCATTCCTTTTTCACAAAACTACCCCCACAACCACATACCCCCTTTTTATTTAACAATGGCCTTACATGCTCGTCTGTCATCTGTCATAATCAGGTTTCAATA